>NC_140439.1:4290282-4635282 GCF_963576455.1 Neolamprologus multifasciatus | reverse complement strand
TACCATAAGCTACCATTAGCAAGTATATGTAAGACAGCATAGACATACTACAAATTTTTATAAGATGTAGCACACCTCCCTCAACTTGTTCCTCATCTGTGGGTGAAAACTGTTGCTATAATTCTGGACCAGGCCGCCTCATTTCGTCTCAGTAGTAAAGATTATTGTGGGAGAGAAGGTGATGGCAATAATAAGGTAGAAAATGAACAAAGGTTGTTAGAGTTTCTATTTATTGTTGTAAAGAAAGGGAGAGGTTTTCCATCCTATTCTCCACCTGCATGCGTTAAGCAAACATCTGCAGTCTTACAGGTTCAAGATGCTAACACTTTTGAATGGAGTTGACTAAAGATACTGGGTTACAACAACTGATCTAAAACTACACTGACTTACTTTCTTGGTACAAGGGGTCACCAAAGTGGGTATGTCCACATCTTTCATTTGGTACAGTTTCTTTTCTGATGCAACCACGGGGGGGTTTATGCCTGTGGCTGGAATCAAACTGGCCCCCTTTCATTTGCCAAGAAACCTGCTTACTTTTATGTGGCTGTATACTTCGACCACAGCCAATTTGTAAGGTTTGCACTCAAAGTTGTAACCTGCAGATACCAGGTTCTGCCTTTTGGGTTGTCTGTCACTTCTCAAACCCTCACCAAATGTTTTGAGGTTCCCCTCAAAGACAACGGTATTCCTGTCATTTGGATCAAGCTAGTGCAGGATGCTACAGAGAGAAAGCAGCAATGCAACTGTTGTTGGATCTGTCACACAATCTGGATTTCTCCGTGACCTTTCAGTAAAGCTTGCTACCCTGACTCAGTAGTTGTTAGAAATGTGGGCTTGAAATACGCTCACGTTTCAGCCACATTTGCGAGGACACTGAGTGCCATGTTTCATGTCAGCCTCACTTATTTTCAGTCGGGATGCTGATTGGGCTTCCAAAGGATTTTAGCTTTTTAATTTCTTTGCTGTTTTTCTTGCTGCTCAGTCTTTTAAGCATAAGACTGTTTCAGTGCTGGACTGTCTCACACTATCGATTACCAAAACTTGCTTATTGGCTCTTCATGCTTGGAGGGAGCCCAGGCTGCTGAGCTAGGAGTCTGCAATTGGAAAGGTGTCTTTTTCCAAGGTCGTGTCCACAGACACCTCCGCAAGGGGATGGAGCTGCATTTCCTGTGTTATGTTGATTCATTCAGGATGTGCATTTATTTGACCATTTATTGTTCTGCTAAGCTAATCCAGCCAGAGGTAAAGCTCTGTTTGAACACAGGGTCTCCCACTGTGTTGTGGAGTCTCCCTACTTACAGAACCAAAACTCTCAGTTTGCATCAGGATGTAACTTCCACCAGTGGAATGGGTGATATTTGTGCTCCGGTCGTCATCACTGTACTTTTGTTTAGTTCTATTACTTGACCGTGATAGTGCAAGTTAAATACTGGTTGTCTGAGGGAACAAAATGTTATGACTGTATCTTTTGTTCCCTGAAAGAAAGGAACAAAATAAAGCCCCAGGTTTGTCCATCCGACAGCTGGACTCGGATGATGGGGTGTATATGTGCAGTTATCTTCAACCAGGATACATACAGGTGTGTTTTACCTCTTCTTCAGGGCATTAAAGTTATAGTTCGTCACATTTCATCTCTTTGGGCAACTTCATTCTTGCCTTTAAGTCTTGTGAAATACCACTTTAACCTTTTTAAAAACAAAAGCTAGACTGTGCCATTTGAAAGTGCTAAAATAATAAAATAAAGCAACACAAATATTCTGCTCCCTCATTTGTTTTTGCATTGTTTGTGTGGGTGGGTGGTCAGATGCTACTAAGCATTTTTCCTGTACAGCTGCATTATAATGCAAATGTGGTCACAAAAATGATTAAAGAAGTAAGATTTATGAAAATAACAAAATGTGAAAAACGACGGAAAAAACTCCAGTTTTTTATTTTTTGAGATTTTCACATTTTTGATGTTGAATTTCATTTAGTGTCTGAGCTTTTAAAACATGCATAAGAAGCTGGATTGTGTTGGCTGCCTAAGGCTAAAACGTCTTTTAAAACATGTTTTGAAGTTTTTCATTTAAAATGCAAAAAAGGAGAACGTGTATGTTTCCTTGGTCCTATTTTGAGAAAATTCCTTAAAACCTGTATCATATTAAACAAATAAAGAGGGATGATTGCTGCTCACACTACATTATGGACACTGAAATTAAACCTCTATTTCAAAAAAGCACTCGGTGTTATAACAATGATCAAAGGTTTAAACTTAGCCAGTGTGTTGCTGTGTATTAAGGTCCATCATATAAGAAGTGGGTTTTTTCTTCTTCAAGCAGGACACCATTTGTGATGTGAAACATGTGAGGAAAGTAAAACCTTTTTTATTCCTAAAGTTATATTTAGGACAATGTCTCCTGTAGTTATTACCTTATGCCACATACTGTCCACTAACAGAGTAGCTAACAGTAGGTTAGCAGCTAATGTTAGCTTAGCTAATAGACTCAGAGTAGCCACAAAATTTAAGTAAAGTTGTCGTGACATAAGCTGAACATTATTATTGTAAATATGGATAGAGAACACACACACACACACGCACACGCACACACACACACACACACACACACTCCTACAGTAATATAAACTGTCAGATGATGAAGTAAAATACCAAATATATCAAAGCAGCGCAAAGTAATTGACAGAATTCATTCTTCAGCCTCGTGTGCAAGACTCTCCCTTATTCAGTTTAAGACAGTATACAGATTACACTTCTCAACATCTAGATTATCTAAAATATACCCCAGCATTCCTGACCTGTGCAACAGATGCAACACCTCCCCCTGTGATTTAACTCATATGTTTTTTGCCTGCCCGTCACTTCAATCATACTGGACTTTTTACTCTGAAGTGCTCTCTCATGTTTTGAGCGTCACTCTCAAACCATGTCCACTAGTTGCCATTTTTGGTGTTTCTGTGGACGCCGCCCTGAACCTTAGTCGTAAGCAACTGGATATTATCGCTTTCACTTCACTGCTGGCACGGCGTCAAATTTTGCTGTCCTGGAAAGCTCCTCACCCTCCAGCCCGATCACGTTGGCTGGAAGATGTTATGTTCTTTTTAAAAATGGAGAAAATAAAATTTAGACTCAGAGGAAATGTTAATAAGTTCTCACAGATGTGGCAGCCTTTTATCATTTACTTTAACTCATTGAAAACACAACAGACTAAACTTTTGTACCACAGGGTTCCCTTTTGTTATGGTTTTGGGAGGGAGTTGATTTTTTAAATTATTATTTTTTTGTTTGTTTGTTTGTTTGTTTTTTGTCGTTTTCTGTGCGTGGGTTGTTGTTTTTTTGTGTATCTTCCTTTTTTCCTTTTTTTTCTTTCTTTTTTCTGTTTTATTGTTATCATCCGAATTTTAATGGCCCAATTTGTTTTGATATATGTCTTTATATCGGTTGGTACTTGCTGTATTGGGCCTGATATGTCAAATTACATGTGCAAAACTTTATAAATAAAGAGGGAAATTGATATATATATATATATATATATATATATATATATATATATATAAGTAGCCATAAAAAATAATAAAAAAAGAGAACCAAAGTTCAAGTAATGCAGATACCTGCATTACTTGAGTTGTAAAGTACTGAAGTACAGTACAGAGTAAATGTTGATCAGCTCTTTGAATGGAAATGACTGAAGACTCGCCTAAACTAAGTGCTAGTTGATAAAAGCTGAAGTCAGTCTGCTTTAATATTTTGAATTATGCACCACACTGCGTTTTGTAGTGTGGAAGTAATATCTGCAACAAACATGGGGTGCACTAGACCATATTAATTTAAAAGCTTTTGTGAAATAAGGTGAAATAATATAATAATGTATAATAAATATTGTATTAATTAAAATGCATTAACATGTAAAAATCTTAAAACAAAAGCTTTTTTACAAGCCAATAAAACTCTAGTCCACTGACCTTATTGTTAGGTTACTACTTAATTATTACTAATATTAATGAAGGTTTACACCATTGTAATGTCTTGTTTTCAGCGTCACAAACATTTTGCATCAATGTACAAACTTCAGAATGATGATATGCTCGGGCGTTTTCATTACAGCCACTCATTCTCCTTTAAAGGCTTAAAGGCAACATCTGCTTCATTCTCTTGCAGATTTAAAACTCATAAACATAACCACACATACCTCATCTATTCAGATTCAGATTCAGATTCAGAAGACTTTATTTAAGAGACTGACCTTGCCGACCGTACATGCAATACCATCTATGTTGGAGACAAAACAACGTCAGTGCCTCGATCAGCAAGCCTGAACACATTTCTATGCCTTAGAAATTTCTCTTGCATAGACATTTTATTTTATTTGACTTTGACTGTACTTGAGATTTTTTTTATGTATTTTTGCATTAAAACAAAAGTTTCCTTTCAAAAATATCATTTTAATATGGCACATAAATACAGTCAAAGGGTTTAGTTTTTTGACAGATAACCACGTCCTTCTGTTTTTTCACTTTTTAAAATTTTATTGTTGCCCATTAATAAAACAAAAGTATTTCTTATCCCATTACTTGATGGAATAATCAGTAGATTACTCGATTACTAAAATAATCAATAGCTGCAGCCCTACTGAAAAGGGCTTTCAAAGACTTAAAGGTGTGACCCAAAACTTTTGTCTGCATAGTGTTTGTAGAATTGAGGAAAACAACTGTGGGAACAGGTTTCTCTCGGGGAATTACCTCCTGTTCTTTTAAGATCCTACATATCCTGTTTTTTTTTTTACAATTTACCGGTCAATAACATAATTAGCTGCAAAAGGTTATCCAGCAAGAGAACAGGGATAGAGCTGGACTGGCACTTCAGGCAGTATAAAGCCTCAATGCTGGACATCTGATTTATCAAGCCTCACCCAGTTATCTATGGGCTGCTCAAAGATGCAGTGGCCAGCAGAATGGCTAATGTAGGACGGGGCATAACTAAGGCTGTCCTCATGTTTAATGATGATGAATATTTCAAAGCACACTCCTCCACTGCCTCTATTTAAAACTCGACTTAGCAACAGACCTTGAACCAACTGGGTTCGTAGGAAGATGAACACCTATTCAACCTACTGAGCAACTAAACCAGACTAAGATATTGATGTAAAGGAGGAAGCAACAAAAAGATTATTGAGATAAAATGGTTGAATACATTGCACTAAAAAGGACTAAGAACGAGTTCACTTGGGAGATTTTCCACTGAAACGCCAACAGTCGAGGGCTTTGCTTTTGAATGCAGAGCTTGCATTCTGACCTAAAGCTAATGAGAGATGTCAGTGTTTTACAAAAACGGCTGTGTTAATAATGTCAGGAGGCTGACTGCAGTGATTATACTGGACACCAGCTCTGTTCTGGTCCTGTGCCTACGTAACCATTAAAACACTATGAAAACACTAAGAATACAGGTTTGGACAGCTTTCTTAATACAGTTGATTCATTTTAAAAGCATATTTTATATTTACTCATGCTATCTTTGTCTAGAATAAAAATTGGTTTGATGATCTGAAACATGGAAGTGTGATGAATCTCCAAAAAATTTGAAAATAGCAAGGAGGTAAATACTTTTTGACAGCAGTATGAACAGATACATGAAGTTGCTAACCTCAAGAAATCCTCCCAGTGGCTAGAAAAGACTTAAAAGACACTACGGATCCAGTGATCACGGCACAAGAACAGAACCACATCCATAGGAGCAAAAGTCTACCACAGCTGACCTCTATCTTGGAGAACAACCACTACACACTGTCCATGTCAGTTTTGATAAGCTAGCAAAGTTTCCTTTGTTTTCAGCTTCCAGACTTTACTTAGTTTGTAACTGAAGTATAATCAGGGCAACTCACTGAGAAAAAAGACTATGGAACCCAATGACAGGTTCATCCATCTTCTTCTGCTTATCTGAGGACGGGTCGAGGGAGCAGCAGCCTAAGCAGCTTGTCCGGGGGAACACCAAGGCTTTTCCAGGCCAGCCGAGAGATATAATCTCTCCAGCGTTTCCTGGGTCTGCCCCGCGGCCTCCTCCCGGTGGGACATGCCGGAATGCCTCACCCAGGAGGCGCCCAGCAGGCATCCTTGTCAGATGCCTGAACCACCTCAACTGGCTCCTTTCGATGTGGAGGAACAGGTGCTCTACTCTGAGCCCCTCCCGGATGGCTGAACTGAACTGAAGGGAGAGGCCAGCCACCCTTCGGAGGAAGCTCATTTCTGCTGTTTGTATCTGTCCCTACCCACAGCTCGTGATCATGGGTAGGGATGGGTACCGGTATCCGGTGCCATGATGGCACCGGTTCTGACATAAACGGTAGTAACCAGACTGAAAAGCAGCGCACATTTCGGTGCTTTATTTCGGTGCTTTTTTTTCCTGAATGTCATGCACTTTGGATTCCAGCCAATCATTTTACCTTTGCAAGCGTAGTAGGCGGGGCCAGGTACGTATGTTCTTTTAGAGCAGAGCTACAGATTAAAAATGCCCAAGGCGAAGCGGTCAAAAGTCTGGCTGTACTTCACAGCAAAAGATGCAAACTCAGCAGCTGCAACAAGTGCTTTAAGCTGATACTGTGATACTGTCAAAGGAGGTAACACCTCAAATCTGATGAAACACCTGGCGACGCATAGCGTTTTTTTAAAAGCCGAGAAATGCACCGTATTTGATAGCTTGCTGCGAGACCTCACACCGAGCACATCTACTGCGGGTGTGGTGCCTGTTATCGGACCGGAGTTAGCAACATCCCCCAAAAACCCGAAGAGGAGAGTCCTGGCCCCTAGCCCTGCCAGTGTAGCAGAAATGATGATGATGATGATGCAGCAGCAGCCGTTCTTCTCTGCGTGAGTAGCTTAATGTTGTTGGTGTGTAATTTACGTTGAGTAGGCTAACCACGTTATTACATTAATGCATGTAAGGTGAACTAGCAAACACCATCATAGCTACATGCAGCTGTCTTCTTGTTTGATGGCAGATACTCCCTTCACCCTGGACAAAAAGGCTAAAATGACCAAAGAAAAAGTGGGAAACAGTTAAACATGAGAGGTTTTTGGACAAAGTTTGTGTTTTTTTCCATTGATTAAGCTGCTTCCAGCCAAGAGTGATACCATATATGCCCCATAGCTGCAGAAAAGGCTAACATTGTTATCTTTTTACAAAAAAACAGCTGAACATGAGAGGTTTTTGGACCAATTTTGTGTTCTCCATTCTTTAAGCACCGGCACCGTTTCAAAAGTACCGGTTTGGCACCGGTATCGGATGAAACCTAAACGATACCCATCCCTAATCATGGGTGAGGGTAGGGACATAGATCGACCGGTAAATTGAGAGCTTCGCTTTTACACTCAGCTCTCTTTTCACCACAAAAGACTGGCGCAGCATCCGCATCACTCTCCCGCTCCTTTCTCCCCTCACTTGTGAACAAGACCCCAAGATACTTGAACTCCCCCACTTGGGGCAGGAAGCCATCCCTGACCCGGAGTGGGCACTCCACCCTTTTCCGGCCCAATGAAAGGTGCTATATGCACTGATGTGGACACTGAGTCAACATCAGAGCAATATCATCAACAGAAGACAGCTACTATCAAAGCTGGAGATTCAAAGGCAACAGCACAGTGAAAACAATAGTGAGAATAATGGACACACATTCTCTATACACACACACACACACACACACACAGACACACACACACACACACACACAACTATATATATATATATACATATATAAATATATATATCGTATCAGGGGACGTTGGGGTTAATAGCATTGTTTCTTCCTCCCCTTAGCAAGTACTGATAGTCTATCTCAACTTCCTGTTAAACACACTGCTTTTTGCTGTTTTCCCTCAGAAGCTCAAAATCTTTTCAGTCTGTGTCCAATCTATATCATTTCAGTCTATACCAAGCATAGAACAGCAGTTCCTTCATTACACATAAATGACTATTGCACACTGAAATGTGGATTGCATATAGAAATATATATCATACTGGAAACATTTGATTTTGTGTATTTTACTGATTTTGTTTTTTGCCATCAGTCTGACTGTGGTGGGAAAGACGCTGTTGTGTTAGCGTGTTGTGTGTGCGACAGACTGTCCACTCTGCTGCATCTCTGGCTGTATCCTGATTGTTTTGGTGCAAAGAGGGTGTGACCTGAAGCAACACATCATCAGAGACCTGACAATCTCTGATGATGTGTTGTTCTCTTTTCTTACAGCGCTCTGTGTCCACTGATGGAAGATCCGCTCTTATAATCCTCTCTGCAGGCTTTATGACTCTCTGGAGAGTTTGTGGCTGTAGTGAGACTCAAAGTAGCCCCCGACCAAGAACCCCCAGCTACCTGACAGTTTCATTAGTGGAAATGCTTGTAGATGTGAACACTGCTCTGGCAATATCACTGAAATCTTAAGTACCTGGGTATCCACAGGCCAGTGGTAATGATTCAAAAATACATGAAGTTCCACATTTCATGATGAAAAACAGAGCATCTGTAAATGCATCAGAAAGACGGCCCTCAGAGATCGCCTCAGACAGCTGAAGACAAATGGTGATGCTGAACAGGAAGAGGAATTCATGGACAACCAAGTCCCTGCATGGGGTTACAATCAACAGATAGATGAAGTTGCTAAGATCAAGAAATCTGTCATGGTTTGTGTCTCTGTGTCTGAGGCTGGGCCATCACCATCACACCTGCATCCCACTCCAGGTGATTACCAGGAGGACTATTTAGCTCTGCACAGACGGCTGCTCCACGCCAGTCCGTTAGTCACCCCTCAGTGGTAACTTGGCTCCCCGCAGACTGTGTCTCCAAGTGTTGCTTGAACTGTATTAATTCTATCTCCATGTGCTCAGATTACTGTCTGGTGTTTTGTACCTCCGCCTGCTTGGATCCCTGAGTGCACCACCTCAGAGTCCCACGGTCCGGCTCTGGCCAGATTGCTATAGCCCCGTCTTGTTGTGTCTCTCCCTTAAACTGTACACTAGGACCTTTTCCCCTTTCTGTTGCAGCCTCCCGATGACGGCTTCCCTGTGTGCTTTGTCCAGAGATGGGCAGTAACGCGTAACGAGTAAAGTAAGGATTACTATTGCAAAAATGGTAATTTGATTACTGTTACTTTCCCGTAGGAACGCTGCGTTACTGCGTTACTAAAACCGTGATTTTTTTGCGAGAATGTCTCATGACAGTGACGTAAGCGAGTGCGATGTTCGTGACAACAGCTGTGTGCAGATCAACAATGGATCATATATCGAGTGCAGAGAGAGTATGAGCGTGCAGCGTTTAAAGCGTGGAAGTACTGACCTTACTTTGAGTTTGATTCCATAAAAAGTGACAAAAACATTAGTGTCCGTTGTGCGTGGGAAGAAAACTTCTTTTTACAGCGAAAAAACCCTAAACTTCCAAACAAGCACCGAGTAGCTACGACGTAATGGGAAACTCACAGAGAAACTCGTGGATTCTTCCACTGACCGCTGCACACCTGCACCAGGGTAAACCTCCGCCTACCCCACTCCTGCTTTACAGGTGAAAATAGAGCAACAGGACCGCTAGTCTTTGACTTTATTTATTTTCTGCTGTGTTTTACTTGCATCTATTTGAAAGACTGAGTGTAAACACACAAAAAAAGAAAATAATTTTATGTGCTGGAATGTGCAGAAAATAGGTTTAAATGTTAAACTAATTTCTTCCAGTCAGAGAATGTTGCAGATAATTAAATTTTTGCTTGATGCATAAAGTTAAAAGAATAAAACTAATAAAACAAGTTTTAAAAAGAGACTTTTCCATTTGATTACATTTTGTATGATGATTATGTAGAAAAAGTAGAATTGGGCTGAAAGATCTATCACTTTATCACCTATTCAGGTTGTAAATCGTGTTTTTAAAAAGTAACTAAGTAACTAAGTAATTAATTACTTTTGAAAATAAGTAATCAGTAAAGTAACAGGATTACTTTTTGGGGAAGTAATTAGTTACTGATTACTTTTTTCAAGTAACTTGACCAACACTGGCTTTGTCCTCCTGGTTTTCTTCAGTTCGGCGATTTCGCCTCCCTTGGTTCTTCCAGGTCACCTTTTTTTAAAATAAATACAACCTGTACTTGCTCACACTGAAGTGTATTGAGTTTGCTTTTGGGTCCCGCTTGTGCGCGACCTGCGGTTAATGACACTTATTTGTAATTATGAAGTGTTTCTACTTGTGTACTTCTGAATTACTTTTTAATGGAATCAGACAAACTGACCTTCATTGCAGAGGGAGCCAAAAAACCCAGCGAGACATTTGCAGTGGCCGGTGATGTGGTGGCACGCCCCATCGCTGTGGACACACTGAGGACACATCTGACTGCAACGATGGCCGTAGAAGCCAGGAGAACATGCTGTAGAGGAAAAATCCACATTATGGCTCATCATGTGCACTCTGTGATGGTGTGTGTACTGGGAATAGCGTTCTAGCCATTCCCTCGTCCCATGGGTCAGCCTGTTAGCTGTATTAGTTTTGATTTGTTCTTCCTTCCCGCACAGGAAGGACTCATAAGTCTTCCTCTGGCCTTTAATTTGCTTTAATTGACGTAACTCTAATTGCTCTAACTTGCAAGGCAACCCTCTTCCCTCATGCTACAGGATTTTCCTCATTATGATAATTGTGTAAATTCTGAATTGTGAGAGCTTAAATGTATTACTCTGATGCCAAAAGAAGCAGAAGAAACGGTCACACAAACACACTCCGTGTACTCACACTATGAGCATCATCAGACTTGGGCTCGATTTCAAGCAGATGCAACATGAATGAGTTACAGTTATTTTCTTAAACAAAATAAATGAACTTTAAACTTCAGTTTCACTGGGCCATTACTGGGAATTTAGACTCTTGATTTCAGAACATCAGCTTCACCCATTAAACAAACCACCGTGTACAGGTTAATATGCAGGGTGACACACAGATCCCTAATGCTAAAGTCAGTAAAAATGGCGATATCCTTGTGGTTGTTTTCACCCTGACTGAAAACAAGCCTCAAAATAGATTTCTGTAAAACTCTGATATTTTCTCCTCCTCTACTCGGTCCTCTGAATCTTTACAAAAGAGGTGGAAGTGCCAACATAAGCCACAGCATCCCTCTGGCCAGCCACGAGGACTGTTTCTGTTTTTGTAAGACAAATGCTGCGATCATTAAATTTGCTAATTAGATCTAAAACTAATTTTACACAGACTTTATTTAGGTCTTTAAGACCTGTGAAGAAGTTACAAACTGGAATAACAAAGCAGACATATGTTAGAAAGTTAATAGATTATCCAGTAGAAACAGTGCACCAGGTGGCAGCTATCACTTTATTCTAGTGCCGTCAGCGTTAATCTCATTGAAATGACGTTATCGGCATAACGCGGTAAATCTCTGTTAGCAAGTTAGCGCCCCGTGCGTGGGACTGCACGGCGTCAACGCGTTAGCAAGGTTCACTCGTTAGCATGTTAGCGCTGTCCAGCCCCACGCACGGGGCGAAATGGGCTAACTTGCTAACAGAGATTTACCGCATTAATGCGGTAAATCTCTGTTAGCAAGTTAGCGCCCCGTGCGTGGGACTGCCCAGCGTCAACGCGTTAGCAAGGTTCACTCGTTAGCACGTTAGCGCTGTCCAGCCCCACGCACGGGGCGAAATGGGCTAACTTGCTAACAGAGATTTTTTTTTTCTTTTTTTTTTTTTCTTTTCTTTTTTTTTTTTTTGCCTGTCCCATTTGGTTCTTTAGCCATCAGAATTGTTGTCTGAAGACCAACAAGGAGACCCAATGGATTTATTTTGCCAAATGGATCATCATGGCATTGCCGTATTGGTCCATTTGATCGACCTTTGTTTTTATTATTTATTTTATTTTATTTTCAGTTGTTACAGACGGGACAGACATGAGTGAGGGATAGGAAAGGGAGAAAGAAAGAGGAAGGAAAAGAAAAACAGAAGGGGAGAGGGACAGTGAGAAAGGGGGGAAAAAAAATATCTCCGGGATCACCTGTTGAGAGAAAAAGAATAGAAAACAAGCAAAAAAACAAAACAAAACAAAGCAACATACTATACACAACACCATCGCATTAATCTAGCTAAGTGTAAACAGCAGTAAATACTAAATATTGAATGTTGTTATGCAGCACGCAGGACAGACAGCGCACAATGTGCTTTGAAGTAGCAGCCAAGAAAGGTGTGATTTAAGTCTACAAACAGTGAACACCTGTGTGCACACCTGTGTGGATCGGCGCGCTTGTATTCAAATGGTTTCCCCATGTAATGGTCTGCAAGAGGATGTAGAGAGCCATAGCCCTGTCCCCCAGGGCATGAAGCAGGCATGGAGGAGATCCAGGCCCCAGACATCCAGAGGTCCCAGAGTGCAAGAGCCCAAGGAGGACCACCGGAGGGGCATCCGTGCCACCTTCATGGGAAGGGCTGAGGATACCCAGGCGACGGGTCACCCAGTTTTGCTAACAGAGATTTACCGCGTTAATGCGGTAAATCTCTGTTAGCAAGTTAGCGCCCCGTGCGTGGGACTGCACGGCGTCAACGCGTTAGCAAGGTTCACTCGTTAGCATGTTAGCGCTGTCCAGCCCCACGCACGGGGCGAAATGGGCTAACTTGCTAACAGAGATTTACCGCGTTAATGCGGTAAATCTCTGTTAGCAAGTTAGCGCCCCGTGCGTGGGACTGCCCAGCGTCAACGCGTTAGCAAGGTTCACTCGATAGCACGTTAGCGCTGTCCAGCCCCACGCACGGGGCGAAATGGGCTAACTTGCTAACAGAGATTTACCACGTTAATGCGGTAAATCTCTGTTAGCAAGTTAGCGCCCCGTGCGTGGGACTGCACAGCATCAACGCGTTAGCAAGGTTCACTCGTTAGCACGTTAGCGCTGTCCAGCCCCACGCACGGGGCGCTAACTTGCTAACAGAGATTTACCGCGTTAATGCAGTTATGCCGTTAACATCATTTTAACGAGATTAACGCTGACAGCAGTACTTTATTCATTTCTCCTTTTTTACTAATTGTATAGGAGTCTAGTACTATTTGTAGTTCCAATTTAAAGCAAAATGTCAGGATTTCTGCCACCACTGCAGCTGTGGTCGAGTGAGTACAGTACACGATTGCAGAAACATGGGTGTGAAAAATAATCCTTTACTTCTTCTGCAGTTTGTCCCCCGGTAGCCTGGAGCGCACACACAGGTGCCGTCCTCTGGAGAACAGGAGCCCCCGTTCTCGCAGGTGCAGCTGTAGGAGCAGTTGGGTCCCCAGCGACCCTCCTCGCACACACTGTCACAATGGACACCTGCACAAAATACACACAAACACACACAATGTAGGCTATAGTAAAGCAAACAGCTTTATTCTGTCAAGCGCTGAGCTCTTAAATAAAGTCAAACTGGTATTCCTGACACAGAGCGGAACTCATGGTGGGTTTACGCCCCACGCCCCTCTGAAGAGCAAACACCTGGGCCTCATCAGTGCAGCCAGCATTTAAGCCAGGGAGTGGCTTCTACTCATCGCTGGATCGTTGTGTGTGACTTGCGTCAATGCAGCCCGGCTCTGAGCAAGTTCTCTTTTGCTTCCCTGCGCAAAACCTCTAACGTGTGTTTCCTTCCGTACATATATCCCCTGGACCCGACCCTGCATTCCCCGAGTGGATTCCTTTTTTGTGTGAGTGTTTGGAGAGAGACTGGTCAGGATAGGAGAGAGTCAGAAGAGGAGCAAGCGTCTTTTCCCTACCTGGATTTCCCCGGAGCCTTTTCCCTGTCACCGCTTTGTATATAGCACTACCCCTGCACTATTTGTATATACACCTGGTGGAACTGTAATAAATACCAACTGTGCCTCTGAGTCAAGCGAACCGTGACAATTCCTGACACGGAGGTTAACATGTCACTTAAAGGTGAAAAGTGAGACGGCAGGTGATAAAATAAATAAATAAATCAGCAGAGATGAGTAGAGTTCTCACAGTTCTCTCAGCTAGCAGTTAACGTAATGCTGTACTGGCAAACTGTGAGCTGTAGTAAGATAAATCTGGTCACCTTCACTTAATTGATGTCTTCCCATTGGCCCCCGATTGTGATATCTGTTGATCAATGTAATGTTTAGACACTTAACACTTATTAAGCATTGGAAATGTCAATAAATTGTTATTTAGTTCATTATCAGGCTGTCTGCAGGGTTTTGTGTTGTGTGTGTTAGTCTAAAACAAAAAGATGCCAACATGAGCAGTAAACTGGTGTGCATGTAAAGGTGATAACTGGCAACATGTTCAACAAAACCAAAAATGCTTTTGATTATTTTGCTGTCTAAATATTCATTTGTGTGTGCACATGTATGAATAAATGTCAGTTTATATGAATAAACACATACAATCTCACAAATACTACCCAAGACTTTCCCCGTCTAATTCTTTGGTGTCTCCGTCTTTCATCAGTCTTGCATGTGTGTGTGCGTGTGTCCTGAGGGGCAGGAGTCTGTCTACACAAAAACTGCACAATAGTTCAGAGCCCGTACGGCTCACAGGGGACAGTCTGACGGAATAAAAACATAGAGTGTGTGTAAATACAGTACACGTCTCCGTCTCACTTCAGCCTGCAGCTCATTAGAAACTTTCTTTGACATTTAACATTTCTTTCAGACATTATGATGCAATTAATAACATTATAACATCTAAACTTAACATAAAAAGTAAGGAAATGTTTGTTTGGTCGATTATTTCTTTGTTGTAACAATCCTTCTTTTCAATAAATCGTAGAGTACTGCTGGAAAGTCAGTTTATTTCCCTTTACATCCCTAAAATCTCTTTAAATAGTAGAGTTGTATATGTGAATTGCACCCCTGAAAAAACTGCCACCAAATCTTCTCAGCCAATGGCCAACAGCTTATTCTGTTATTGACTCTTGATTTTGAGCTTCTGGTACTGCAGGTGCTGACTATCAGGTTCCTGATTGGCTCAGATTAACAGCACCTTTGAGCGTGGACTCAGCTTCAATGGTGAGCTGGTGTCTGCTTCAAACATGTCATGTTTATAATTATATCCATGTACCTCTATCCTTCAACAATGCATTCATATGTAGTGGAATGGACAAATAAAATAAAGGATATTTTCTTCAATCTTTCATTTTTATAGTATGACTGCTTATGTTTATATATACCAAAATTTCCAGTGCTTGAGCCTACAATAATAATTAATCTTATTGTTCTGCCTTTTAAAACTTAAATAGGATATTATAGTTGTAAACTGCCCTAGAGCTCCCTCTAGTGGCTGCTTTGTAATATGGGTTCGGTTACTTTGGGAAGGGAAAAAATGAGAACGTGAAGAAGAAATCAAAGATGGCGGAAAGTGATACCGTAATGTTATCGTTCTAAGCTGATACGGACCTTAAAATGTTGTTGCCTTGGACAAGATATGTCTGTAAGTATGAGTGTCGATAAAATAATTGTTATCTTTTGTTTTGTGTAAAAATGGTTTGATAATTTGTACATCTGAAAGTTTTATCTTGTTAGCTTGCAGTAAGAGTGTAACAAGCTAGTTTACAATGTTAGTTAGCTAATACAGTATTTTGTACTTTAAGTTTTACGATGGTCAAAGAGAAGGCAATGGTCAGAGGCCATTCTTCAATAAATCAGTGCAAAAAGGAAAATAAGTCTGGTTATTGGAGCATCGTTATCTCGCTGTCTAGCTGGTGAAACTAAGAGACTCAGGGCGAGGACAGCATACTTATCGTATGTTATCTTAAAATCACCCATTACAATTATTTTTTCTGAATCAGTCACAAAAATCAAATCAAAACTCTGAGTGCCAGCTGGACAACAGATAACAATAAACTGCTTTTTCAGTTATCTGTTGTCCATCGATGGTTAATTCAATCAGTTTCAGTTCAGTTCAATTTATTTTATTTATATAGCACAGAATCACAACAACAGCTGAATATTGTCTAATATTGTTATGTAGAGACAGTAACAATCAGACGACCTCCTATGAGTACGCACTTGACAGTAGGAAGGAAAAACTCCCTTTTAACAGGAAAAAACCAGCAGAACCAGTCTCAGGGAGGGGCGGGGCCATCTGCCGTGACTGGTTGGGGTTGACGGGGAAGGAGACAGGACAAAAGACATGCTGTGCTTCATACGTTGAAGATTGCCGCTGCTACTCGTCCATCCTGTCTTGAGAATTCTGACAGGACGACTCGGGTGTGTTGATTCCTTTAAACTGACGTATTCATCCCGCTGTAAGCAGGTTTCCTTCAGTCAGAATAAACTGATGTGTTGATCAGTTATTAAATCCTTTACTAACAGGCAGAGGTGGGACCAAGTTATTGTTTTGCAAGTCTCAAGTAAGTCTCAAGTCTTTATCCTCAAGTCAGAGTCAAGTCTCAAGTCACTGGTGTAAAAGTCTGAGTAAAGTCACAAGTCTGAAACTTTGAATTTCAAGTCCTTTCGAGTCTTTAAAAAAAAAAAAGTTGCAGTTATATGCTAAATGTAAATATTAGACCATGTGATTTTTAAGTCTCTGTTTTTCTCAAGACATGATGAAATAGTGAAATTGCACCTCTATAAAATGCAGCTCAATTAAACTTAGCTCCAAGAATAATTTTCACCGACAGTTCTGAGATAAGCTGCATGTTATTCTTGGATCTTAAAAAAAAATCTGGTTAATTTGATTGGCTGTGCTACAGCTCATGCACTCATATGTACGGAGTGTGGTTTGAATGAATGAATTGAATTAATGGTGCACACTTTCTATATAATATGCGTGTTAAATTTTATATTTGGGGTGAAATATCAAGTCTTTTCAAGTAAACCGGTTCAAGTCCAATTCAAGTCCCAGGTCATTGGTGTAAAAGTCCAAGTCAAGTCACAGTCTTAGAACATTTTTTCAAGTCAAGTCTAAAGTCATAAAATTAATGACTCGAGTCCAAGTCATGTGACTCGAGTCCACACCTCTGCTAACAGGGACCTTATGTGTACTGATCCACATCTAAGTGCTTTATCTTTGGTGCAGTTGAGGATGCTATATTGTTATTTAATTTCATTTGGAATTGCATTTTGTGAACAGACATAGTTTCTGCAGGGATGCAGCTCTGGATCATAACAGGAGGAAGGATGCTGCAGAGATGGTGTATAAGACTCTGCTTCCTGGTCCCAACTCTGGATAAATTTGGTTCTACAAATGAGAGCTGCTCCATCTAAAGGGTGATGGGTAGCATCTCTCCTAACAAGACCACGGTTTCCCCAGAAAGTTGTTCAGTTTACACTTTACTCTCTGCAGACTTTTAAATTTGATCTCATTGAGTTTTTCACCGAGTCAGAGTGTAATTAATCACATCTTTGGGGTCTTTAATTGATATGCACTGTATTATCTTTCAGCTTCACAGACTCTCACAAGTCTAATTGTCATTCATCGTTATTACCTGAACTGTAATTACACAGGCTTACTCATTTCAGTCTAACACAGATATCTGGTGTTTCTTTGTTTCTTCAAACTTCGTTTAGTCGTTAACTCTAAACTTTGATCTATCTATTCATCAATATGTTGAAGTTTCCCTCAATGTCAGTTCATTATCAGTTTTCCCTCTGGCAGTGAATTTAAATGTCCTCTCCATATTCATCACCTCTCATATTGATCCTCTCTCCCCACAAGTTTACTAATTGACAATTAGTGGATGAAACAAGGAGAGGTACAACTCGAACATGACAATTAATAAAGTAAACAAGGGCACGGTGAAGTGTAATATCACTGCTGAGGAGAATGTTTATAAAAGGCGCTCTTGAAAGGTGCCTTATACATGGGAACATTTGTAAAGTTGAATTATTGAAAACAGCTCAAACTCATCCAAGCTTGAATGTCCCCAGTTTTAGAATTATAGGTTTGAATGTGCTGTGTGTTTGTCATATCGATTTGTAGTCTGAATTCATACCTTATTGTTGTCTGCACCCTTCTCCTCTGCCTTCTATTCCCCATCCATGTTTTATTTTATTCTCCTCTGCTGAATGTGTTGAGGTATTTTCCATAACTGCTTCAGCTGCCCTCATTTCAGAGGGTCTAGATATGGCCCATGATCCCATGTCCCCTGAAGAGGCCAAAGGTCAAACTAAAGTGCATTTTTTAAGCTCTTCTGGAGTTTCATTGGATAGTTTTCAATGAAGTTGTTCTTCTCTGAGACCATGTGACCCACTCTCAGTATATTTATTACTTTGTTGTGCACCTTCAATTTGATCTTCCGAGGGCTGGTTTTACAGAGACACGAGACGCACGACAGCTTAAATAAAACTAATGCAGCGGTCCGATTTCAGGTAAATTCATCAGTGGTACAAAGTTGACTTAAAAACCATTAAATGTACCAAAAAATTTAATTATTCAGTGCCATCAGCCAGCAAGTGTCATTGATTGCTACCATGGAAACACTAATGCCAGGGGAATGTATCATGGGTATGGCACAGGTCTTACACAACAAGCTGCCAAATGAAGAAGAAGCTTCTCGGATGAGAGGTGAAACGTCTTCAAGCAACTTAAAGAAGTCCAGACGCTTTTCTTTGCAAGCTCCTTTGACTATGATGACCTGGATGACTGAGAAGCTTCACAGACACCTGCCTGTGAAAGTGTCACACATGGTTTATATTAGGGGTGCAACGATACTCGTATCGATGTTGAACCGTTCGATACAGTGCTTTCGGTTCGGTACGCATATGTATCGAACAATACAAAATTTTTAATTTATTTTATCAACTTTCCTTCTGACGATGCTGTCTGTGTTGAGAGCTCAGTGGATCTGCGCTCCACAGTGCAGCCTAGGCGGAGTAGTCGAACGCAGATTCACTGAGCGCAGGGCAAGCTAGCAAGACAGAAGCTAAGCTCGTTGCAACATGGCAAATTGAACCTCCCCCACCCTCATTCAGATCTGGAGTTTGGAACTATTTTGGTTTTCATGTGAAGTATGACCCTGAAGGTAAGCGAGTCATGGACTAAAGTAAAACAGTATGTTGGATGTGCCAGCAATGCTCAATTACATTGGTGGGAACTAGCGCATTAGTGCAGTTAGCTCGTTAACGTGTTGGCCGTCCAGCCCCACGCACGGGGCGATCCACGGTAGCTCGTTAACGGAGATTTGCCGTGTTGTGGCGTTAACGTCATTTCAGATTAACGCTGACAGCACTAGTGGGAACACAACGAATATGACTGCACATTTACTCTGACATCATCCTCGTGCAAAGACAAGTGGAAGCAGACAAAAACAACAAGCACGCATGCTACAAACTTTACCCGAGTCATTTAGACAGCCGTTAGCACATGATTCTCCTTATGGGGACCTGATATGTTTAATATGCTGCTGAGAATATAGCCCAGAAGAAGCGTATAGTAGAGCTTTTATTTTGGAAAGAGACATTTCTCTGTAATAAACTCTCTTTTCCAAAGATGAGTGATTTCTCCATCAGATAGATTTATTTTTTTTATTATTTTGTTGTTTGAGCAACATTAAATTTAAAAACTGTACTTTTGAGTTAAAATATATATTTATAATTTTAATAAATGACTAATTAAAAAGGCATGAACATTTTTTCCATCCATTCATCTTCATCCACTTTATCCGAGGCCGGGTCACGGGGGCAGCCGCCTAAGCTTTTTGTATCGAAAAAATATCAAACCGTGACACCAAAGTATCGTTGCACCCCTAGTTTATAAAGCACTTTGAGTGCTCGAGTAAAGTAACAATTTCATATAGTTCATATTCATATTGCACCAAATCACAACAACAGTCACCTCAAAGTGCTTAATGCTTCTATGTGAAAACTACAATAATACAGCTAAACCCCAACAATCAGACGACCCCCTTTGAGCAACTTTGGTGAGACTGGGAAGGAAAAACTTTTAATTTTTAACAGGCAGAAACCTCCAGCAGAACCAGGCTGACATAAGCTTTGTCCAAAAGGAAAGTTTTAAATCTAATCTGAAAAGTAGAGATGGTGTCTGTCCCCCAAATCCAAGCTGGGAACTGGTTCCACAGAAGAGGGATCTGAGAGCTGAAAGCCTCCCAATTTACTTTTTAATATCCTAAAAAACTGAAGAAAGACAGCAATCTGAGAGCAAAGTGCTCTATTGGGGTGATATGGGTGGTATGGAAAGATGGGCTCTGATTACTCAATATTATTTGCTATATAAGAACCAGCCCGATAGATATATGTTAGATTACTGTGCTCAACATTAGGCCCTGTCCCACTTTGTCCCTCGTTTTCAGAGATCATGTTTCAATCCTTCTGTTCACTCTTTAGTTGAAAAAAGTAAAGGAAAAGACAAATATTTTTTGTGATATGATGGTATATTCAATGTTGGGTCAGTGAACTATACGTTATAGAACAGAATTCTATAGAATAGAAAAGTGCTATATAAGAACCACTCCAAAGCACCCAGCTACTGGACTCTAGTGGAGATGTGTTAGAGCGGTTTCTGCAAGGCAGGACTTTTCATCCGGGTCTAGTCTGACCTCACAAATGTTTAATAAAATAGCCAAAAATTCCCATGAATACAGGAAAACTTTGCCACAAGACTGGAAGCTGTTATAGTGGAAAAGGGTGTCATTAAAGTTACTTAATACTTTTAATAATATAGTGTAGTTACAGCAATCTGACAGCAGAAGGGTTATTATTGTTATGAATATTCAGTGAATGCAAAATTGGGGAAATGCTTTGAATGGCATTTTGTCAAAAGACTGAAGCAGCCGTGCTGGTATGAATAAATATTCTACTGTAGCACCAATATGCAACCAGAAATGCACAAATCATATCACAGTTGCCAAATGCTTGACTTTGAGGTGAAGGCCACTAAAATGTGAACTTGTCTTTAAGCTGATATTTCTGTGGTATCAATCTGAACATCATGTTCTTTCTAATGTTACTGGATTCACAGCATTTTCAAATGTTGGCTCAAACTGCAGCTCCATAACTCACCCGTCCAACCTGCAAGACAGCGGCAGAAACCCGTAACTGGATCACAGCCATCGGAGTTAACGCAGTCACATTTCTCTCTGCAATCCAAGCCGTACGATCCATCCTAACAGCACCAAGACAAACATCAGAGAAAACACATTTTTTCTTCCACGAAACATTAAAGAAGCAAAGTAGATGTCCGAGCTGATGAATAAAGAGAAGAAAATGAATGCTATGAGCACTCACAGGACAAGCTACGTCACAGTATTCATCCGTCCAGCCTGGGGAGCAAGCACAGGTTCCACTGACGGGGTTGCAAGCTGCCCCGTTGGCACACTGACACGTCTGATTGCAGCTCAGTCCCCACGTTCCACTGGAGCAAGGGATGGAGCAGTCGACGCCCTGCCAACCTGCTCAGACGACAGATCCTTTTAGTTTGTAATGAAACTTTACTCTGCAATTAAGTATTATAAGTTTTATATTTCCGTATGTTTGACCTTGTGATTTAGATTTATTTTATGACTTTTCTTCTAACTCGGTGTAATTGTGGTTTATAAGGATGTGGATCCTATTTTCTCTACATTATCCATCTTTGCTGTATTTGTTATAATGACTAAATACATGTCAATACCTATTTTATAGCTGCAACAGTGTCCAAGAGGCGCGAGCCGTCAGACGGACATATTTACAGTTTAAACAGATTATCAAAAGTAGTTTATTTGGAGCTAAAAAAAAAGTCCCTTTCCCCGTCTTTGATAAGTGTTTCCAACAAACAGTTTGAGTAATCGTTTTTCTGTTTAACTTCATTTCCTCTTCCAAGTAAGTCTGTCTGGTTGTTGTTTGAGTTTTTCCTGCAGTGACAAAAGTCATAGAAATAAGCCGAGCTGCAGGACACAGGAGTTCATCATTGAATTATCAGAGCGTATGTTAAACATATCCTGATAATTCAACTGTTCAGTTCAGTAATATTTTGGATTATTGTTTAAATGACTTTTAAAAATGTATTTATCTTTTTAAAGGCTTTGCTTAACTTGAATGTAAGTAATAAGAAATGTTTCTAATTTGTGATTCTCTTCCATCCTTCACCATTTCCTGGGATTTTCACACTAAAAGCACGGAGCATATTAAAGTACATCAAAGTAAATTAAGTCATGGGTGATTAACGAGAGAGAGAGAGTTTCACAGGGTTCGTTCTTGTTCTAACCAAAGCTCTCAGGCCCTGGTCCTGTTTTCTGCTTCTTCAGATGTCTCTCTATTTTAATTACCTGTGGTCCCAACCACGTTCAGAGGTGTATAAATATTTAAACATGCTGATATTGAGAGATATTAAGCAAGCAGAAAAAAAGACCAGGTAAGGACTGGAGATTGTTACAGTTGATGTCTTCACATTTTTAGAGATGTAAGTTTCAGTGGTGAGATTAGAGAAAATTTGGGGTTTCTGGTTTTCAAATGCAGGATCAATAAGAACAAACAAACAAACAAACACAGGGCTAGGAGTTCAAGGCGGGAACTTTTTAATATCAAATAGTTTGAAATTTTCTCAATTTGCTTTAAGAGTTTAGAAAAGTCAGAAAGTGTAGAAAATATCTGTCAAAAAAAGCTTGAAGTAATTTCACCGAGTTACTGTGAAATTAGAGCTGGTTGATATAAGATTTTTTCATATCACGATATGTTTTTGTCATTTCAGGCGATAATGATATATATCACGATATAAGCCAAATAACTATATTTGTAAGATTTAAATGTGCCGTTGCTCACAAATAAAATGTGAAATAATCAGCAGCTTGTTTTGATTTAAATATTTATTTCCCATAATAAGTTCAACAGGGTAGATGTACTTAAGGAACATGAGACTTTTTCAGATAAATAAAGGCAAATATTACAAACTACACAAAAGGCAGCCGCTAAAGCGTTTAAGTTTCAAGTTTAGTTTGAAATTTTCTCAATTTGCTTTAAGAGTTTAGAAAAGTCAGAAAGTGTAGAAAATATCTGTCAAAAAAAGCTGCAAATAATTTCACTGAGTTACTGTGAAATATAACAAAGAAAAAGCAGCAAATTCCCAAATTTGTTTAGTGATCTTGTGGTATTAGCTAAAAACTAACTTTTGTATGTGCACTAGAAGCACAACTTGAATAAAGCAAGAGTTTGGAAACATTATGTCAAGGCCGTGTAACCTAACTTTTTAAAAGGTTTTTATCACACTTGACCTCTTGAAATAAAAACAAGCATTTTTATCTCCTGGTGATCACTGAAATTCAAGTTATACCCTACCCTTTCACCCATGTGCCTCAAATGTAAGATAGTAATTGGTACCCTAACTCACAGCTTCTGGTCATGTTTGAAATGGAGAAGATTTTGGGTTGTGAATTGGAGATGGACCCTCTGTCTCTCATACTGGGCCTCCCCAGCCGGCGATTAATATCCAAGAATAATAGGAGATTGTACTGTGTTCTCACCTATGCGGCAAGGAAGAATATACTACTCCAATGGATTTATGAAAAAGCCCCAACTATTAAAGGTTGGCAAAGAGTAGTGTTGGATCTAGTGCCATTGGAATATCTTACATGTGTACTGCACTCAAAAACAGATCAATTCTTTAAGGTGTGGGAACCATACTTGAATTATGTGGAACCTGATGTTATATTATTATATTATTATATTTTATTATTATATTATTATTATATAATATTATGTTACAAGGATTCTCCTGAGTGTTCAAACTGCAACGTACTACTGGGACCACAGGTATTGTACTGTATTGTATTCTCTCTTTATTTATTTATTTATTTTTTAGATGGAACTGAGCTGGTGTCCTGTGCTTAGTTATCAGTCTGTTTGTTTTTGTTTTGTTTATTTGTTTTGTTTATTATTTATTTATTTATTTTTGGTTACGAATTGTACACTTTATTATGTTATGTAATTATGTACTATTTGTGAAAACAGAAAAACTAATAAAAAATAAAAATAAAAAAAAGAAATTCCAGTTATACACCCTTCCCCATTCACTTCAGATAGGCCTGGTTTTCTTCAGATTCAAATAAATGCAACACTATCAACATTTTAATTTCAATAGTCAACAGAATATGTAGTAATTAAAATAGCAGTTTTTCGATGATATGCTCTGCAACTTCTGCACAGGAACAGTCACATGTACATTTTTAGATTAGAGTACCAGAGGCTCTGCTGAAAATGTTAGACATTCAGGGAAACACAACATGTTACAGTGAAGACTGTGACTCCTGACAAAAACAATTTTGATAGTTGTTCCTCTTGTCAAATTCTAAAACATAATAATGAAGGAACTTTCAACACTCTGCTGGTAAAGCACTACCTTCTCCGCAGATGCAGGAACCATCAATGTGTGAGCAGGAGATCTCGTTTTGGCAGGAGCACGATGAGGAGCAGTTGATCCCGTACAGGCCTGCGAGACAGCTGATAGAGCAGTCGTCACCCTGGTCACACAAAAGGAGACAGGAAGGAACTGAAAAATAATGGTAATGGTAAGATAAAAGGAGTTGATTTGAGGTGAAGTGCTTGCATTTGGAAGATTTTGCTGTGAATGGACAACAGGTGGTCAAACCAACTCTCCGTGAAGGTGAAACAACCAATGCTTAAGCTCACAAAGACAGAAAAAACCCATCGGAGAAGTTGCTACTATATTAGGATTGGACTCAGCAATGCAAAAAGACCTGGACGTCCACAGGAAGACAGCTTTCCAGGATGATCGCAGAATTCTTTCTATTGCAAAGAGAAACCTCTTCACAACAGCCAACCACATGAACAGCTCTCTCCAGGGGGTAGACGTATCGATATCCAAGTCTACCATAAAGAGAAGACTGCATGAAAGTAAATACAGGGTGTTCACTGCAAGGTGCAAGCCACTCATCAGCCTCAAGAATAGAAAGGCTAGATTGCTAGACTAGACTTTGCTAAAAAAGCCAACACAGATCTGGACAAACATTCTTTGGACAGATGAAACCAAGATCAACCTCTACGAGAATGATGGCAAGAATAAAGTATGAAGAAGGTGTGGAACAGCTCATGATCCAAAGCACACCACATCATCGGTAAAACACGCCGTCGGTAGTGTGATGGCTTGGGCATGCACGGCTGCCAGTGACACTGGGACACTCGTGTTCACTGATGATGTCACACAGGACAGAAACAGACAAATGAACTGTGAGGTGTTCAGAGACTGTCTGCTCAAATCCAGCTCAATGCAGTCAGATTGATTAGGCAGCGTTTCATAATACAGATGGACAACGAGCCACAACACACGGCCAAAGCACCCCAGGAGTTTATTAATGCAAACAACCTGATCTTAACCCAACTGAGCTGCATTTCACTTGCTGAAGATTAAACTTTGCACAGAAACGCCCACAAACAAACAGCAACTGAAACCCGCTGCAGTAAAGGCCTGTGAGAGCATTAACAAGGAGGAAACCCTGGGTGTTGATTTAGCTCATTGCGATGAGCAGGTGACCATATGTCGATTCCAACCTTTTGCTGTATATCTTCCCCCATCTCTCACCCTCTGCTTCCCTGTCACTCTTCACTGTATCCTGTCAAATAAAGCTGTAAAAAGGCCAAACGAAAAGGAGGAACCCAGCATTTGATGATGTCCATGAGTTCAAGACTTCCGGTTGTCATTGCCAGCAAAGGGTTTTCAACCAATTATGTAGTAATGAACATTTTATGCTCAGTTATTTAATTTGACCAATTATTTTTGTTTAAAAATAATTGTTTTGTTTAAAAATCCCTTCATTTTTATGCAATCTTTTCTTTCAACTCACTGAATTGAAACTGAGTCTAGTCTGCACTTCAACTGCATCAGAATTGTTTCATTTAAAATTCATAAGGCAGGGCCTGGCGCTTGTGGCTCGGTCGGGCCCAGAGTGGACCCAGACCACGGTCCACTCTGGCACAGCTGGCTGCGGGCGGAGCTCGCGGGCCCGTCACTGCAGCTCGCTGTGGCCATGGCTGCTAGGTGACCCCTGTCTGGGGCTCTCCTCAGCTCTTTCCAGGAGGGTGGCGTGGCTGCCCCTCCGATGGTCCTCCTTGGGCTCTCACGCTCCTGGGGGCCACCAGATGTCTCCTCCTGCCTGCTTCATGCACATTACACGGAGAATCCTTTTGAATACAAGAGCGCTCGCGCACACAGGTGCTCACAGACTGTCTTGCCTCAAAGCACATTCTGCGCTGTCAGTCTTGTGTGCTGCAAAATAAAATTCAATATTTAGTATTTACTGTTAGTTACACTTATCTAGGTTATTGCTGCGGTGCTGTTTTTATTGTGCTGCTCTCCTTTTGCTTGTTTTCTTTTTTTGTATCAACAGGTGATGAAGCGGATTTGTTTTTTAGTGTCTTCTCTCACCGTCCCTCTTCCCCTCTGTCTTTCTTTCTTTCTTTCTTTCTCTGTCCCCAGGCATGTCTGTCCTATTTGTGACTTAAAATAAAATAAATTGAATAAATAAATAATAATAACAAAGGTCAATCAAGTGGACCAATATGGCAAAGCCATAATGATCTACTTAGTAAAATAAATCCACCTTTCTTGGCCTTCAGACAATAACTCTGATTGCTAAAGAACCGAACAGGACAGGGGGGAAAATCATTGTGGTGATGTACAGAACCAAAATCTCTGTCCAAATATTTATGGACCCAACTGTATATGTGTTACATGTTAATGTACATGTATAAATATGTTTAATGTTGGAGAGTTCAGTATGTGTATGCAGCTGTCTAGAGGCAACCTTTTCAGAAAAATCTGAAACCTTCTAATTATAAATTAAAATCAAAGACCACTCCCAGGTGCCTCCAACAGTCGTGTCAAGTTCTGCTCTCTTATTTTAACATAGCTGTATCATTGTGGCTGCAATGTGTGAGCCCTGAAACATTTGGGATAAAGAGTCAGAATAGAAAAGGTTTGGCATTGGTTTAAAGTTCAGCCAATGACATACTCACTGACATCAGCTTCCCCTGGCGTTCTATATGAATCAATATTCAGGCTTAAATGAGTCACAAGTAGGGATGGGTATCGAAACCCGGTTCTTGTTGAGAACCGGTTCCCACTGTTTCAATTCCTTGGAATTGTTTGTCATTTTTGCAAACGATTCCCTTATTGATTCCAGTCGCCCCGAATGACGTCACCACGTTGCAGAGCGTCATTTACCTGGCAGGAAACATGGCGGCTCAAACGCTCAAAAGTTTGGTTTTACTTTACGAGAACGGATGACAACAGGACAACTTGTAATACTTGCAAAGTAGATATTTAGTTTAAGGGAGGAAACACTACGAATATGCAAAAGCATTTGCTCACAAACACACGATGACCTTAAATGAATGTCGTGTTTTTAATTCCGCTCCGGACTCGTGAATCTCAACCCAGCAGCAGCGGTAACGTTTGCACGTCCTCTCCCGTTAATGCGGCAGGTAAATAATCAACTAACAGTGCAGATTATGTTAGCGCGATCTGCCTTATTACAAACCTGCCATTACTGTGCATTTAGGTGACCATGATGAGACAGAGTCTGGCTCAGATGCTGGCAGTTCTCACTGCAGTCTACCGTAGCGTCTCCTTTCAGGCAGGATAGACGAATGTCAGCGAGCAGTGACTCAGTTTGTGGTCAAAGGCTTGCAGCCGTTTGCCACAGCAGATGATTTTCGGTAAGTGAATGTGTTTAATTGTAGGCAGGGACATTACTGGATATTCTTGTGTAATTGCTACAGAATAATTTACGTTATACTTTGTTATTGCTACAGAAGAATATTTATTTTATTATTTTACATTTACTTTTTTTCCTGGGGATCCTGTGACACCCCATTGAAGAGCCGTAGGCTGGATCTCTTAAGATCTCACTGTTGGGTTTGTAAGGCCATGTTACTCCTAAATTTCTATCTTGTTCAAAGAGAAGATAGAAAACAAAGTTCTAAGCTAATCGACCTTAGTGTTCTCCTTTTTAAAAAGAATCGATAAAGAATCGAATCGTTAAACAGAATCGAAAATGGAATCGTGAAAAATCGTATCAATACCCATCCCTACTCACAACATGCTTCAAGTTATTTGATTTTCATGCTTGCCACATTGCCACAAGAGAACATGTTGTGTTGTTGTAAGCTGTTAGTTTATCTACATCGATAATGAAACCCAGAACCTCCACAAATCACAGTAACAAAGACTCCTGACTCTCAACTTGCCTCATCTACTGATTCACATAAGCACAAATGCTTTGTATGTAACATTTACTGATGAACACATGAGAGAGTAGCTCGACTGCAGACTAATCAATAACGGACATGTCGTAGTGGCGAGACTTGGCATTAGCAGGATATCTAACCTTATCCTGTGCTGATAGCATGCTGTGAGAGCAAGCTTCACACATCTGAAATCTCCACCATATAAACTTTGCTTCAAACCTGCTGCCTTTAAATTGCTATTAATCTAATATTCACAAAGCTATCCAAAAGACAGGAGGAGAAAGAGCTCTTATTAAATTTGAAACACTTGAAAAATAAATAAAATTGAACATCAATGTGTTCAGTGAGGAAAATCAGCTGAATTTCCCACGACTGTAAAGTCACCTCTTGTATAATAATCATGCACAGATTGGTGGATTAATGATCATTTACTTGGCAACTCTGATTTAAGATTTTGTTCTAAAAGCCAGTTATTTTCAGTTTTTAAATCAAAGATAATAAAACAAAATAATGCGTTTTTTACTTCATAACCCAAACACCAGCTGTGCAGCCTTGGAGGAAATTTAACAACTGTAGTCCTCTAAAATAGACAAATACCATCACTGTTACTATAGGAATGAAGAGACTGAGTATCAAACTGCTGCTGCTGCACTTGGTTAGCAGATCATCAACGACTGTGATTGCCTCTACACCACTAACAATTACAGGAACACTTGGAAAAGGCATCAATAGGGGAAAATTGTTCTGGATATCTATACAGATATGGACTGAGTAATGTGTTAGCAACAAAAGTATGAGGCACCGTTTGATAGAAATTAAAATCATGAACCTAAATTCACAGAACCGTGAAAATTAAAGTGAAAAATTTAATTGCAGTAACTCCAAATTGGTGCGTTTTAGTTTGTTGGCATACAGATACTTGTAATGATGCCTGACAATGTTGGAACAACATGTGGTGTCCAGGGGAAACCCCTCCAGATCTAAGTTTCTGTTCATCCAACAACATCAGGTCTTCTAGGTGAGTATGGGGGTCAGTCAGTAGTATCAATTTCTTCATCCTCTCATGTCGTTGCCACATGAAGCCTGGGGTTGTTGTGCAGCAGGAGGATGATGTTAAAGGCTTCTGCTGACCCTTTCACTTCTCTCATATGTGATCAGGGTGAGCCTGACCACACCTACGGGAGGTTCTGGTCGTGCTCATCCTGTTCCTCCTTGCACAAAAGAGCAGATATTGGTCCTCCTCATAGATTAAGTGTTGCAGAGCATTGTGGAAAAGAGTTGAGAGAATCCTCCACTAAACATTTTGGTTGGCATTACTTTTCTTTTTTTTACTAATTGCATGCTTTGGTGTTTTTGTGTCTTGTGTGGGCCACAGCCATGTGGGAGTGGAGACTCAGGTCAGGCTGGGCAGCATCACCTCATCCCCCATCACACTGAACACTGGTGCTCCACAGGGGTGAGTACTGAGCCCTCTCCTGTACTCACTCTACACCCATGACTGCACGGCCACTAACAACTCCAACATCATTGTGAAGTTTGCAGATGACACTACAGTGGTGGGTCGGCTTACAGGGAGGAGGTCAGCGCCCTGACCCACTGGTGTCAAGACAACCATCTCACCCTCAACGTCGCAAAGACAAAGGAGTTGATGGTGGACTTCCGGAGGTGCAGAGAAGTACACGCCCCCATCACCATCAACGGCGCTGCTGTGGAGAGAGTGAGCAGCTTCCTTGTGTACATCTGGCTGAGGATCTTATGTGGTCAGGACACACAAACAAAACAGTGAAGAAGGCGCAGCAGCGCTTCTTCTTTCTCAGGAGACTGAAAAGATTTGGCATGAGCCCCCGCATCCTCAGGACCTTCTGTGCCATTGAGAGCATCCTCACTGGATGCATCACCACCTGCTACGGCAACAGCACCGCTTACAACCACAAAGCTCTCCAGAGTGGTGCGGTGCTGTGAACGGATAATTGGAGGTGAGCTTCCCTCCATCCAGGACATCTACAGGAAGCGGTGCCTGAGGAAAGCGCGGAGGATCATCAAGGACTCCAGTCACCCCAACCATAAACTGTTCAGATTACTTCCATCAGGAGGTTCTGCAGCATCCGGTCCCGAACCAGCAGACTGAGAGAAGCTTCTTCCATCAGGCCATCAAACTGCTGAACACTTCATAGACACCTCAGCTTCACTACTGGAGCTTCAACATTATGCACTCCATACTGTACATTAATGCCACTGTTTTGCACAATATCCAACTACAAACCTCTGTATATTTTATTTTATTGTTTACTCTATTTAATTTGTAAAATATGTGCACACACACACACACACATGTAGAAAGACATATTTAGTTTACACATCCAGTAATGCATATACTATTATATATTGTACATATATTTATTAGTCTCAGATTTAGCCATTCTTATATTTTGCTTGTTTTACGTTATTGTATTTTTGCACAACTCTGCTGCTTGTGAAGCTCGCACACAAGAATTTCACTCACATGTACCAGTGTACCTGCACATGTGATGTGACAATCAAAGTGATTTGATTTGAGATTCTACTCTAGTCCAACAGCCAGTTATTTGGAGTTGAGTACAGGGAGCAGGTGATTGGGAAGCATTTTAGGCCTTCTCTATAAAGCGGAGAGGGCAGGTTGTTGTTTTTAGTAGGACACTGTTGCAGCAGGGAAGCCAGCTGACCTCGGAGACTCCAGGATGAAACACTTTAAAGGAAAGGATTTTTAATGTGGCCTGGTTTTGCTTTTAAAATAATCTGATGATGCTGGAGGGAGGACTCGTTTGAATTAGGATTCATGTGGATTTGCTGGGATAAAAACACTATCTGTGCCCAAGGAAAGGAAAGTGGTCAAGATTTATAGAAGTTTGAGCTCCAGAGTGGAAGCCCAGGATCTGGTGTAAAGACCCACCCTCGAACAACACCAGGCCTGAGAAGGCTAACAATCCTGGAATCCTGGATTCCAGACCGGAGTTGTGTCCTCAGCCAGTAGTCTGACTTGGAAGGGAAAAAATAAACATTGTGTACACCAGTGGTTCCCAAACTTTTTTTGCTGGGCCCCCCTTGTTTTACAAGAAAAATGTTCGCGCCCCCCCTCGCGCGCGCGCGCACGCAAGAACACATTCTCCAACCACACACACCCATATTTTGCTCCATTGCGGTTTATTTCACACCTCAAACATTTAGTAAACAATTAAGCAAATACAAGTAATCTGCAGGTAGCAAGAAAATAAACTAATAAAGTCTTTTATGCTACGTCGGCACCTACACGGGTAGTTTTGAAAACGCAGCTGTTTCGTCCACGCGTAAACGGCGTTTCGAATCACCGAGAACGGAGATTTTTTAAAACTCCTTTTTTGCGTTTATGTGTGGACGAGGAATACAGAGTTCGTCATGCAATGTCAAAGGTATGTGCCTTTTTCACGTCACGCTGTGGCCACGTTATTGTTTACATGAGATGAATTGCAGAATGGCAGATAGAGACTAAATACTGTTAATCTGACTATCTGCAGGTTTTACACGCTTACATATACACGCAGTTACTGTCCCTCCATTTAGAAAGGCAGAGGCGTCACGGTGTAATTATTTTACATGTAGTTGTTTTTTTTCCCTGTGTAATAATATTCAACATTGCTATCAATACATTTTTCAAAAAATCCCTCTGCAAAATGGGTTCAAAAACATAAACAACTGTTGGATCCTGTTTGTCCTGATTTGAACCGGGGGAACAAATCGTGGCAGGATCAGCCTGATATTATTTGTATCCCGCTGTAACTTTACTGTATAAAGATCTCCAAAATGTCAGGAGTAGTTAGTCATTACAACAAGTGTTTGAACTACAAATCAAGAATGTGGGATCCTGTTTGTCCGTGATTTAAACAGCCCAGCGCTGCTCCCGACAAAGGGAAAACCAATCCTGCAGGGAGACCGACCTCGGCACTTGTGCAGGTGAAATCAAAGGGAAGATGTGCTTCACCATATTTTCTAGTCTTTGGCTTAGAATGAAGTTTGTTTGGAAACATATTCAGCGATGCTTCATCTCCTGCTTTGCGTTTGTGTGGGCGCCCCATGCTAGCAGTGTCCAAGCGTTGTTTTTGTTTTTTGTTTTTTCCCTTTTCATGCCGCGCCCCCCCTGCAATGGCTCTGCGCCCCCCCTAGGGGGCGGGCCCCACACTTTGGGAACGTCTGGTGTACACCATTGCAGTGTGAGTGTGTTGATTTCTCACTGGTCAGTATTGGAGCTTACTACGTTCTTGTATGGAGGCAATGTTGAGCTGTACGTAACACAAGGACGTTCTACTTTTGTGTCCAGGTGTAGACCAACATCCTGTATCCTTCTCCTGAGACTGTGCCTGGAGAGACAGCAAGGTGTCACTGGGTATCACCTCATGATATCACTAGTGATGATGACCCAATCCAAATACAGAAGTAGTGAGAAAACTGTCAGAAAATAAGAGGATGGGAAAAATGTGTCGTTTTGCCCCTCTAGTGCGCCTGCTGTTAACCTCATTAACACCAAAGCACCTGAAACTGATTAATAACTCCCTCTGGATCTAAATCCAGTGTGCAAAGGTTTTAAACTCTGAATATGTTAAGTGTGTTATTGGGGACTTTAATATTACGCTTTGTTTCTACAAATCTATGAGAAAATAACTGTTAAAACGTCCTTTTAACAGGAAGATCCCTCTGGCAGAACTGGGATGGTCAGCCATGTGTTGCAACTGGCTGGGAATGAGGGGAGTAGACAAAACAAAACTGAGAAAGAAAACCAGAGATTAATAATAATTAACAATTTAACGTGACGCGGAATATAAACTAGACTCCAAATTCCTCACAGTGTTACTGGAGTCTAAAATTATTCCATCCAGAGTAATTATCTGGTTAGACACATTGTTTCTAAGACAGGACGAGTACGAGTGCTTCTGTTTATCTAAATTCAGAAGCAGGGAATAAGCAGTCATCCAGGTCTTTACATCTAGGAATGTATCTCAGTTTAACTAAATGATGTGCTGGGTATCATCTGCAAATGTGTGCTGTGCACTCTAATAATCCTGCAGAATGAAAGCATAATGTAAACAGAACTGGTCCTAGCACAGGACCCTGTGGAACTACGTCATTAACGGCAGTCTGTGAAGAAGACTCTACGTTTACGTAAAAAAATTGTGCTCTACTTGATCTGCAGATGATCAGTTAATTGTTTCATAACTACCCTCTGAAGAATTTTTGGATAGTAGCTTAAATAGTCTATTTAAATATTAGCACTATTGAAAGTAGCTGTACGTAATGACATGTTTGTCAGATGGTTACAAATAATTTCTCCAATGGTTGAAATTTATTTGAAGAAATTTGTCAAGTCATCACTAGTTATGGTTAAAGGAATACTCAGCTCAACACAGCTCTGACTCTTTGTCAGCCTGGCTGCAGTGCTGAGAAGAAACCAACTTCAATCAATGATGAACACTAAGGCTACGTTCACACTGCAGGCGAAAGCGCATCAAATCCGATTTTTTTGACCCTTTGCGACCCATATCCGATCATGGTGTGACAGTGTGAACGGCACAAATCTGATATTTTCAAATCCGATCTGGGTCACTTTCGTATGTGGTCCTGAATCAGATACATATCTGATGTTTCAGATACCGACTGCTGTTTGATGGTCAAGTCGTATTAAATCTGTCTTTTACGTCACTGACACAAGACAGACGCCAATTATCAGTGCTGGAGAAGACATCGTGAACGCCTCCTGGCCATCCGGTGTAGATGTCGGTGAAACTGTTGGGAAGACAACGTTGGAGAAACGTGAACATTTTATTTGTACTGTATAATCTGCAGATTCTGACAGAAATCTGCAACTATCCTTTGAAGCAGCGCTCCTCTAAAACAGCAATAATAATAATAATGGATTGGATTTATATAGCGCTTTTCAAGGCACCCTAAGCACTTTACAATTCCACTATTCATTCACTCTCACATTCACACACTGGTGGAGGCAGCTACAGTTGTAGCCACAGCTGCCCTGGGGCAGACTGACAGAAGCGAGGCTGCCATATCGCACCATCGGCCCCTCTGGCCAACACCAGTAGGCGGTAGGTGAAGTGTCTTGCCCAAGGACACAACGACCAGGACAGAGAGCCCGGGAATCGAACCGGCGACCTTCCAGTTACAGATACGTTTCCTAACCCCCTGAGCCACGGTCGCCCGTGGATCATTATCATTATTAGATTATTTACATTATTATGTAAATAACAAAATAACTTAAAGCAAAAATTGGGAAACGTAAAGTCCGAAGTCTTTATATTAAGGCCATCAGTCAAACAATACTGTTGGTCTGGGTCTAAACAGAGCGCGTTGTGTGCGACGTCTTCTTTTGCACATGCGGCCGCTTTGAGCGTTCACACTAGAGCGCGTTTGCTGTCACATTTTATTTGTAGTGTGAACGAGCAGACAAAAAAAATCAGATTGATCAAAAAATCGGAATTGAGCTTTAAGACCTGCAGTGTGAACGTAGCCTTAGACGTCCTCGCTTCACAGAGGGCTTTTTCTTATATAGTGGAGCAAACTCTTTTAAATCAGTGAGATGCAATTTTCTCTCCAGTTTTCAGGTTGTCTGCTTCAAAGTGTGCCATTGTGGATTTAACCAGGGAGTCAAGAACTTCTGATTCAAGACTATTTTCAGAGGAGACACAGTATCCAGAGTCATAAACAGTGAGGAGAGAAAACTATTAACAAGTTAATCGACCTCTGTGGGATTAGAGTTTAGGTAACTGCTCTGAACTGTTGCTAAATGACACTGAAGACGATAACTGTGGAGGAATTACATCCTTAAACTTCGTTACAACAATTTCAGAAATCCTTTACTGTAATAAAACAGATGCTGTTTAATTTAATATTCACCTGAACAGAACAGGAAACAATAGCCCTATATTGTAATTGTACATGTACAACGAAATTATGAGTGCTAGACGCCAACTCTGCAGGAATAAAATGTAAACAGCAACAGTTTACAGTTAAGATGAATATATACAAGAGAAAGGCACAAAATAAAAAAGGCACACATAGAAAACAAAATGCTTGGAAGTAGAGCAAATGGTCTAATATAGAGTCAATGTGTAAGTATAGTGCAGAGTAATGAGGGTTACTCAAATTGACCCACCACAGGTGGGCTTTCAGCGGATAGTGTTTGTTAATAGTCTGAATGGCCCAGAGGAAGAAGCTGTTTGTGAGTCTGGAGTTGGGAGACCTGACTGACCTGAGGCGCAGACCAGAGGGCGGTGGGTCAAACAGGTTTTGGGCGGGGAGCGAAGGGTCACCTGTGATGGTGGTGATGGTTATCGGGCAATGGGCTCCAGGGGTGGCAAATGACAGCCAATGATTTTTACCCTCTGCGCAGCCTTCCCTTTTTTAGTAGTGGACCCTGCGTACCAAATATCCAGGCAGCAGGAGAGCATGCTTTCCACCGAGGTGCGGTAGAAGACCAGGAGAACTTCCAGTCCAAGTTATTGTGGTGGTAGTGCAGCCGCTGCTGGGCCTTATTTACCCGAGCGTTGGTGCTGTGGGTCCAGCTGAGATCGGTGGAGTTTATTGTAAATTTAAATGTTATTAAAAATCATCAGAGAAAAAAGGAGTCTGTGTGTCAGAGGGGTCAGAGTTTGATTGACTCTTCTTAGCTGCCTCATAGCATTACGCTTTCAGACAGCACAACGGTATCTTTATCATAAGCAACAACCACCCTGCTTCAAAGCGGCATCTACGCTGTTTCTCATAAACCTAACTGGAATAGACTCCATGCTGACCTCCTGTTTTTACCAGTCTGTTTTGCATGCTTGGAACTGGACTGTTTTTACTGTAAAGATGTTAATGTAGAGGAGGCTCTACTTTACAATCCCTTGATACCAAGTATGATGCTCAGCACTGTTAGTGTTCAGAGGTTCCTCATAAATGCTGTCCTAACAAAGCTGGCGGGGCTGAGAACCAGAGATGGGCAGTAACGCTGCCCATACAAGTAATCTGATTACTTTTTTCAAGTAATGAGTAAAGTAAGTAACGAGTAAAGTAAGGGATTACTATTGCAAAAACGGTAATTAGATTACCGTTACTTTCCCGTAGGAACGCTGCGTTACTGCGTTACTAAAACCGTGATTTTTTTGCGAGAATGTCTCATGACAGTGACGTAAGCGAGTGCGACGTTCGTGACAACAGCTGTGTGCAGATCAACAATGGATCATATATCGAGTGCAGAGAGAGTATGAGCGTGCAGCGTTTAAAGCGTGGAAGTACTGACCTTACTTTGAGTTTGATTCCATAAAAAGTGACAAAAACATTAGTGTCTGTTGTGCGTGGGAAGAAAACTTCTTTTTACAGCGAAAAACCCCTAAACTTCCAAACAAGCACCGAGTAGCTACGACGTAATGGGAAACTCACAGAGAAACTCGCGGATTCTTCCACTGACCGCTGCACACCTGCACCAGGGTAAACCTCCGCCTACCCCACTCCTGCTTTACAGGTGAAAATAGAGCAACAGGACCTCTAGTCTTTGACTTTATTTATTTTCTGCTGTGTTTCACTTGCATCTATTTGAAAGACTGAGTGTAAACACACAAAAAAAATATTTTATTTTATGTGCTGGAATGTGCAGAAAATAGGTTTAAATATTAAACTAATTTCTTCCAGTCAGAGAATGTTGCAGATAATTAAATTTTTACTTGATGCATAAAGTTAAAAGATTAAAACTAATAAAACAAGTTTTAAAAAGAGACTTTTCCATTTGATTACATTTTGTATGATGATTATGCAGAAAAAGTAGAATTGGGCTGAAAGATCTATCACTTTATCACCTATTCAGGTTGTAAATCGTGTTTTTAAAAAGTAACTAAGTAACTAAGTAATTAGTTACTTTTGAAAATAAGCAATCAGTAAAGTAATGGGATTATTTTCTGGGGGAGTAATCAGTATTTAGTTACTGATTACTTTTTTCAAGTAACTTGACCAACACTGCTGAGGACAGCAGGCCGGTGTAAAACAGCTGCCAAGCTGGCTTAGGAGGCTGGAGTGAGATCTCTGTGCCTTCAGGAGAAGCTGGTGGAAGAGGTCATGGGTGGTCTCTCCGGACTCTTAAGGGCTGCACTGGGCACTCACTCTGCAGGTAACAAACCAATTTCATCTGACAGTTGGACGTCCCTGTACAAGCTTCCCATAGAGAAACACAGTGTGGCTCTCCAGTGGAGAGTGGGGCATGGGGTCATGGCTATGAATGAACACGTGGAACATAAAGATCCAAGAACGGGGAGCCACAGTCTTTTCTGTCGGACCAAGGAAACACTGCAGCGCCGGTGGCTTGGCTGTCCCAGACCTGCTGGCCTCTTGTCTTTGCTGTGACAGCGGCTTCCTGGGCTTGGGATTGTTTTAGAGGAGGGTCTCTTTATCCTGGGTCCAAAGTCCTCTGTGGTGCAGCGTTGAAAGGTTTGCTTGATTCATTTTTTAATAGGTCAAGCTAAGATGAGTACATGGCTCACAAGGAGGAACAAAATGAAGGATCAGTTAATTCTGAAATTATGTTCAAGGGGATAGTAGGTGCACGTTTAAAAGCAGAATTAGTTTATTATAAAATGGTGTCTGACACTGAAGAGTTTGTCTCTGTTTGGGGAATCAGTGGAGTTTTGTGTAAAGTAACTGGAAATGATTTAGTTTTACATTTCTGTGAAAATCAAACGGACACCATTTGTTTTGTCTTCATGTGTGTTTATTGTATTTTGGTTGGGTTTTGTAAAGATGTTAATTTGACATTCATCTTCAGTCATGGTTGTAGTTAGGGATGGGTACCGGTATCCAGTGCCATGATGGCACCGGTTCTGACATAAACGGTAGTAACCAGACCGAAAAGCAGCGCACATTTCGGTGCTTTTTTTTCCTGAGCTGTGATACACTTTAGATTCTAGCCAATCATTTTACGTTTCCGAGGATAGGACGTTTCACAGCAAAAGATGCAAACTCAGCAGCTGCAACAAGTGCTTTAAGCTGATACTGTGATACTGTCAAAGGAGGTAACACCTCAAATCTGATGAAACACCTGGCGACGCATAGTGTTTTTTTTAAAAGCCGAGAAATGCGCCGTATTTGATAGCTTGCTGCGAGACCTCACACCGAGCACATCTACTGCGGGTGTGGTGCCTGTTATCGACCCGGAGTTAGCAACATCCCCCAAAAACCCGAAGAGGAGAGTCCTGGCCCCTAGCCCTGCCAGTGTAGCAGGAATGATGAGGATGATGATGCAGCAGCAGCCGTTCTTCTCTGCGTGAGTAGCTTAATGTTGTTCGTGTGTAATTTATGTTGAGTAGGCTAACCACGTTATTACATTAATGCATGTAAGGTGAACTAGCAAACATCATCATAGCTACATGCAGCTGTCTTCTTGTTTGATGGCAGATACTCCCTTCACCCTGGACAAAAAGGCTAAAATGACCAAAGAAAAAGTGGAAAACAGTTAAACATGAGAGGTTTTTGGACAAAGTTTGTTTTTTCCATTGTTTAAGCTGCTTCCAGCCAAGAGTGATACCATATATGCCCCATAGCTGCAGAAAAGGCTAACATTGTTATCTTTTTACAAAAAAACAGCTGAACATGAGAGGTTTTTGGACCAATTTTGTGTTCTCCATTCTTTAAGCACCGGTTTGAGCACCGTTTAAGCACCGGCACCGTTTCAAAAGTACCGGTTTGGCACCGGTATCGGATAAAACCTAAACGATACCCATCCCTAGTTGTAGTATAAGCATCGATATAATAAAAGGTGTGTCAAAGGTCTCCTCTCAACACTTATGTATTAAATGATAGAAAAACAGCTCATGGAACAGACTCCAATGAAACTGGTGATACAGACGATACAGAATATGAATCGCCTCGATGTGACTGTTTGATTTGGTTCTTGCCTCTGTGAGCTGACAATAACAGACAGCATCCAAACAGGACACACAGAGGTAAGATCTCTTATAAGGATAATAAGGGTTTCATCTTAAGCATTACTATAACTCACTCAGTGTAATTGGAAAGACATTATTGGACAACCACATCATTGGAGCAAGTGTAGGTCTCACAGCTTTATACACAGTGGCACAGCTTTGGGTCCATCTAGTAAGTTTACGCCCACTTTATTTATGAAACGCAGCGTCCAACCACTGACCAAAATGCTGGACTGACTTCATGGACAAATGCTAATTTACTTTGTACAACTGGCAATTAGCATTGATAATTCAGAGCACACCAAAGCTTTCTAAATATGATTAGAAGGCAAACTAAACTTCACCTAAACTTACTCATCAAAATGGGAACAAGAGCTGCTTAATAAAACGGAGCATACATCTGCACTAGTTACAGACAAACCAACATAAGAGATTTTAAATATTACTGCATGCAAACCTTTAAGGTGCTCTCACTGTTCCATATAGGCAGAAACTCCACATACTTTTGTACCATCCTGACACTCGTGCTCTCTTTGTCGTACATCATACGAGTTGCACCTGCATTAGCCTTTCTGCAGAGTCAACAGCACCAGTTGTTAGAGGATGTCCTACGCCTTCTCTGTGCATCTTCTGCACACACTGGCTGTAAATACCCTCTCCTCAACCAGGTGGAAGTTGGTAATTATTTAACCTGTCTTCAGGTTAAATAATACTAGGAACCTCATTTACATGTGCAATTCTTTCTGAGGAAATCCTTTTGATTTCTTGCCGTTAGAGCCTCTGAGCCTGTGCTTCTTTCTTATGAATAGACCTATGGCTGATGCAATGCACTTACACTTAAAAGTTCTGACAGATGTGGAGGATGTTAATTAGGCAAGTTTTAGTGAATAGTTGCATGCTCTGATCAAAGACATTATGTTTCTCTTAAGACTGTGGAAGAGAATGGGTGGTGGTGAAAACTGAATTTCACACTATGCTGTCCACGTGTTGTATCATCCGCTAATGTAATGTAATGTACTGTAATGTAATGTAATGTAATGTAATGTACTGTAATGTAATGTAATGTAATATAATGTACTGTAATGTAATGTAATGTACTGTAATGTAATGTAATGTAATATAATGTAATATAATATAATATACAGTTTTGATTGTAAAACAAAGAGTAAATGTTTGAAAATACAAAATAAAAAATGCTGTTTTCTTGCAATCTCTGTGCAGAGTATTCCAAAAATGAGAAACACATGAATTGTGGCTCTTTAATAGAAAATAAATGATCTTCTCAAATATATATTGATTTGTGTGCAATTACATTGTCCAACAAACTGAGGCATTCTCATGAACTGAGAATTAATCAATTAAAAACACACAATGGTAGGGTTGCAGACGGCAAATGGTAGAACGAGCAGCTTAGAGAAGAATCAATACAGTTACAATACAGTTAGGCAAGAAACAAGGCAACTGGCTCATCCTTTTCTGTGGGCTCCCTCTAGCTTGTAGATAGTTTGAAGATAATAGTTTGTTTTAAAAATACTCAGTGTTAATACTAATTCTCATAATCTATATTTGGCAAGTTTAGAGTGAGACAAAACAAAAAGAACCAATAAAATTCCAATAACTGAACTGGGGGAAAGGAACGTGTTGGTGTGAAGCCACAGAACTGTTTTGCACTTACTATGTATCCTGGTGCACAGATACAAGCTCCAGTGATGCCATCACAGTAGGCTCCATTAGCACAAACACACAGCTCTCTGCAGCCCTCGCCGTAGTAACCTGGTGGGCAGGTCTCGTCACAGTAAAGCCCGGTCCATCCCGCAGCACAGGTGCACTCTCCTGACAGAGGGTGACAGCTGAAAGCAGGAAGATTAGAAGGTTTTTTTGCAGTGTGTATATTGTTCTGTAGTTCTCCCATTTTGACCACCCTCAACACAAAGTTACTTTTATAGAAGGTTTAGTGGGAAAAGCAGAAATATGTGAAACAAAATATCAACTTTAACTAGATACAGTAATTCAAACATTCTATTCTACTGAAGTGTTGTACAGTAAGACAGCCTGAGCAATTATCCAGTACCTGAGTGTGTTTGTGTGTATGCAGGGGCAGTATTTGTCACAGATGAGTCCATACAGGCCAGTGGGACAGAAACGATCCTGACAGCTAGGCCCCTTGAAGCCTTCGTTACACAGGCAGGCACCGTTGATGTGGTAGCATTTGGCTCTGTTCTGGCAGTCACACTTGTGAGCACACTGTGGCCCATAAGTGCCAACTGGGCATTCATCCTGGCATCTGGTTGGATTAAAAAACATGGAGGAGTTATTTTCCAACATTGTAAGCCTCTCTTCTAAAGGTGCCTGGGATTTTTCTTTTTACAAGTTCGAGTGAAAGAAACAGTCATTACTGCAGCATTTGGGACTTCTATTACTTCTAATCAACTTTGTTACCTGGAAAGACAAAATTCAGAGATAATAAATCGAGTTGGAATACAATCCTTGAGTAAACTCCCCGTTTTTCTGCACAATATTGAGTTGTATTTGGGAAAAGGTGACCATAGCTGTTTACACAACATCCCCTTGGTTCCTGGTAGGAAAATAACCTGGGACCAGAATAAGAACCAAAATCTTTTCAGTGTAATTCTGCAAAGAAAGCTGTTTTTTTATTGCACTGAATTTCATCACAAATCATTATTTCCATTATTATTAATCTGAGTCGTGTATTGTTAAATGATGTGCTCTCTGTACATTTTGAAAAAAATAATTGTCTAAAGATAACACATTACACCACAGTTGTGAAGAAAAACACTGGATTGTCGACCTTTTGAACTATTTTTATTCTGCCTCACTCAGCAAACCTCCACAATAACAAATTAGTTTAAAAACTTCACAAAAACCAAAACACAAAGGTCTAGAACAGCGGTCCCCAACCCCCGGGCCTCGGACCGGTCCGTGAGTCGTTTGGTACCGGGCCGCGAGAGTTGAGGCTCAGGTGTGAAATGTATAGTTTTCAGGGGTTTTATCGGTTTTCAACGTTATTTTGTTATCGTTTTTATCGTTTACTTGGTTTTCCTGGGTCTTTTCACGTGTGTTATGAATAAATCTTCTTTTGTTGGTACCGGTACTAGTTTTATTTTGTTGTATTTATCCGCGACACCTTAAAGGCCGGTCTGTGAAAATATTGTCGGGCATAAACCGGTCCGTGGTGCAAAAATGGTTTGGGACCGCTGGTCTAGAATGACCAAATTTGTATCACTACTCTTTAGCCAACACATCGCTGTATGACTCAGAATGGATCAAATCAAGCTTGTTAGACGGCCCATGGCTGAACCTAAAACAAGCTCTCTGTGGACAAGTAAAGATCTCTGATTTTAAGTCTAGCCCACAAAAATGATTTACCCCAGTAAACTGAACTCAAATGTCTACATGGGCAACAAAATATTTAAAAAATGGTTATCAAACACATATACAATGTGTAAAATTGGTGATTCCATTTCCCATAAAACTGCAAAACGGGAGCAAGATCTTTCCATCAACCCATATCAAAACATCTGATCCTAATACAACAACTTACAACATGCAAAACTCTCCATAGAACACAATATATAGGACAAAGGATGTTCCAAATGGGCCTCACACACTCAAACATATGCACACACTGCAAACACCCACTGAAAACTATGTGCACGCTGTATGGTCTTGTACGCCTACTCAGAGAACTGTCGGAGGATATGTGAAGACCTTTCCACACGGTTTAGTTGCCATTTTTGTTGTAAAACAAAGGGGGGCCTAGCAAAAAAAGTTTGGGAACCACTGCTTTAAACAAACAAAACGCCAGCACCCACTGAGTGTTTACTTTTAAGCAACATGAATATGTTTCAGTTATAGCTGTCATCAGTGCAAGTGAACAGTTGTATTCCGTGATTTGAAGAGCCCAGCGCTGCTCCTGACGCAGTGAAAACCAATCCTGCAGGGAGACCTACCTCTGCACTTGTGCAGGTGAAACCAATATTTTCACCATATTTTTAGTCTTTGTCTTAGAATGAAGTTGGTTTGGAAACATATTCAGCGATGCTTCATCTCCTGCTTTGCGTTTCTGTGGGCGCCTGTGCTAGCAGTGTCCAAGCGTTTTGTTTTTTTCCCCCCTCTTCATACCGCGCCCCCCCTGCAATGGCTCTGCGCCCCCCCTAGGGGGCGGGCCCCACACTTTGGGAAGGTCTGGTTTAAAGGATGGATAAGGGTATAAGATATAGAGTTAAGCACACAGCTTTTTGTATAATATCAAAATGGATCAAGTCGAACACGCGGTCTCAGATGTTAGCACTACAACTCTGCTTTAAAGTCTCAACTTTCAATAAATGATTACTGTATGTGATTATGGCAGGGAAAACTCTTCTTATGATTCTCAAGGTTTATAAAAGTATGTCTGCTTTTATAGACCTTGAGAAAGGAAGTGAACTCCAGTTGCTCTTAATGGTTAACTTTCATGTTTTTCACGTTCTTCAGTGTGTAATTGAATAGGAGTACGTTACAAGCAACTAGTAAAAAGTTTGGACAAAACATCAAGTATCTCGGAATTTAAAATAATGGTGCACAAACCCTTGTGGGGGGAAAAAGCCAGATATTCTAACTATGACACACTGTTGAAGGTAAGAACACTTTAAACAGTATTTAAATAGATTTGCAGACTCACTCTTTTAGCAGTTTTTATATGTATGAAGCTACAAGTATTGCAGTCTGAATACGACACCCCTGTAATAAAGCCTCCCTGCAGTCTGTTTTAGAGAGTTGTTAATTAAACCAAAAACCTTATATTTAATAACTATAAATATACTCTATGGCCCTTTCTCAATATGCGTACTTGTGCGTACTTGCGTTCTCGTGTACTCGTGATACGTCATCAGTCGGAGACCAAGTACTGTTCCAATACGAAGTACGCATCAAGCCGAGAACGCGAAAAAGTCCCGGATGTGTTCTCGCTCCGCCCGTTTTATCGAGCATGCATCGGTGGTGACTTGTGTGGACTTGGTACAGCTAAATATCCCAGAATGCATTTCGTCCAAAACTCAAACGCGGCAATGGCGGACGAGCGGGGCTAAAAACTTTTAAATATTACCCTTTCTGGGTCACAAAATAAACTTTTAAGTTCTTTTCAAGCGAGAATGTAGCTGTGTAAACTTCGAATATCTGCTCAGTTTATCAAGATATCATATATTTCCAAACGCGCTCCGACGTTTTCAGAGACGTCTGTGACCCGCCAGCTCCACAGCAGACAGCGAGGTCGAGGATTATTACAGCCGGCGAGAACAGCGGACTCCCGGCACATCGTTTACAACCCCCCCGCGGTCTTTTCACTACTCAGGTTAAACAAACCCCAGTAGCTGTCTATTGTATTGAGTGTCCACTAAAATAAAAATAAAAGCGTTCTAACATCTCACCTGCTTGTTTTTATTAAGGTATGTACACGTATGTACATGTACACTATTTTTATTAATAGAGATTTCACTACTGAGGTTAAACATGATATATAAGTCACTTAGATCACTTCTAAATGTTAATGTTTGGTTTATTTCAGTGTTTTATTTGTTCCTGAGTAAACCGGTTTGGCTGTGATTAAAGTTAAGCTTCATAACATATTACTCACAGTTAAATTAAGAGGGGACGGCAGTAAAAACTCCGGATCTGTGACATCATCAAGTACGCTGGTGTACCAATTGTACAAATCGCGAGTCCGTGCTCGCGTACTTGAGAATTGAGAAAGGGCCCAAATATTTATATTTATTTACTCTATAACTATAAATATGAACACATGACTTTCTAGCAGGACGGCTGTACAGTATTAGAGACAGACCACATAACCTGCTAGCTAAAGATGGCGTGCTTTCATGTTCGTGCTTTCATGTGTTCAGTGCTTTGTCTCAGTTTTGCAGAGAAGTGTCGATAAATATCCAAGAATGACAGCAGATGCTCAGCTACTGTAGTCTCGAGAAAAGGCACAACTTGGTACATCGATGGAAACCCCAAATTGATTTGTCCAAACTAAGTTTTAATATTTTATACATTTAAAGTTCAAATTTATACATTTGCACTGCAGTTTTATATTTTTAAACCTGTATTTGTGCAATGACTCTGAGCTAGAAAAAGAACACTTAAAAGTCCAGTGTTTCCTCTGCAGGTTTGTAGGGTTTCCTTTGAATCATTTGCTAAATACTAACATTCACAAACTACAGGATGCAGCTTTCAAATGAGGTGCCATACAATAGTGTTGGCATCGCAGTTTTTCTGCAAAATTCTACAAAAAAGGTCGAATGTTAATGCAACAAAAATAACAATGCCAGAATACTCACTATACCCTGAGTTATAACTTAAGCAAAGAATTGTCAGTCTGGCTTTTACTAATATAAATGAAACCTGAATGGCAGTTCTCTCAAAGAGAGTGTTCAGAGCTCCAACATCAGAGTCACTCCCACCATACGAAGGTCAACAAACTTCATCATAAGACCCTGAGTTGTGCGCTCAAGGTGAATCTTTCAAAGTAACTGAACGGACTCTAATAAGAGTGACCTGTATAGAAAATTCTATAAGCCGAGTCAAGGCTGAATTTAGGCCTGCTGCATCATTCTTAACACGTCCACAAGTTGAAACCATTAAGAAACAGACAAATCACTCGATTAAAATGGCTCAGTGAGGATTTCTGTTTAGTGTCACGTTTAAATCATGCCGACTTCCTCAGGACTGTTATCTTGGCTAATTCCATTAGAACGTGGAACGGCTGGGAGAGAACTCAATCTAGGAATTATTCCATGTAGGCTAATTCACCTGTCTGGGGCCTAAATGAATGGAGGTAATTTGGCTCAATTGAGAGTAATGACAGAGAGGCTGAGAGGGAAAGAAAGATGGACAGGGCGGAAGCGGGAGAGAAAGGATAATTAAAGCAGAAATAACGAGTGGGAACGATTCAGAGCTGACCAACGGCAGGGTGCAAAAAGTCTGTTTCAAATAACAGACTCAGAAATTATGACGCTAATAAAGAAGAAAACTATTCAAAATGACTTGTTGTTCAAATGTGCCTCCTGTGGTGATTGTGCTTGAACAAAAGTGGAAAAGTGTAGCAGTCTGAGTGGATAAAGGCAGAAATTGCACAAGTATTTTCTAATTTACACTATGTGGAGTAATTTCTTACCACTGACTTCATTTGTTTATATCAGTATTATTTTGCCCTCACTTGGACAGCACAGAAACAAAAATCACGCAGTAGACGCCTGATAACTGATGTGCAATTAGAAATCATTGTGTGTGTTTGCAACTTGTTGCCTTTTGTTCATTTATTTTTAAAGGCCACTACAGGTTTCTTGGCAGGGCATCATTGTAAGGTCTCTACGTTCCACTGTAAAGCACCTTTGGGTGACTCATGTTGTGATTTGGTGCTATATACTGTAAATAAAACTGAATTGAACCCACAGTCTATTTTGGATGTTATGAATCAGTGTGGTTTTGAAACTAAAACTGCAGCAATAAACATCAGTTTAGTGCAGGCAGCTCGTTCTGTCACTGTGAATACTGATAGTGTTTTCAGGCTCTGACACAGAGTTTTACTTTTGGTTTGGGAACAGCTGATGGAAGAGCAAGGATTGTTTTGGTTATGATTTCTAAGGAAAAAGTAAACGTGGCAAAAATGGCTGAGAAATAAAACAGTCTTGATAATTATCACAAAGGAGTTCTCTAATAATAATGATGAAAGCAGCATGATGGGAAGCCAGCCCTGCTCTTAGTTTCACACCCTTACACTGCACCTCTCACTTTGTAAAAGACAAAAATATATATACAGAGTTGCACAAGTGATGACTTATGCAGTGAGGTAACCATGGGAACTGGCTGCTAAACTTTGATCATTTTGGTCCTCTGTAAAACAAGCTGACTAACTTTTAAAAGGTTGTTAAAATCATATGTAAAAACATTTATTTCAGGATGTTTCTACCAGAAGTGTTCTACGATCTATTAATCATTGGGTGCACTATAGTTTTACACACACTGCAAAAACACCATCTCAACTGCAGATCATGGTGGATGCAACATCTTCTGAGGCTGGAACGATATATTCCATACAGAAAATACAGGATTAGCTAAGTCAGAGAACCTGAATAGGGCTGTTCATTTCATTAACCCACCTGGGTTGGCTGGAAGACTGTTTACTTAGCCTGGCAGGGCGAAGGACACTGTCTCAGCTGAACTCTGGACACGCACACACATACATATACTGATACTGATAAGCACTCACCGACACATCACCCTCCCCACCCCGGATCCAACGCCACCTCCAACGCTTACCTCCCCTCTGATGTGGACATCGGGTCAGTTGGAGGCGCAGTCGAAGATTGCAGCGGTCCCAGATCAGATGTACACACTGGAACTCTTTCCCATGTTGCTGTCTGTGTTTATTGTGCTATGGTGTGTTGATATCTGTGCATTCCTGTGTTATCCTTCTGTGTTACACATTTCGATGTTTTTTTCCTCGCTACCTAGCCTGACCTGTCTCCCCAATGTGATGTTTGTGTATTGTATGTACGGTCGGCAAGGTCTGTCATCTCGGTTGTGGGCAAAAGACCTGCAACTGACAAATAAAGGCTATCTCATCATCTCAATTCCCTTTTGAAGGTAAAATGTTCCAAAATTCTTGTTCATTTCTTTTGCAAGTATCAAAAGCAGCAAAAGAAAATGCTAAGTGGAGTTTGCTGTTGGTAAATATGAACTAAGTAGGTTCCCATTTGTGCTCCAAAATTGTCTCATCCTATGAATACCACCCCACAGGGAGGTCATCCATACCATCTTTCTCTGGGAAAATGTTATCCTCCATACATTCAAACATCCATCTTCTGTTGTTTATCCAGGTCCAGATCATGTGGGCAGCAGTCTCAGCAGAGACTTCTCAGCGTTCCTTTGCTGGCCACCTCCTCCATTTTCCAGATGTGACTTCTCCAGCATATCCTGGGTCTGGCCTGGGGCTTTCTCCCAGTTTCCCCCATGCCTGAACCACCTCAGCTGGCTCCTTTTGATGTGGAGGAGTAGTAGCTCAACAAGCCCCTCCCAAATACCAAGCTCCCTATTCTATCTCTATGGCCATATGCAGTCTAGCCTGCATAGGAAATTTCAGCCACCACCCGTTATTCATCTCTCTCTTCACTGGTATAGCATTTGTCCCACTGCTGTCACTCCAATCCTTCAGATCCCCACTCCTTCACTCATGAAGAAGACCCCAACATATTTAAACTCCTCCACTTGCTATGCACTCCAGCGCATTGCTATGGACAGAATCGGTAAGAAAGGCCAGCCCCGGCAGAATCCAACACCCACCAAGAACTAGTCTTACTTATTACCAGCAATTTCGTAATGGTTGTACAGGAAACGGCTAGGCCACAAAAACGGACCTAACACCTCTTTGGTATTTGATCAAACTTTAAAAAACACATGTAGACTGACTGGACAAATTCCCAATTAACCTCTAATATCCACAATCAGGAACATTGCGGTCCAACTAACAGGCTTATTCTCCTCTTCAGCTCCCTGGCATATCCAACCTGATGGTTTCCACCATCTGCTTCAGGTTTTTTTTGTCATGACCACTCACCACCTTGCAGACAACTTCACACAACCACTCCAGCAATTGAGGTGCATAATATAGTCAATTTAGATTCAATGTTCTCAACCTTCCTCTGTTGAAGGACAGTCCAGCATCCTCTCCTGCCACCTAATCAAACTCATTACTAAGTGATGATCAGTTGATAGCTCTGCTTCTCTCTTCACCTGGAGGTCCAGAACATGTGGCTGCAGATCTGATGATCAATTTACAAAATCAATCATTGATCTGCAGCCTAAGGTTCCCTGGTGACATGCACACTTATGTTTGAATGTGGTGTTTATTATGGATAAGCAAACTGCCCTTAGCACAGAGGTCAAAGAATAAAACACCTCTTTTAAAATGTGCAAATGTAAAATTAAAAAAACAGAGAGTATAGTCCAAAAGTCTTTAGTCACCCCCTATTTCGTTATATTTTTCCTGGAAAATGGGAAGTAGGTGCAGTAATTTATTGAAATTGCAAACATACACCATCAGTCAAACGTTTTGACACACTTTCTCATTTAATGGTTTTTCTTTCTTTTTTTTACTGCTTTCTACATTGTAGATACAAACTATATGGAAAAAGATTTATGGAATTATGTAGCAAAGAAAAGATATATAACTGTAGCCACCCTTTGCTTTGCTGACAGTGCTGCAAACCCTCGGCCTTCTCCCAGTGAGCTTCATGATGTAGTCACCAGAAATGGTTTTCACATCACAGCTGTGGCTTGTCAGGGTTCATTTGTGGAAGTTCTTGCCTTCTTAATGGGGTTGGGACCATCAGTTGTGCTGTACAGAAGTCAGTTTGAGTTAGTTGACAGCTCTATTTAACAACTGTTAGAATTCATATTATGAAATGACAGTCAGTCTGTAAAATCAAAGTAATCGAAGCAAAGGGCGGCTGTTTTGAAGAATCTAAAACATGTTTTGAGTTATTTCACTCTTTTGTTTACTTCATAATTCCATGTGTTCATTCATAGTTTTGATGCCTTCACTGAGAATCCACAATGTAAATAATCATGAAAATAAATAAAAAACATTTAATGAGAAGGTGTGTCCAAACTTTTGACTGGTAGTGTGCATAGAGCTAGAGTATATAAGGCACAGTTTTTATAATTCTATAAAGCTTGAAAATCAATACTTCATAAGAAAAAACTGTGACACAGCCTGAATTCTCTTAGGCAAGCTTTGTTGTAATGTCTCTTTGGAGATTAATATCTAAATTTCAGGAGCAGGACCACGCCTCCAAACGCGCTCCTTCCGGTTCTCATCTATATGTGTTCCCCCAGTTCACTAAGCTGTTCCTTCTCTCTTCCACAGCATGTCTTTATCCCGTCTTCCTTCTCTCACCCCAACCAATCACAGCAGATGGCCCCGCCCCTCCCTGAGCCTGGTTCTGCCGGAGGTTTCTTCCTGTTAAAAGGGAGTTTTTCCTTCCCACTGTCGCCAAAGTGCTGCTCATATGGGGTCATATGATTGTTGGGTTTTTCTCTGTCTGTATTATTGTCGGGTCTTACAATATAAAGCACCTTGAGGCGACTGTTGTTGTGATTTGGTGCTGCATAAATAACACTGAATTGAATTAAAATGCTATCAAACCCCAAATGAGGAAGTGGGCCCAGCTAGTGAAAAGCAGTCTTTGGAAATAGATCTGCAGGTTTCTTGACAAATTTTCCCTCCCAAGCTCTTCTTAAGATGTTGAGTGTCTTTTTCTTTTTTCCGTTCTGATCCAACACTGTTCTATTAATATTAAAGTCCAGGATGTGGGGAGATCAGTCGAAGACTGGCTGGATTATTTTGTGTATTTATGACATTGGCAGTTTGTATAGAACCATTGTTGTCATTGACATTGACTAAAGTGTAACCACAAGCTATGCCAGAGCCTCCACTACGTTTTACAGATGACTGTAGAGACCTTTCTTGTAGTGTTTCCTGACTTTCTGCACATACTGAAGATGGTCTGCACCAAGAATTCCAGCTTTAGATTCATCATTGATTCATCATCAATAAGATTTGTTGCCACTGATTTTCAGTCCAGTCCTTGTGTAATTTGGCATACCTCAGCCCTTTCTCTCTGTTTTCTTCCTTCAGAATGGATTCTTGCCAGCCACTGTTCCATTTCAAAGCCTAATTTCTGATGAGGCTTCAACAAACAAACTGTAAGGCCAGATGTATCGGTCAAAAGGCTTCTATCAGGTCCTTGCTGCATTTATTACAGATGGTAGATCAATTTCAAATTCTTAACAACACGACTTTCAGATTCCATTCACCTGCTGTAGATGCTTTTTTTTCACCACTTGGGTATGTTGCTGAGTGGTGGTACGGTGATTAGCACTATTGCATCAGATCAAGAAAGTCCTAGTCAACTCCACCACCTTACCTGGGCCTTTCTGTGTGGAGTTTGCATGTTCTCCATGTGTTTTTGTGGGTTCTCTCCAGATGCTCTGGCTTCCTCCCACAGTCCAAAGATATGCAGTTAGTGGGGTTAGGTTAAGTAAGGATTCTAAATTGTCCATAGGTGTGAATGGTTGTCTCGTGTTAACCCTGCGACAGGGCGTACCCTGCCTCTCGCCCTATGGTAGCTGGGATAGGCTCCAGCCACCCCGCGACCCTGCCAAGGTTAAGTGGAACAGCATGGAATTATTATTATTGTAATGAATTAAAATTAATGACACCCAGTTACTTCAATCAGAGGTCACTAAAGTAAATTGGTGTGTAACATTACCAAACCAATGTCTGACTCTGTAGTTAGTAGTCTCTGGTACCCGTCCCCCACCAATTGGACCAGAAGTGACATGTTGCATGTTCTCCTTAAATTGCTGGCTGTCTAAGAGACTGTGTCTGCTCCTAGACCACCAAAAGTTACCAAAAAACATTTTAAAAATAAAAAAATCCCAAAGAAAAACAATAATTATCCTCAACTACACCAAAGAGTAAAGCAGTGAAATGCTGTTTATTAAACATTCTCTCTCTCCCTCTTACTACACGAGTTAATAATTAATCAATAAATCGATTTCCTCTGACTTACAGAAACCTGCTCACAGCAGGATGATTATGTTAATGACAGCAATCTTCCTCTGCAGCTTATAACCCAACCAAAGACACAGTTTAGTTCATTTGAAAGCCTGACAGGTAGCCTTGTCCACCCTAACTGGACAACTCAAAGACAGTTTTATTTTCTGTTATCTATTGTCCATCTGGGCCTTACTCATCTGGGTGATTTCAACATCCATCTAGATACTAAAAACGACAGCCTTAACACAGAATTTAATCTATTATTAGACTCAGTTGACTCAAAAGTCATTTCTGTGCTTGTCCTGCTACATCTCACTGCAGCATAATATTTTAATACAATGATTAGAACATGCTATGGGTATTAAAGGTACTGCAATGCAGTGGGCTGAACCATATCTATCTATTAGACACCAATTTGTTCCTGTAAATAAATTGTCCTTTTTAAACACTCAGGTTAATTATAGAGTTCAGCATAGTTTTGTGCTGGGACCAATTCTGTTTACATTAAACTTGATTCCTTTAGGCAGGATCATTAGAAAACATAGCATACACTTTTACTGCTATACAGATGATACCCAATTTTATTTGTCCATGAAGCCAGATAACACAATCCAATTAGCTGAGCTTGATGTCTTTAAGACATAAAGACTTGAATGACCTCAAATTTTCTGCTTCTACATTCAGATAAAACTGAGATTATTGTACTCTTAAAATCTTAAATCTTAAATGATGATGAAGTGATGGGCCCAATGATACCCCTGAGAAAAGAAAATCGTGCGGTCTCATTGGAGTTACAAGATGTTTTTCAGTTTCCAACCATGGGGGATCTGCTTCTGCATCCAACCAATGTGTAATGTGTCCTTTAAGGTAAAAGACCAATGATATAGTTTGGATTTTGGTACTAACCAACCTCCTTCTAGTCTTTGTTTGGGGCGATCGTGGCTCAAGAGTTGGCAGTTCGTCTTGTAATCGGAAGGTTGCCGGTTCGAGCCCCAGCTCCGACAGTCCTTGGGCAAGACACTTCACCCGTTGCCAACTGGTGGTGGTCAGAGGGCCCGGTGGCACCAGTGTCTGGCAGCCTCGCCTCTGTCAGTGCACCCCAGGGTGGCTGTGGCTACAATGTAGCTGCCATCACCAGTGTGTGAATGTGTGTGTGAATGGGTGGATGACTGGATGTGTAAAGCGCTTTGGGGTCCTTAGGGACTAGAAAAGCGCCATACAAATACAGGCCATTTTTTGTTTTTGTAGTACTGTCCACTTTATATGTGAACAGCTGTTATTCCATATAAATTACTTAAACAAAGAGTCAACTTTTTTCCAGTAATCAACTGGGGGAGGTAAAGGAAGCACTGAACTTTTCTATTTTTTTAAATAGTAGAGTAATTGTTCTTAAAAGTAGAAGATACAGAGGACACTATTTGAATACCTAAATAATTTATATTATATGTATATATATGTGTATATATATGTATATATATGTATGTATGTGTATGTGTGTGTATATATATATATATATATATATATATATGATATTTATATAAATAGTTGCACAATGTTTACATCTAATTGGATATTGAGAGTCTTGTCTGAATTAAGCAACATTGGGGCAGATTGTGTGAGGTTGATTTTACAACCTGACAGTTTGCCAAAAGTACCTCTGATGTTCAACAGTGTGGACAAGGACAACTGAAAAGCCAATATGTATACTAAGGTTTCATCAGGGTATAATGACATATGGTGTATACCCTACAGTACAAAGGGAGTGGAGGGGGTGGGGGGGGGGGGGGCTAAGGTTTGTATGGAGCAATTAAAATAAATAGTGAGAGTGAGCATCCCCGTCTTGTTCCACCAGAGTATACTAAATATAGATGAGGAAAACTCCAATGCAGATACTAGCTGAAGGATTAGCATATACATTTTTATCATCTTAATAAATTTGGGACCTTTCCATAAATATTTCCACTCCAATCGATCAAACACAAAGAAGCATCAGAGAAGAAAAGTCCAGCCTGAGACTGGGACCTTCTGGACTCACTGATAACATTATGTTGTCAGAAGACTGTGAATCCGTTTGCCCAGCACTTTCTCAAGGCGTGCAGCTAATATTTTGGCATATAGTTTAACAACTGCATTTATTAAGTAAATGGGTTGGTAATTACCGCACTCCTCCAGAGTGGGCCCAGCATTTCTAACAGTGTCAAATATAACTCAGGAGGTTTTCCATCAAGACCTGATAAACGACCTTTGTTGGTAAGTTTGAGGGCATAATGCAGTTCTCAGAGAATCTCAGGGTTTTACGTGTTCTGGAGAATGAACTGGAAGGTGGATATTCTTAAAGAAATCTTCTGTTTCCTCCTCAGAGAGTATTCACACGAATATAGCTGAGCACAGTTTTACAGGTATCATCTCTGAAGGTGAGGTAAATATTTTTTTTATTTATTCCAAAAACAACAGGGATATTTCTATTATTATTATTATTATTATTATTATTATTATTATTATTGTTATTATTATTATTTTATTTTATTTCATTTTATTTTTTATTTTTATTTTTATTTTTTTATTTATTCCAAAAACAACAGGGATATTTCTATTATTATTATTATTATTATTATTATTATTGTTATTATTATTATTTTATTTTATTTCATTTTATTTTTTATTTTTATTTTTATTTTTTTATTTATTCCAAAAACAACAGGGATATTTCTATTATTATTATTTCTATTATTATTATTATTATTATTATTATTATTATTATTATTATTATTATTATTATTCATTCTTTACATTTTTTGTAATAAGTGCCATGGTCTCTGTGTTTCCCTGGCTGGCTCAATGTCAGGCCAGATGTTTTTATTATTATTGTGCTCTCTCCTTCTGTCAGAGCTCATCTCGGGCTCCCACCCTTGGCCCATGCACCTGGCCTAATTACTCACCTGCCGCTGATCTGCCTGATTACCTGGCCACTATTTAAGATGGCGGTTCAGTGCTTCTTGTCACTCTTTCCCTGGGACCTGTTCCCATTTCCTGATTATCTGAAAGTGGATTAGTGGCGAGGTGTGTGGAGCGAGAGTGTGGAGAAACAGAAGAGGAGTGGTGTGTGTGTGTGTGTGTGTGTGTGTGTGTGTGTGTGTGTGTGTGTGTGTGTGTGTGTGTGTGTGTGTGTGTGTGTGTGTGTGTGTGTGTGTGTGTGTGTGTGTGTGTGTGTGTGTGTGTGGACCTTTTTCCTTCCTTCCCACAGATCCCTGGAATCCCGGACCGCTGCACGTTGTGTATACTGCACTTGGTGTTTCTGTGAATAAACTGTTGACTTTCATTTTGAAAAGAAACCTTGGTCTGCACTTGAGTGCGTTCAGTCCTGTGACAATAAGAGCAAAACTGCTTCTCGAGAAACCGTTAACGACAGCCCGTACAAAGAAAACTGAATAAGAAAAACTATCAATATTAATATTGATGACTTCCTCCAGTTTATGGTTTAACTGGTCAAAAATTCTTTGTTCTCTAAAAGTGTAACATTAAAAAGTTAAACAGACTAATAATTGGATTATGATCAAATAGACTTTTTGGGAGGATATTAGCTGATTGAACACACTGAACCAGTTGAGCAGAAGTAAGATTATAGTCTATACTTAAAGACATTTTGTGGGGTGCAGAATAAACAGTAAATTCTTTGGTGGCTGGGTTCAACACTCTCCTAATATCACTTCAGTTTAAATTTTTGGTACAGACACCGAAGTCCTCAGATGATACAGTCTGAGCTGTTGTCTGTGAAGGTTCTCAGTCATCCAGGTCATCGTAGTCTAAGGAGCTTGCAAAGAAAAGCGTCTGGACTTCTTTAAGTTGCTTGAAGACGTTTCACCTTCATCCGAGAAGCTTCTTCAGTTTTAAGGTCAAATGGTGGAGAGTCCCAGATTTAAACCTAGTGGGAGTTTCCCCCCACAGAGGGACAAAAGGACCCCCTGATGATCCTCTACCTCAGTGGTTCCCAAACATTTTTCTGCTAGGAAAATGCCCCCCCTCCCCCCCAATTTTTCACACCTCAAACATTTAGTAAACAATTAAGCAAATACAAGTAATCTGTAAGAAAATAAACGACTAACTCTTTTACGCTGCGTCGGCACTTACACGGGTATTTTTGAACACGCAGCTGTTTCGTCCACATAAACGGCGTTTCAAATCACCGAAAACTGAGATTTTTTAAAACTCCTTTTTTTGCGTTTCCGTGTGGACGAGGAATACAGAGTTCATCACGCAACGTCAAAGGTATGTGCCTTTTTTCACGTCACGCTGTGGCCACGTTATTGTTTACATGAGATGAATTGCAGAATGATAGAGACAAAATACTGTTAATCTGACTGTCTGCAGGTTTTACACGCAGTTATTGTCCCTCCATTTACAAAGGCAGAGGCGTCACGCTGTCATTATTTACATGTAGTTGTTTTTTTCCTGTGTAATAATATTCAACATTGCTGTCAATACATTTTTCAAAAAACGCCTCAAAAACATAAACAGCTGTGGGATCCTGTTTGTCCGGGATTTAGACAAGGGGAACAAATCGTGGCAGGATCAGCCTGAAGTTATTTGTATCCCGCTGTAACTTTACTGTATAAAGAGCAAACATCTCCAACATGTCAGGAGTAGTTAGTCATTACAACAAGTGTTTGTGGACTACAAATCAAGAATGTGGGATACCCAGGGGGCGGGCTTCACACATCGGGAAGCTCTGCTCTACCCAATCACACGAGGTGTGAAAACGGGTGTAGAACCCACTATGAAACCTACCACTGTGAGTGGGCGTTAAGACGTCTGGGAGGGAACTCAAAACTGGATTATAGATGGCAGAGAGTTGGTGTCGTAAACCACCGCCTCTGTTCAAAGATGGTCGCTCACAGTGGACATAGATGCTTCTTTCACTCCTCTTTCAAACCATCTGTCCTCTCTGTCCAAAATGTGAACATTGGCTTCCTCGCAGAGTGACCTTTGACCTTAAGATGGACAGCCGAGTGTTGAGCTTTAGCTGTTGATATGGTGTGATGAGGTATTCATATCAGCTCCAGTGAATAGTGCATAATCACTCGAGTTAGGCAGCTCTTTAGTCAACAGTGGGGAGATGTTTACCTCATAGATGGTAAGGCCTTAAATAGATACATATACTAGTTTTTCCACTTTTAGATTAAAGCAACAATATGCCCAACTCCACCGATAAACTGGAATTAATTTTCTCTTGTATATGACTGTTATGTTTCATCAATATCATAACCCCTTTCTGTTTAGGAACATCGCCTAAAGCAACACTGGTCTTATAATATTTATTCTCCATTCTGTTTACATCCACTGGTCTGAGATTAATCTTCTGTAATAGAGCTGAAACCAATTTCTGCCTGTGCAGGACATCGAGGATGCTCGTACATTTTAAGGGAGAATTCAGCCCTTTAACAGATAATAATACTGTTAAAGTTGATAGATAAAACTGTTAAACTGGCCACAGATTTTTAGATTAAAACTCAAATACATAAAAATAACCAAGCATATCAACACCTATAAGTAAAAAAACAAACAAACACCGAGCATCATCATTATCTATCTATAAGGTCATGGGTCTGTAGTGTCATTTATGTGTTGATTATTGTGTAGTTGAATCCACACCACCCCCTCCCCCAAACCCCTTAATAGCTGACGTCCTTGACAGTCACAAAGCGAGGTCTAGTGAACCTGTGCCGGCTCCCCATCTGTACAGTACAAAGTAATTGTGAAACCTAGTGTATGAAGAAAACAACATAGAACAGCCAACCACCATATTGAAATTTACATTGTTTGCAATGTATTCCAAGAATGTAAAGCCATAAACTGCTGTATTTGGCATAAAATTCCAACCTCTAGCTCACTAATCTTGAGTGCAATCTTGTCCATTTAAGTAATTCAATGGTTAGCATTCTTTTTGACTTGGCGAACAAAGCCCAGTAGGTTTTCAACTTTGACTGATAATGTATCCACCTGCATGTTTAAGTTGTCTTGGACAGGCTGAGATAAATGCACTAAGTGGTGATAAAGCTTACTCTAAAGATTCGGTCATCATGTTTCTCACCACAGACTGCAACGTTTCTCTTTCGGCTTTAACCCTTTAAGACCTACCATAGAACCAAGTCCACCAGAGCTTATATTATATTTTTACATGCTGTGGAGCCATTTTTGGGAGCATTTCAAGTTGCTATACATCAATACAACCATTATAGCCCAAATTTTAATATTATGTCTGCATTAAGTGCATAGTAATTACATAAATTGCAAAAAAGTGCAATAAACTACAAAAACATTGAAAATCGTTTTTGTTTTTTTAACAAAATTTCTAGTTAGAGAAATTTAAGAGGCTTATCCCTCAAAACTATAAATACAAAAAAGTTGCACAAACTAGTTTCCCACCACAGGAAATTTATTTTGAGTCCTTATAGTTTTATTTTTGAAATACACCAATTTTTATATACTGCAGGAAAAACGAAAATAAATATTATAATGCAAATTTGCAAAAAAGCAGCATATGCATCAAAATAAACTATTTCCAGCAGTGCAATATGAGTCCTAAGCATCCCAGAAACCACACAGAAAGTCATAAAGTCAAAGATAACTTTTAAAAACACCAGGATAGGCTCATAAAGCCCTGATGGTAAAAAAAAAAAACTACATTTCCGCGAAAATGGTGTCACTTCCGGTTTCGGGCAGGTCATGGCGGACATGCGATAGTTATGAACAGCTGATCGGATCGGCAAAAGTGTTTCTGGAATATTATGTTTTTGTTGCTGCAAGTGCTTTTTATGCAGTTTTTGCAAAGCTATATGTGGAAGGAAACTGTGACCGAGGACAAGCTGATGGCATAAGATGTAAGTACAACTCCTCCGGTTTCATATGCAAAAACAATTATTGCGCTAGCTCACATGGTTGCAGAGCTACCGGGATTTCAATGTAGTTGCGCAAAACGGAGCGTGCCCGCTCCGACCGGTTTTAAAGGGTTAGCTGTTTGCCTTATTAGCTCCGCTGCCTCATTTGGTGTCGGGCTAGCCCTGAAGCATTTATTTACTAGGTTTTGTGTTTTTGCGGTGAACTCGCTGGATTTTTCTTGCTCCAACCTTGATGTGAAAAGATACACTAGCTGTGCTATAACTGTCAAAGACAGGGAGAATATGGCAGGAGTTCAATGTGGCATGACCAAGTCCTCTGGTCCCCCTTCTTAAAGATGGGAACCACAGGCCTGTTCTGCCAATCCAAAGGTACCACCGCTGATATCCATGCAACATTGTAGGGGCGTTTTAACCAAGACAGCCCTACAACAACCAGTGCTTTCAGGAACTCAGGGCAAACCTCATCCATCACAGGGGCTCTGCTACCAAGGCCTCATTAATTATTATTAATCTCTTGCTCTCTTCCACGGCACATCTTTTATCCTCTCTTCCTTCCCCAACAGATAACCTGAGCCTGGTTCTGTCAAAGGGTTCCTCCTGTCTAAAAAGGAGTTTTCTCTTCCACTGTCGCCTGCTCATAGCAGGGTCAAATGATTGTTAGGGTTTTCTCAGTTTTCACTGTATTATTGTAGGGTCTTTCTCTTACAATTTAAAGTGCTATGAAGGAACTGTTGTTGTGATTTGGTGCTTTACAAATAAAACAGAACTGAATTGGTCTTATCTTTAATACCCCAGCTGTCCTGCCAGTTTGTTTCCTTTTCAAAAGCTTTCCTGCAGACGTAGGTTGAGCAATGATTAACAAAATTGCCCGCCAATCTCTAAAATTATAAAATGCCTGCCTTTGAGTGATGCTGAAAAACAAGTTCCTGCATTTATTACTTCTAGGCTGAACTACGGTAATCCGTTATTATCAGAATGTTCTAAAATCTCCTTGAAAAGCTGAATGGAATTTCATTCCAAATACATTTTTTCCAAGATGAGCTCTATAAATTGGGGGCCAAGGTTCAGCAAGCCCCAGCCTCAGGCCCAGCAATGCACACAGTCACAAACACAAACACCAACCCGATATCACAGTGAAGCGCGTAATAGACGCACCAGTCTATTTAACATTAAAATGTGTATTGTTTGCTGATGATACCACTCTGTATTGCTCAGGTAAAAACCTAGAACAGCTTCTGACTACAGCGGAAAAGGAGTTAAATATATTAAAAAACTGGTTTGATGTAAATAAGTTATCATTAAATATAAAGAAAACAAAATTGATTATTTTTGGCACTAGACAAATGAAAAATGTATCTAAAATCAGGGTTAATGGAATTGAAATTGAAAGAGTGTACGAAAATAAATTTCTTGGAGTGATAATTGATGATAAGCTGAGTTGGAAGTCTCATATAAACCATGTGAAAACAAAAATGTCAAAAACCATTGCTATTCTCTATAAAACAAAGCATGTCCTGAACAAAACATCATTATACACACTCTATTGTACTCTGTTGCTTCCATATATGACTTACTGTCTGGAGATATGGGGTAATGCATATAAAACGAACACTCTTCCTATTTTCAAGTTGCAAAAAAGAGCTATAAGAATTATAAACCAATCAAACTATATAGAACCAAGTAACATTTTGTTTATTAATCTGAATACCCTGAAATTTTATGATTTAGTTGAATATAAAATGGCACAGATAATGTATAAAGCACAAAATAACTTGCTTTGCCCCAGTACTCAGAAGCTGTTCAAAGTCAGAAAGAGTCAATATGACTTAAGGGGAACAGATTTCTTAAAAAAAAACAAGATAAGGACAAATATAAAGCAGAGATGTGTTTCTGTTAGAGGAGTTAACCTGTGGAATAGTTATGACAGTGATTTAAAAAGGTGGAGTTCATTTTCCTTGTTTAAAAATATGTTTAAAAATAGAGTATTAGAAAAATATATATATCAAGAATGAAAAGAGCAGAAAAAAAACAAAAACAAAAAACAAAAAAACCTCTTGATTCTTTTGCTTTGATGTAGTTACTTACTAAGGTGGAAAGTTTTCTGTTTTTTTGTTTTTTTCTTGTTTGTTTGTTTGTTTGTTTTGTTTTTGCTGTGTTTGCCTTCTCTCACCCCAACCGGTCGCAGCAGATGGCCCCGCCCCTCCCTGAGCCTGGTTCTGCCGGAGGTTTCTTCCTGTTAAAAGGGAGTTTTTCCTTCCCACTGTCGCCAAAGTGCTTGCTCATAGGGGGTCATATGATTGTTGGGCTTTTCTCTGTATCTATGAAGCGCCTTGAGGCGCCATTTGTTGTGATTTGGCGCTATATAAATGAAATTGAATTGAATTGAATTGAATTTTATTATTTGCTTCGAGCCCTGTGTACAGGAGCTGCATGCTAAAAGATCTTTTGTTAAAAGGGTTGGCGTAATAAGCAAATGCTTCAGCCAATACCTTTTGATTAGCCTTGTCTCATGCTTTCTTGCTTTGTGGTAAATCTTTGTTCTGTCTTCACTGAGATATTTGAATGCTAATCAATAAAAACAAAAAACATATCACTCACCAGTCAGACGATGCAGTACCAGCAGGAGGAGATCATATATATAAAGCCGAGAAGTGACCAAATAAGGTACGAGGTACATCCCACGGTCCTTCTACGTCACAAACCATTAAGTTGGCTCACTTTAAAATGCACTCTTGTGGGTTTTTTTTGTTTTTTCTTTTCTGTTGGCTTGAAATAAAATCTCTCTCTCCTGGTACTGCAGCTCACTGCAACGTCTGCATGAGTGTCCATTGCAGGCATTGAAGAGACAAAGCCTGAAATGGACACATTGGACAAATGGACACGCACACACCCAACCCACTGACTGACCCACCCACCAATGACACAAAGACACCCATGCACACATATCAACCCCCTTTGAAGTGCACCCCACAAGCTACAGCTAGCAACAATCGATCGCTCTCACCTGATAGGTGTTCACATATCCTTTCCCAGAGCCTGTCAACAGGCATACAAGACCATATAGCAGGCATATGTTTGAGTATATGACGCCTATTTGGAACATCCTTTGTCATATATAGTGTGTTCTATGGAGAGCTCTGTATGTCACAAGTAGTAAGAACACATTATGTTGAACATGGCAGCATGCCATTGTTTGAAAAATGTTGTAGTTATGAATTTTTTCTGCTACTGCTAGAAAGCTTTAAAGTTAATAAAAACGCCCTCAGTTTTTAATGGAAGCCCATTAGCCTTTACAATTTGTTAACATTTCAGAAAAAGCTTATTTTGATACAGGAAGTTATTCTGTTAAGCATGTCGGAGTCAAATTTTCCAAATAAAAGTCTTTGAATAGTTACAGTAAAGGAATTGAATACTCTCACTTTGTTAAAGTAAAAGCATTTGATTGCTTATTGAAAATATTAAACACTTTCATGCTATCCCCCTTAAACTCTTAACCTCTAGCAACAGAACAAGTCCAACATTAGCATCAGCTCATCCAATTTCTCTAGAAATACTTCTAACAATTAAAGACAGGAAGATGGTCATAGATTAATAAATGAAAACACTTTTTGGTTCTGAATGCTTCATTTATAATGGTTTATACTGTGTATGACTCACACACACACACACACAAAGAAACCTAAAAAAAACCTCAGTCAAAGATAACTGTTAAAATTTGTGTTGCCACACTGTAGTATTTGTATCTGGCCACTGTATTTACTGTTTACTGCATGTTGCTCATCATTGTTGCTCATGTTTTTTAGGTGCAATCACCCAATTTCCCCATGGAGTACAGTAAACTTTCATCCTATATCCATAATTTTAGGCTGTACCTTTCTCCAATGTAGCCAGCTGTGCACTGGCACTGACCGCTGATGTGGTCACATAGCCCTCCGTTACGACACGTGCACTCCTGGGAGCAATTAATGCCAAAAGATCCAAATGGACACGGCTGGGCACACACTGGACCCTGATGGAGAAGAATATATCACGTTTACGCATCAAACATGTCTCGGAAGGAAGCGACATATCAAACATATTAATTATTAGCAAATTAGGTAATGACAGTGATGTCAACAGTATCCAGTGAGCAGTTTCAAACTTCTCTAGTCACAGAAAAACTCTTGGTTCATGTTTATGCCTCGATTTAAACTTGAATTTATGGGAAAAAAACTCAAATGAATTTAAACTAAGACAAATAGTTTAATATATGAAACTTTACACTTCACAATTCTTTAAAGGTAGATTCTGTTATTTGAAAAACTCTGATGTCTCATTTTTCCATCTAAAGTAAAACGAGGAACAAAAATCTCTGGAATCAGTCCAATAAAAAGTAAGCAACACTGTTATAACTGGATACATGCAATGTAATCCCATGTGGTAACTACCCACTTCAAAGTAAAAGTACTTGGTGTCTGACAATGTGATGCTAACGACGACGTGACTAAGAGAAATCTCATGGGAGGTGAGCTGTTGCAGGAAGACATAGACAGAAATATTACAGCCTCACTCCCAGAGCTTCACGTGTTGCAGGACAAAATACTGACTCTGGTTGACATATTTGTAATATACCGACGCCAAAGAACACTTCCTGTCTTTGTGACTTCTGGCATGAGGCGAATATTTACCCTGGGATAAAAACAGGCTGCTGCATGGAAATCATAGCTTAATGTTAATTAAAACGAACTAAATCAAACTAACTTGCAATAAGAAAATCTCGTTCCTAATTTAAAATGTGGCACAGTAAAGTGCAACACTTGGTAAAGCTTTCAAAGACTACTGTGGGGGCAGGAACAGAGTGAAGCTGTGGGCAACTGTACCACAAATAGATGGAAACACTTTTCTGTTTTCAAGTTCAAGTTACAAGAAGAGAGGCTTGCTGCAGAATTAGTGAAGCTAATGTTAATCTTACAATACAGCAAATAAATGAAACTAATTTACATTGAAAACTATCACAGACACAGTATTTCAGCTCAAGATTGGACCAATGCGAACATTTATGTACTGCATTGGTCTATGTGCAGAATAATTTAGGCCCAAATGAGAGCCAGAATTTTCTGCTATTGTAACATTTTCCTGCCAGTTAATTCAGATAAAAACAAAACATTTGACCAAACTATTACAAAATGAAGAGTGTGACCCAGCAGCCAATGCCACATGTTGATAAAATGATGATTGATACATTTTTGTCACTTAAAATGTGGCATAAAAAAGTTTTTTAAGAAGGTATATTTTATAACACAGTATCATGGCGCTTAACTGTTGCTAATCCTTAAATATTCTTTTAGGCAGATTAGTTGTATGATGCATATCTGCTTTTGCACGTGTGATGTAGTCCTCACCATCCAGCCAGCAGGACAGGAACACTCCCCAGTGACGTGGTGACACGTTCCACCGTTCTGACAGGGACAGTGATGCTCACACAGGGGGCCATGTTTACCTGGAGGACACGGTTCCTCACAGCTGGAGGGACACGAAGCAGGAACAGGTGGTGAAGCTTTTAATCACTGACAAAGCTCAAAGGTTTGACACAGACAAGTGGGAGGTTAATACAGCTAGAGGAACATTTATACTTTAGGTTATTTCAGTAACTTATGAAAGAGTTTATCAGAAGAGAAAATAGAAGAGCACTAGAAGTCATTTCAACTGTTGTCACTCTGAAGAAAATATTTATATCAAAACTTACTAACAAACAAATAATGTCTGCTTAATTCTTTCTTTTCAGTGGCAGGAATAAGCTGTGATATGTTTATAGACTTCCCAAATCATCATTATACCTGACAGCTTAATGGCAAATCCTAAAACAGCTGGAAAGGGGAAATGAGAGCAAATGATACAGATCGATTTAATGACATGGAACATGACCATTTATTTACAGTACGATGCGAGGCTTGAGGAAGCTCTCATTTTCTTTTCTTTTTTATTTTAAAGTGGTCTGTTACAAAGATAACACAATCTGACAATTCAATTGTGAACAGTTGCCTCAAAGTGCTTTAAACTGTAAGATAAAGACCCGACAATATCACAGAGAAAAGAGAGAAGGCATAAACAATCACCAACAAGGGGATTCTCAAAGCTGGCCAAAAACTTATCTCAGCTGTGTGCAATGTGTCCTTAAGAGATTGATAAAAGAAGAAATGGCAGCTGTAAAGATGAACAATAACTGAAAGTCATGTCCTCCAGAAATAGGAAAAAATCCAATAACACAGGACCTGAGATGCAGCTGACCTGGATGAACCATATACTGTTTGCCGAAGCCTCATCTGGTCTTAATGTAAGGATGACACATATCGGGTCTATGGCTGCAAAAACCTTGGTCTTCTCTCAATGAGCTTCATGATGCAGTCCCCTGAAATGGTTTTCACTTCACAGCTGTGGCTTGTCAGGGTTCATTTGTGGAGTTTCTTGACTTCTTAATGGGGTTGGGACACTCAGTTGTGTTGTGCAGAAGTCAGGTTGGTACACAGCTGGCAGCTCTATTTGACAACTGTTAGAATTCATATTATGAAATGAGAGTCAGTCTGGAAAATTGCAAAAACTTTGAATGTGTCTCCAAGTACAGTCACAAAAACCATCAAGAGCTACAATAAAAGTGGCTCACATGAGGACCGCCCCAGGAAAGGAAGACCAAGAGTCACAGATCAATGCCACACAGAGTTCCAGTAGCAGACACGTCTTTACATCAACTGTTCAGAGGAGACTGCGTGAAATTGAAACACTTAAAAATATCGCTTTCTATTCAATGACCTAAGGAAAAGCAACAAGCAGAAGAGATTTGTTTGGGCCATGAAACACAAGAAATGGACATTAGACCATCTGAGCTTTGGTCTGATGAGTCCAAATTTGAGATCTTTGGTTCCACCGATCGTGTCTTTGTGCGACGCCGAAAAGGTGACCAGATGATCTCTACATCCATGGTTCCCAACATGAAGCACTGAGGAGGTGTGATGGTGTGGGAGTGCTTTGCTGCTGACACTGTTGAGGATTTATTCAAAGCTGGAGGCACACTGAACCAGCATGGCTACCACAGCATCCTGCAGCAACATGCCATCACATCCAGTTTGCGTTTAGTTGGACCATCATTTATTCTTCAACAGGACAATGACCCCAAACACACCTCCAGGCTGTGTGAGGGCTATTTGACCAAGAAGGAGAGTGATGGAGTGGCCCGGCCTCCACAGTCACCTGACCTAAACCCAATGGAGATGGTTTGGGATGAGAGGGACCGCAGAGTGAAGGCAAAAGGGCCAACAAGAGCTCAGCATCTCTGGGAACTCCTTCAAGACTGTTGGAAAACCATTTCAGGTGACGACCTCGTAAGATAAGATAACTCTTTCTTTGTCATTGCACAGTCTTACTTACTACAATAGTTCAATGAAATTGGAAACTGTCCCATATCAGCACAAGTCAACACAACAAACACAACACAGTGGACTTTAAAGTGGCTTTAAAAAAGTGCAAGAAAGGTATGAGCAAAAACAGTAAGTGAATGTTTATTGCACATTATTATTTTTCCCCCAAAAAGTCCAACGAAGTAGCCAATCAGGTCAGCTCGTAGCATTGCCCTGTCGTAAAATCTGTCCTTGAGTCTGTTTGTCTGCAGCATGGATCTCTGAGCTTAAACACCCGGTGTCCTGGCTGTGTACAGTCCAGTAGGATGCTGCATGCCCCTTTGAGACAGTGAGTGCTGTACAGGTCCTTCAGGGAGGGAAGAGGATGTTCAGTGATTTTTTGGGCCATATTAATGAATGGATGATGTGGTTCTGTTGGCTTCATCGGGTGAGGGCCTCCAGCTCGCACTGGAACGGTTCGCAGCCGAGTGTGAAGCAGCGGGAATGAGGATCAGCACCTCCAAATCTGAGGCCATGGTTCTCAGCCGGAAAAGGGTGGAGTGCCCACTCCGGGTCGGGGATGAGTTCCTGCCCCAAGTGGAGGAGTTCAAGTATCTCGGGGTCTTGTTCGCGAGTGATGGGAGAAGGGAGCCGGAGATCGACAGACGGATTGGGGCTGCAGCTGCAGTGATGCGGACGCTGCACCGGTCCGTCGTGGTGAAGAGGGAGCTGAGTGTAAAAGCGAAGCTCTCAATTTACCGGTCGATCTACGTCCCTACCCTCACCTATGGCCACGAGCTGTGGGTAGTGACTGAAAGGACGAGATCGCGGATACAAGCGGCGGAAATGGGTTTCCTCCGAAGGGTGGCTGGCCTCTCCCTTAGAGATAGGGTGAGAAGTTTGGCTGTTCGGGAGGGGCTCAGAGTAGAGCTGCTGCTGCTCCACATCAAAAGGAGCCAGCTGAGGTGGTTCGGGCATCTGACAAGGATGCCTCCTGGGCGCCTCCTGGGTGAGGTGTTCCAGGCATGTCCCACCGGGAGGAGGCCCCGGGGCAGACCCAGGACACGCTGGAGAGATTATATCTCTCGGCTGGCCTGGGAACGCCTTGGTGTTCCCCCGGATGAGCTGGAGGAGGTGGCTGGGGAGAGGGAGGTCTGGGCCTCTTTGCTTAGGCTGCTGCCCCCGCGACCCGGCCTCGGATAAAGCAGATGAAGATGGATGATTGGATATTAATGACCCCATGAAGTGCCTTTTTGTGTGCAATGGTGCAGCTGGAGAGAATTCATTGAGAGAATGCCAAGAGTGTGCAAAGCAGTAATCAAAGCAAAGGGAAGCTTTTTTGAAGAGTTAATTCACACTTTCTTGTTTACCACATATTTCCATATGTGTTCATCCATAGTCTTGATGCCTTCAGTGAGAATCGACAATGTAAATAGTCATGAAAATATATTAAATGGGAAGGTGTGCCCACACTTTTGATTGGTAGTGTAGATTGTAATGCTGCTACATAATTTTCTGCCCAAATTTGAAAGTATGGACACCAAAGCATTGTTTTTACTTTTAGACTTGACGGAAATAGAAATGTGTAGAAAATGTGGATATGTTATATGTTGTATGCTAATATTCAGATTTGTAACTGTTTAAATAAATCATATGCATTTAAAACAGTCAAATGCATTAAAATAATATATTAATTATCAACAAGCTGTTTGTCATATTGAAAGAAATGCAGCCCTATTTAATGTTACTCAACTCACAAGGCCCCAGTGTATCCAGGTGCGCAGAGGCACTCGCCAGTCTGGTGATGGCAGGTAGCGCCATTAAGGCACTGGCACTCCAGCAGGCAGTCTTTGCCATAGAATTTGGGGTCACAGTGCTCCTCACAGCGCCAGCCCTGGTAGCCATCAGTGCAGACACACGCTCCTGTTATCGGGTTACATTTGGCACCGTTGCGGCACTGACAGCGGTTACTGCAGTGTGGACCCCAAAAGTCACTCTCGCAGCCTGTAAAGAAAAGGGACTGGATGAGTCATTAAACATTATTTAAAGCTATAAAGTGTGAAGCCACACAACGGATTATTTACTTTTAATTTCCAACAGCAAATTCACAATTGCAGTGAGGAGTCGTGAAGCGAGGAACCTACTGCACTCATGGTGTCACAGCTTTGTCAGTCTGACATGAAACACAACCTGAGCAACTGAGCTTTATTATAAACTGAGCAAAATTAAAAACAAAAAAAACACAAAACAGACCAACTCAGTAGTACAGAATAGGCCTAAAATAGTAAATAATAAAAACGTTTTTTGCCACTGTAAACATGGAAACTGGCCTGAAGCAGCCACTTAGTGTGCTATAACATCAGGAAAGTCTTGAACAGATAAACATGTTGTGCACTTTTTCAGGAAACTGCCAGGACTTCTATTCTTAGTCACAGTGTGGTAGCAATGTATTTTCAATTAAAAACAAATGCTGGAGTCCATAGACTGCACTATTCCAAAACCAAATTGAACAAGATTTTTCCTAACGTTTCCCCCAAATGTGATAAATGTAAACTTGTGGACGGTACTCTTGGCCATCTATTTTGGTCCTGTTCTACGCTTACAGCCTTTTGGTCTAGTATTTTTAGTTTCTATAGCATTGTTTACAATAGGCAACTGTATCCTGACTGTCTTATGGTGATCCTGGGCTGCTCCAGCGACTCCTTGGCACTTCCCTTTGCTGTTCAACAGGTCCTCATGTTTGGTATGGTGATTGCCAAACGTCTGATTCTGGGGGAGTGGAAATCTGCCTCCCCTCCCTGCTTCAAGAGGTGGCTCGAGGAGATGGTCTCCTGTTTATACCTGGAAGAAATTCGGTTCTCTACGTCTGATTCCATGGAGAAGTTCAGGAAGATATGGGGGCCCTTTATAGACCACATTAAGAAGGACAGTTCACGCCCTGGGTCCTGACCACGTTGTTTTAACTGCTTTCATTCTGAGCTGTTACCCATAGCTGTTATTGCATAATTGTTATTGGCTCCTCCTAGCGATCTTTGGATTTGATCTTGTGGATTTGATCTTGTGGATTTGATCTTGTGGATTGGACTCACTGGATTGTGAGTTGTTTGACATGTATACCAGTTGCTTTTTTTTCCTCTGCTGTTCTTAATAAGTGCTGGCCGTGTACCCTGTTGTGGGGTTTGTTGCTGTTTTTGTTTGTTTGTTTGTTTGTTTGTTCCTGTGTTTTGTTTTTGATTTTTTTTTTGTTATTGTCTTTATTGTCTGTGTTCCTCTGTCCTGCTGTTTGTGAATGTGTAAAAATTTTGAAACTTGCATAAATAATACATAAAAAAAATTTTAAGAAAAGAAATTATAAAAAAAAAAAATGCTGGAGAAACTACAATAGAAACTTCACTCTCACTTCACCTGAGATAATTATGCAGCATTTACTCGAAACACTAATCTTGGATATATAATATTGGAAAGTGCATGGATGTTCCCATCACAAAAACCACAGTCCGCATATATCCAAATCAGAAAGCCTGGGTAAATATGTGCCAAGCTAAAAGTGCGGACCTCTGCCTTTAACTCCGGGGATGCTGATGCATATAAAGCAGCCAGGTATGACCTACGAAAGTCCATAAAAAAGGCCAGAAAGGACTACAGGGACAAAGTGAGTCCAGCTACCACAGCTATGACACCAGGCGACTGTGGGATGGACTGCGCCGCATCACTGACTACAAGAAGGTCAACACAGTCAGTGTTCAGCCCACGGCATCTCTCGCAGACGAGCTCAACAACTTCAGACAACAGAGAGCAGATCCTCGACCCTCAGGAGGACAGTGAGGCTGTAACTTTAACTCTGAAAACAGAAGCTGTGAGCTGGACTTTTAAAAAGGTAAATCCTCACAAAGCTCCAGGACCGGACGGCATCCCAGGCCGGCTTCTCAGCATGCGCCAACCAGCTGGCAGAGGTGTTCTCCAACATCTTCAACCTCTCCCTGAGGCAGTCAGTGGTCCCCACGTCCCTCAAAGCATCCACCATCATTCCTGTTTCAAAAAATCAGTGGTCTCCTGTCTGAATGACTACCGTCCTGTTGCACTGACATCCGTCATCATGAAGTGCCTGGAGCGGCTGGTCAAAGGTCACATCTGCTCCTCCCTCCCTGACACACTGGACCCTCTTCAGTTTGCCTATCGGACAAACAGAGCCACAGAGGATGCCATCGCCCTGGCAACGCACACCAGCCTCACTCACCTGGAAAAAGGGAATACATATGCAAGGATGCTCTTCATCGACTACAGCTCTGCATTTAACACCATCATCCCCTTGAAACTTGCCACGAAGCTCGTCGACCTTGGGCTGGGAACACCAATCTGCAGATGGATTCTACACTTCCTCATAAACAGGCCCCAGGTGGTGAGAGTTGGTAAGCACACCTCCTCATCACTCATCTTAAACACAGGTACGCCACAGGGTTGTGAGTCCAACACCATCATCAAGTTTGCGGATGACACAACCATCATAGGCCTCATCACAGGCAATGGTGAGACGGCCTATAGAGAGGAGGTGATGGTGCTGTACGAGTGGTGTCTGGAAAATAACCTGACTCTCAACATCAGCAACACTAGAGAGATGATAGTGGACTACCGGAAACGACCAGTCAGGGGACACCAGCCCATCCACATCAATGGTGTCAAGGTCGAAAGGGTCAGCAGCTTCAAGTTCCTTGGAGTCAACATCACCGAGGACTTCTCCTGGACCCTTCACACAGACACTGCTATCAGGAAAGCTCGCCAGCGACTCTACTTCCTGAGGAGGCTGAGGAAGTTTGGCATGAACGCCAACATCACCTCAAATTTCTACAGGTGTGCAATCGAGAGCTTGCTGACGAGCTGCTGAAGCTGCTCTGCCAGCAGCCGTAAAGCACTACAGAGGGTGGTGAAGGCAGCAGAGCACATCACTGGCACGAGGCTTCCTGCCATTCAGGACATTTACCTCCAGCGATGCCTCCGTAAAGCTCACAGCATCATCAAGGACCACAGCCACCCAGCACATCAGCTGTTCTCCTTGTTACCATCTGGCAGACGTTACAGGAGTCTGTCTGCTCGGACTACAAGACTTAAAAACAGTTTTTACCGTCAAGCCATACGACACCTCAACCACAACACTTAAACACACACACACAGTCCACAGGACGCACTCAGAAGCTACCCTGCAGCTTCACAAGTACTCTGTTTAATCTGCACTGGTCACTCAACTTTATTGATATTTATATTTAAAAAAGTGCAATACTGTAACAACTGCTACTAAAAAACTTTTGTACTGTTTAGTAGGGGTGGGGGAAAAAATGGATACTGTGTAGTATGGTGATATTTTGTTTGCTAATAATGTATGGATACAGGGACAGCAGAAATCGATATTTTGTTACAAAAAGGTTTTTGTGCTCTGACTTCAGAGCATGTTGATCCTTTTTCTGAGCAAGAATCCTGACATTCCTTCACTGTCCAAATGTGTTTAACTTGTTTTTTGGCAGCAATAAACATGACAGTTTACTTATTTTAATTTAGGACATGTTTTATTTTAATTAAGTTTAAAACTTTTTTATTTAATGTAAAATTATATTTTGTTTCAATTGACTTTCAAATTCTTCAGTTGCTGAAGGGGCTGCATAGTTTTCATAAACTGCATAGTTCAGAATAGCTATAATTGTACCAGATGGTTGATTCAGTTAAGTTGGACTAGACTGTAATACAAACCGTTCAGTTTGTCAACAATAAAACTGAAATGAGAGAAAGACTGAGTGTGAGACTTTGATATTAGAGAAAATGAATATTGATAAAGTTTACCTTTATGTACAGAATCTGAATATCGCAAAATATTTTTAAAAATTGCAATAATATCGTATCGTGCGTTAAGTATTGTGATAATATCGTATCGTGGGATGTATGGTGATTCCCACCTCTACTGTTTAGTTTGTACTGCTGCTCATTCTTGTGCAATACCCCCCCGCCATCACATTCCTATTTATTTACTATTTAATCACTAGTGTGTACATATATTTATATATACATATATATTTAGTCACTTAACTGAAAATCTCTTTTCTCTTTTAATTTTTTGCTCTTTACTATTTTTCTATTTATTTTTTATTATTTTATTTTTTTCTCCTGTACCAGGCTGCTGAGTGACTGTCTTCATTGCGATGTTGACCCTGTGCTAACTTGCATATGACAAATAAAACTGAAAACTAATCTAAATCAATTAAAATATAGAAAAATTACTTTTTAACCTTTCAGATCACTGATATAATTATGCTTCATTTACATTTCATTTTTGTTCCAGTATAAATGATTCTGTAAAAGTGGGGAATTTGTTGAGCCCAGTTGCTTGATCTTCTCGGTGTGGAGGCTAAGCAAGGCTAAAGTGTTACACAGTGTAATGATGTAACACCTCGACATACCATTGTGTCTCAACTGAAATTCCCTTGCTACATTAACACATGAGTAAGCGTACCAACAGATAATGATTTGGTCCCCTGCTGAATTTAAAATTTGCTCACTTACTAAGAAATGAAGAGTCCCTAATTGACTTCTTTGGGCACTTTGGAACACCATACAACAAACCGGCACAGAAGACCACTCCCTAACAGGTGAATAGGTAATGTGTCTTTGTGGCTATTTTTTTACAAAGGGTAGAGGTAGGGCTGTTTGATATAACGATATATATCGGATGACGATATAAAAAACGTCTATCGTTTCATTTCACGCTATCGTTTGTTTTGTGGTGTCGCAAAATAAACTGTTTACGGTAATATTTTTTCATGGTTTTGATGGTCACTTTAGTGGCTATATTAATTTATTAAAGTTCTCTCTTTCTCTTATATTCAATATAACCACACTACTGACGGACAGTCGCCTGTTTTTATGCGTTGTCGTTAGCAACAACGACGGTAACAGCACCGCGTGTCCGCTTGTTTATGTTCCACATAAACCTTTCACAATAAAGCTCAAGATCCTGTTGAGACTTTTCAAAATAAACTGAATCACGTGAAAGAGCAGATTATTTACGGTTGAGAAGTAAAAAAGAGCCGCCAGGTGCTAAAAAATAAACCTTAGACTCAAACGTTAGAACAGGCTTTTCCCCGCAGCACGCCGTGTAATAAATACTCACAAAGAAAACGGCGTCTGTTACAACTTATGTCTAAAAATGTGTAGTTTCATACATCTGTTAAAACACTCGACTCCAGCTACATGACGCACAGCTGGAAACACTTCCCGCAAGACGAGCTGCCCGAGATTCACAGAATTTACAGAAAATGTTACATTTTTGTGATTTCTTTTTTTTTTTTTTTTGACACTGTAATTTTTATTAATAGTTTTGTCACAGTTTAAACACAGACATGTATTGCATTACAGGATAAATAACCATGCAAGCACACAGTCAAAACAAACAGAACTAAAGCGAACAAAAGGTGTGGGTGCCAATTCTAATCAACTACCGTATGCATACCTGCCTTTACTCCGCAGCATACATACTCCAGCTTATATACGTACTTTTATACGGGCAAGCATCAATAGATATATACAGAGTTATAGACCTTTAAATGTTTTGTTCGTTCATTAGTTTTCCTTGGTGCCATATAATGTCCACTTCTCCCACTTAGCAACGAAAATATCTTCCTTTAATCTGAGAATGTAAGTCATTTTTTCCATTGCATAGATTTCTCCAACAATATTTAACCAGTCTTTTGAAGAAGGCGGATCCAGTTTGCACCAGTTTCTTGTTATAGTTTTCTTTACAGCTATCAACAGGATTTTTGTCAAATACAAGTCATCGTACATAACATGCTCTCTAATATTCCCAAGATATACAGTTTTAAAATTGTGTGGTAATTGATAGCCCAAGATATTGCCTATTACAAGAGTCACGTTCTTCCAAAAATGATGCAGTTTCAGGCACTCCCAAAACACGTGCGTATGGTGTGCTTCCATGTTACATCTTCTCCAGCATGGCAAACTGTCTTGAGTCTGTTTACTTTTGATTTTTGGTGTAATAAAGAATCGAGTAAGATGTTTCCATCCAAATTCTCTCCAGCATCTTGAGTTAGTCGTTGTGTTCTGGGTTTCACACATATCTAACCATTCCTCAGTTGAGATATCAGTTTTTATTTCCTGCTCCCATTTCTTTTTTATGTATTCAGTTGATGTTGCCGTGTTCTCTCTTAGATTTTTATATAGTACAGAAATTTCCTTGAATTGGAGGCCCCTATAGGATTTAATTACGCAATTCAGCATGCCATAAGACGTACGCGAACTTCGTACTTCCTTTGAAAAGTAGTCTCTGAGTTGCAGGTACCGGTAAAAATCGGTTTTCTCTAGATTATACCGATCTTTTAAATCTTGGAAACTCATCAAATGGCCATCTTTCATCACTGTACAAATCGCTGTTATTCCTTTTTGTTCCCACTTCCTGAATCCTGAGTCGTGAGCACTTGGTATAACACCAACAACATAGGCAACCCAGTTTAACATCTTAACCTCCCTTTCCAACTTACTTTGTTTAACTAGGCCAAACCATATCTCTAGAGTGTGGGATGTTATAGGATCAAGGTAATGCTGTAAGGTTTTCTTAAGTTGCTCATTTCCAAGAAATGTCTGGACTGGGACATCCTGTACTTTTATTTCAATATCTTTCCACTTAGCATTAAAGTTCTGATCACACCACTTTATCGCTGGTCTGGTTTGGGCCGCATGGTAGTAATCTTTCAGATTAGGGAGTCCCACACCACCTTGTTTCCTAGATAGTTGTAATGTTGTGTATTTTATTCTAGGCCTTTTACCGTTCCATACAAATCTAGAGATGAGCCTATCCCAGTCCTTGAATTTTTCCACTGGGATCTTAACTGGCAGAGATTGGAAAAAGTACAATAGCCGTGGGAGGATACTCATTTTTATTGTTGTGATTCTTGCACTAAAGTCTAGTGTAAGAGTTGACCATCGGTTTAGATCGTGTTTAATTTGAGTGGTCAGTCTATCATAATTTGTTTTAAAAAGGTCACTCAATTGTTTAGTCACAGTTACACCCAAGTATTTCATTTGTTTTGCAGTCCAGTTCAGTTTAAACTTATTTTTAACCTCTTCGGATGGCAAATAGTTGAAAGCCAGTATCTGAGTTTTGGTCACATTAATTTTGTACCCCGAATGTTCAGCAAAAATATTAATTACATTAAACATCGGAATCAAAGTTTGGTTTGGATCTTCTAGGTAGAGTATGATATCATCTGCAAATAAGCTGATGATGTGGTCTTCCCCTTTAATATTTATTCCTCTCACTTCCTCACTTTGTCGGATGGCCTGTGCCAGGGGTTCAATATATAGGGTGAAGAGAAGAGGTGAGAGGCAACAACCCTGACGGGTACCCCTCTCGAGAGAGATTTGCTCCGTTAAGCTGCCATTGATTCTAATTCGAGCCGTAGGAGATTGGTAAATAGATTTGATGCACATCACAGCACCGTCATTAAAACCAAACCTTTCAAGCACGGTATATAGGAAGTTCCAATCTACACTGTCGAAAGCCTTCTCTGCATCCAGGCTTACTAGGGCCGCACTGCCCTTTTTTGTTTGTATCAAATTAACTATCTGGAGGGTCCTTCTTATACTATCTTGAGTTCTACGTCCTGAGATAAAGCCAGTTTGGTCTTCATTAATTAAGTCTGTCATAATTGCTCCATATCGCTTAGCGATTATAGATGTGTATATTTTGTAGTCCACATTAAGAACCGATATGGGTCTGTAATTGTTACAATATTCGGTGTCTTTTCCCTCTTTAGGGATTACTGAGATAATCGCCTCTCTCCATGAGCTCCAACAGGTGTTTCTACGCCTACTATTTAGATTTAGCTTTAAATGAATGGCACAATGATCAGAAATATCTGCCACTCCAATTGTGCATTCAGTTACTCTATGTAGATCCCATCTATTCATTAAGACATAGTCAATTCTTGAGTAAGTGTTGTGAGTCTTTGAGTAGTGTGTATACTCCTTATCCAGCGGGTGATGTTCCCTCCATACATCAACCATTCCCTGCTCCTTCATAAAGGTATTAACCATTCTCGCCAGGCTGTTTTTACTTCTATTTGTGCTTGTTGTATCAATTCTATGATCGAATACCACATTAAAGTCTCCTGCACACAGCACAGTCCCTTCAGATTCTGACATGACTGTAGTAAGTAGAGTCTTCACATTTTGCTGGTTGCTCTCAGGGGGAATATAGAGATTGATTAGTGTCACCGCCTCCCCTTCTAGTTTACCTCTTACAATAATGTATCTCCCCTCACTGTCCCGAATTTCTTTAGAACATTCAAAATTAACTGAATTTTTAATAAGTATTGCTACCCCCCTTTTACGACTTTTCTTGCAAGTACTATAGTAAGAATTTCTGTACCCAAATTTCTTTAATTTATCATGCTCTTCCTGCGACAGATGTGTTTCCTGTAGATATATTACATTGGCATTAAGCTTTCTCATTTTAAGTATCACTTTACTTCTTTTAATTGGGTTATTCATCCCATTGACATTCATTGACACCAGCGTTATATTCCTCATCTTTTCACTGTTAAGTTTTGTTTTATTTTTGGCTTATCACTATCATAGCATCCCACACTAACTCTAAGAACTTGGAACAAGATAACAAGAAACTTAAGAGAAACTGAAAATACGTATTTCTTACCCACAGCGTCCCTGTGGTTCATGGGGTATATCCCTTTCAGATTAGGGGCCCCTGTGAGATCCAACCTAGGTTCCTTAAAAAAAGAAGAAAAACAAAAGAAAACCTACCACTTTCCGGTCTACCTTGCCTTGAAAAGCAACAGAGTAATGAACCTTTAGTTTCTGAATTCTACTGTTCAATCATTTCCACCGGATTCAAATGTTTGTATCCTCACTTATAAGTTCTCGGTGTTAGATCGCTGCCATCCTAATGCGTTTTGCAATCGCTCCTCCAGCATCGCGCTTTCCCCGCTCCGCTGCGGCACCTCCACCTGTATTCCTCTCCTCCTTAGCTCCTCCGCCGCCGCCCGGCCGCTGTTGTATGTCCTGACGCCGCTCTCCCAGTGGATCCTGATTCTGGTCAGAGGCGTCTGGAAGCGAATCCCTCTCTCTTTTAAGGCTTTCTTAATTCCAGCGTATTCCTTCCTCTTTTGAACCACGTCGGCAGCGTAGTCATGATCAAAGAAAAGCTGCTTATCCTGATGTACAACTTTTTTCTTCCACGCTGTCTTCAGCACCATCTCCTTGGTTGAGAACTGAAGAAAATTAACCACCACCGATCGCGGAGGTTTTTCTGGTCCAGGTTTTGGCACCAGAGCTCTGTGCGCCCGCTGAATATTTAGAGCAGAATCCGGCGGGAGCGAAAGCTCAGCTCTCAACAAGTCTTCCACACACTGCAGCACAGAGTTTCCTTCAGAGCCCTCTTTTAGGCCAAAAATGCGAATGTTGTTCCGTCGGCTACGGCCTTCCAAGTCAGCCAGTTTCATCTGAATATTCCGTTGTTGCTGAAGCGACTGGATTAGAGCGTCGTTTGCGGCCAAATTCCACCTTTCCATCTCTTCCAGTCTTTTCTCAGCTTCTTCGAGTCTGGTCTCATGGCTAGCTAGCTCATTCGCAGTTTCTGCCAGCTTTATATTAATGTCTTTCTTGAAGCTGTCGAATTCGTCCTTCATTTCTTGTGTGATGTCTTTCTTAAACGTGGCAAACTCAGTTTTAAACTCTGCTTTAAGTGAGTGAATTTCCTTAATGATGTCCTGGAAGTCTGCGTGAGGGTGGCTAGCTACATCTTCCATCTGCTCGCCTTGCACGCTGTTCTCGGACATGTCTGCGTTGCCTCCTCTTGGCAGCTCCACTTGTTTCACAAAATCCTTAATGTTTCCTTGTCTTTTTGACCTTCTTCCACCTTCCATGGCATTTATTTCACGGTTTAGCGGTGGAAATATTCGAATTCTGGTTCTCTTTCGAGTTTTGACCGGGAGCTGCAAGCTTATGCTGCCATCTTCCTTACGTCCCCCTAGTGGTCCCTCTCATTTTTGTGATTTCTATTGTTATCGGACGATAGAATTCTTATATCAGGATATGAGATGTTGGTCATATCGCACAGCCCTCGGTAGAGGACCCCTCTTCCTCCTCTGTCCAACCGAAAACTGTACTCAGACAGACACACTGTAAATAACGCTTATGTCAGACGATGGGAGTATGTCGCAGGGTGTAGTTTGCAGCTCAGCTGCAGAGGAGGGACGTGGCAGTGGGTTCAGGGGGAGATACCACGGGTGGATGGTCAATAGCCGATAATCATTATCTAATCATGTCTCATCTGTTTAGGCAGTATGCCAGGACTGTGAGAGTGTGGAGGCAAAAACCCCTCTTGAGATGTATGCAGACCTCATGGGCAAATGTACAAATTTGGCAGGGGTCAAATAATGATTTTCTTCACTGTAGATTAATATAATTATTATATGTATGTATAGGTGTTACTGTAAGAATCAAATCAACTGCACAGTATAAATAGACAGAAGCAGATTAACAAACAAATTGTAGGTTGAATGTAAATGACTGAAGAGGTTTTGCTCAGATCCTAATCCCATGTGTTTGGAGGCATTTGAGGAGGCTGTAAATATGTAAAAATTGTGTTTCTGTTCTGTGTCTTGTGGGACAACCAAAGGATTATTCTATTCTATTCTATTCTATTCTACTCTCCTCTCTATTTGAGTCCGTCAGAGAAAGGAGGTTAATGCTCGTTATCATGAACAACCCATTACACCTGCTCCACAGTTCCGTTACCATGGTTACCAAATGATTTTCATTGATTGCTCACGTGGCAACGATAAAATGGCTTCAAAAGCAGCTGATTAACAGCAATACAAGAATAAAACTTTCAGTGTTTGGTTCCTTTGCATTAAAACACAAACTTCCTGGAACTGGACTGCGACTCTGCTGTTGTTGGTCTGCACCACTGTATAAGTGGGTGTGTCTCACCAGCCCTCATGATGGGTTCCAAAACAAAGTTGTCAATCCTCATGGGCAGAGAGCAGCTGAGCAGTAGATATGTTGAGTCTGCATACTGTTGGCTCTGAAGGAGGTGGGGTGGATAACTGAAATCTGTAGCTAACCTTGCTGTATGGAGTTTACTGACACCAGTAAATTCAATACATCAAATTGCTGTTTACCAACCCAGCTGGTGTTTGAGCTCCACATCCCGAAAGAAAAACCTCGCTGCAGCCAAGCTTTATTCATATAGAGCTTTAAAATCTGTAATCTCATATACGATAAAGCACAAAAACCAGGCTTTTGGATTATTTTCAGCTACTCTGATACTGTTGGAAAAGAGCATTCCACTGCCTTCATGTGGCTACAGTAACAATTCTGTCTCTAGCAAAACCAAATAGGACAAACTTCTTACTTAAAACACTATTTCTAACGATCAAATTAACAAAGTTACACAAACACACATGACCTGGGCCCTGTTAAAGGAAGCATCTTCAACCAACTCAGAATTTAAAATAAACTCTGAGCTGATTAACGTTTCCTGTTCCAGAACAGTAGTAAGTAAGTAAAGTTAATTTATCAAGCACTTTTCATAGACAGGTAGTCACAAAGGGCGGAACATTCAGGTTAAAATAAACAAAACGTTAGGTACCAAAACAGACAATATGGACCAGCTGTCCCCAACCCCCGGGCCACGCACCGGGACCGGGCCGCGAGTTGAGGCTCAGGTGTGAAATGTATGGTTTTCAGGGTTTTTATTGTTTTTTATCTTTATTTTTTTTTATATAGTTAACTTGGTTTTGGGTCTTTTCCTGTGTGTTATGAATAAATCTTCTTTCTTTTTTTTGGTACCGGTACTTGTTTTATTTTGTTGTATTTATCTGCGACAACCTAAAGGCCAGTCGTTGCACATGTTGTCGGACATAAACCGGTCCGTGGCGTGGTTGGGGACCGCTGATATAGACAATGCAAAAGGTTAAATGTAAAAAACAGCTAATCAGAGTTCAATCAGCTCTGAGTATGTTAAGTGCTGACCATAATATAATGACAGGAGGAACGAAGAATAATTTTAATCAGTTTGTGCCACTTTGCCGTCATCACAGATGAATTAAAGTTGAATCTGTAATATATCAATTTAGTTTAATGTTCATGTATCGCTAGCTTGATCTTTGAGCTACTTTTACATTTGATTTTAAATCTAATCACTCAGCTGTAACCTGATAGGACAGAATGTGGAGAAACGATGGTCCTGGGAGAGAAGTTACCCAGATGACATCAGACTGTGGGCGGAGCCACCCTCAGCTCAGCTTAACCCTCCTCTTGTGTTAGCTTTCTGTTATCATCTCTTATGTTAACGGGTCAGTTATGTTAAATCAGTTATAAAAATACACTAAAAACAATAAGTGATCATCCAATTTGTTTCTCATCTCTTGGTTATCAGGTTAGGCTTCCTTATCCATGAAAATGTTGGTTTTAATGCTTTTGGTGTGGGCCTGTGGGTCTTTTGTTTCACTATACCCCTCGATTTCAATTGAAAAAAATTGTAAAATTAACCTCAAGAGAATCATATTAATAAATAAAAGGTTTTTGTGTTACCTGACTATTACTGAGGGGTATAGGACACATCCCTTAAATAAATCTGTTTTATTGATTTTTTTTTTCATTTTAAGATTAATTACTAAAATGACATCTATGGTGTTACGGGTCAATTTCGACCCATAGATATTTACATCAATAAAAGACAAAAAAAAATTGTTGTTTTTTAGCAGTAGACCTTTAATATAAACTGAAAAAAAGAAAAAGTCCACTCCTCCTTTCTTTTGGTTATAGTCGTGGGTAATTGTGGGCTTTTTATCACTTCCCAATGATACAGCTACATCTTTGTGAAGTTTCCTTTGTGAAGTTCTTGTCCGAGGTCATATCTGGTAAAAAATAAAATATTACAGCTGATATTGTGATCCTGCAGTCCAGTGGTCATATCGAGGACCACACATTTTCATTGTTTCTTCTCAGGGGTGCCACTCACAGCTTTGACTGTGAAAATCTGTACATTCCAGCCATAGTTGGTTTTTGCATCACAGGCTTCCCAGATTTTTCTGCCGTATTTTCCTGGCTTACTGGGTATGTATTGCCGGTAGGGGCATTTTCCTCGAAAAGTGGACAAGACGTTCATCCACTGTCCCCTCTGGCCCTGGGATGAACATCAGGGGAAGAAGCTGTACCCATCTCTCCCAGACATCCCTGATGGGAGCAAGCTTGTCAGACCTCGGTCTGGTCTCAAATCTGAGGACTCCTGAATCAAAATGATATCAAATGTGTGAAGTGACATCGTTGCCCAGAAAATGATCAGATGTGTCTGTGTCTTCTGGATGATAGTCCACATTGTCTTCCTCCTAGAAACCTGCCCATCTGAATCTCTATGCTGCTCTGTGTCCTCTCCTTCATTTTCACCAAAAATATGATGCAGAACTTGGCTCACTGTGAATCTTCTTCTCATTTTTGTATGCTGCAAATTGTAAATGTGCACTCTGGAAGTCAAATAGCCACTCAAATGAGTGAATTCTTGACATGTCCCGTCTTTATTTTGTTTTGTTTTTGTGCAGGTATACTGCAAAAAACACGCAAAATAAGAATCCCCTAAAGCTCATATGATTAGGAGAGGAGCTTGCTGTCAATGTTTTAGCTGACAGTGCACTTATGATTTCAATTTTGGCTTTAATTATTGCTTTATACTCATAATATTATACCTGGTTCGAAACCGACCCTAACAACACAAAGGTCATAATTTCAACAAGGACATTTTATAATTTAGTGAAAATATTTTTTTTTGTTTTATTTTGTAGAAATAGAGGTTCCTGACAAAGTCAAAAAGCCTTGATACAATAAACAAATGTTTGTGATTTTTTTTTATGCATTTGAAATTTAAAATGGGTCGGTGCCGACCCTAACAGGAGAGGAAGGTTAAAAAAATAAAGCCACTATGAATGGATCCAAAATGGATCCAGACAGGATGAGCTGGGAAATGATCTGAGCTGAATCCTCTCAGAATTTGAAACTTCACAATGTTGTTTGACATCAATTACATTTCAGCATGAAGTGTAATCAGATTACCGACAGACTGTCGGCAGCTGCTTTTAAAACATCGTTTTAAATACATTTAAATAAATCATTTTCAAGATCTGTTACATCAGTGTGACTGTTTAACACAAAAATAATAAATCTATGATATAACAGCTGTCACCATCCTTATTTCAGTGTTTGTAAAAATAAATCTTCTACTAATTAATTTTCTCCACTTTGCACTTTGAAAGTGACTTTATGAATAAGAGAATTAACGACATTGTCAGTCAGCTGGTTCAGCTGAGCAGAGTCATTTAAAAACATCACACATCGGCCAAGAGAATGGATAAACATAAACAAGGGGATAAACAGAAATTTGCAAAATACATGTTAGGTGCTAAACATATTGTGAGGTTGTTGTCTTTTTGTGAATTATTCATTTGGAATGTTTTAATTTTCTGTTAGTTACTATTAGTTATTTGTTGCTTTGGCTGTATGTTTAGTTTGATTTGTCTCCACATTGTCTCGGTTAGGTGTTTCCTCTCCGGGCTCTACTGTCTCTACTGTCTCTACTGTCCGTCATGTGTATCCGTGTATGTTTCTGCAGCCGTCATGTCTCGTTCCCTTTTTCCATCTCCCGTGTGTTTAAGTCGCTCCCTCCCTCTTTCTGTCTCTCCATGTTTCCTGTTTTATTTTTAAAGTCTTGTGTTTCCATGTTCAGTGTGTTTAGTTTCGCTTCCCCTGTGGCATCCTGTTCATTTGTGTCAGCTGTTTCTCCCCAGATGTCTCCACTGTCCTCATTACCCTGTTTCCCTTTGTTCAGCATCAGGTCATCTGTGTTCCTGCGATTCATGTTGTCTCATGTTCATATTTACATTTTTATCTAGAGTTTTTCCATGTCTATCTTTAGCTTTCTCAGTTTAAGTTATAGTTTAGTTTCGCCTCTGTTCACCTTTGCCCTTTGTGTTTCCCATCAGCCTAAATAAACAGCTCGCTTTTTGTTACTCCTCAGTTTTGTCTCTCGTTCATCTGCTCTTGGCTCCTCAAACACATCGCAGTTCCAGCCGTAGCACATATGTAACAGTGTTTCTGTGGTATTATTCCACTTGCCACAAATGTCAGTGTAACGGGGAAACAGCGTACTTTTCATTTGTTTAAAATTGTGTAAAACTGTGTGCTAAAGCAGAATGCTAAAGCAGAATGCTAATGCTGTGTGAGTGGTGTGTGGCGAGCCCTTTGCACTGATACAACGTTTCCATTCAGGACATAAAGGGGCAACGATCACCCAGAGACTACTTGTCTTCTTAAAAACACAACACAATGCAGAGTCGAGGAGTCTGTTTGGGCTGACCTGTTGCGGCGGGGTGAAGCAGAAACCGGTTACACATATACAGTCATGTTCAGAAAAGCCATATGATGTACAATGAGCAAAGAAGGAGACAGACTCAACTGCCAATAGGGATGGGTACCGGTATCGCACCGGTTCTGACATAAACGGTAGTAACCAGACCGAAAAGCAGCGCACATTTTGGTGCTTTATTTCCTGAGCTGTGATACACTTTAGATTCTAGCCAATCATTTTATGTTTCCGAGGATAGTAGGCGGGTCCAGGTACGTATGTTCTTTTAGAGCAGAGCTACAGATTAAAAATGCCCAAGGCAAAGTACTCTGGCTGTACTTCACAGCAAAAGATGCAAACTCAGCAGTTGCAACAAGTGCTTTAAGCTGATACTGTGATACTGTCAAAGGAGGTAACACCTCAAATCTGATGAAACACCTGGCGACGCATAGCGTTTTTTTAAAAGCCGAGAAATGCGCCGTATTTGATAGCTTGCTGCGAGACCTCACACCGAGCACATCTACTGCGGGTGTGGTGCCTGTTATCGGACCCGGAGTTAGCAACATCCCCCAAAAACCCGAAGAGGAGAGTCCTGGCCCCTAGCCCTGCCAGTGTAGCAGAAATGATGAGGATGATGCAGCAGCAGCAGTTCTTCTCTGCGTGAGTAGCTTAATGTTGTTCGTGTGTAATTTACGTTGAGTAGGCTAACCACGCTATTACATTAATGCATGTAAGGTGAACTAGCAAACATCATCATAGCTACATGAGGCTGTCTTCTTGTTTGATGGCAGATACTCCCTTCACCCTGGACAAAAAGGCTAAAATGACCAAAGAAAAAGTGGAAAACAGTTAAACATGAGAGGTTTTTGGACAAAGTTTGTGTTTTTTCCATTGTTTAAGCTGCTTCCAGCCAAGAGTGATACCATATATGCCCCATAGCTGCAGAAAAGGCTAACATTGTTATCTTTTTACAGAAAAACAGCTAAACATGAGAGGTTTTTGGACCAATTTTGTGTTTTCCATTCTTTAAGCACCGGTTTGAGCACCGTTTAAGCACCGGCACCGTTTCAAAAGTACCGGTTTGGCACCGGTATCGGATAAAACCTAAACGATACCCATCCCTAACTGCCAATGAATAAAAATAAGCTTAAAGCCTAGTTTAAAAAGAATCGATGGAGAGAGCAGACTGGACTGTGAGAAGTATGCTTTTCCATAGTTTGGGGGCAAATGCAAAGAAAACACAGTCTCTGAGTATAAATCTAGAGCAGGGGGCAGACAGAGGGATTTTTAGAATGAGATCAGAATCTTGGCGAGATTCAGCGAGGAGGCTTTTTTCTCCACCTCGACGTCCAGCCATTCAGAACAACTGGAAACATTTGGTAGCACTGCTGAACAAACTCATTTGTTTAAAGCCTCCCGAGGCCTCAAGACAGGCTGCCCCTTAAGATAATTGGGGTTCAGACATGTGGTAAAACTCTACTATTGCTCCTCAATTATTCTGAGGTGACAAGATAACAGCTCAGAACAAAACACCACAAGCATCTTTCTGCAGAGTGAATATGATAGATGCAGGGAAGCATGCAATTTCCTCTACAGTCATCCCATCAGAACGAACAGCAGAGGATTTGGTATTTAGCATTTTAATTTTCTATCCCAGGTATTCTGCTGAATAAAGTGGAGCTACCATCAGACAACAGATTAAGATGCACTAGTTCTCTTGTAATGCAATGGTCTGTAAATGCATTACTGAAGTACATGTAACAGATTTGGAGCTGGAGTATAATAAGTGGATGAATCAGAATCTGAAGACATCATCATTTCCTTAGGTGTAATAATAAAATGTCTTATCAGAATCAGTATTTTATGATTCTGAATCTGGCTCGACAAAAACAAACAGAGAAATAACATATTGTTGTACATTACATCATCTTTAAAACCATAAATCAAAGCACCAATTATCTGTCTGACATATGCTTACAGACTAAACTGTCTTCCCAAAATGAGAAGTACAACACAGAGTGTGGTGAGTTCGCTTCACGGTGTCAGCGGCTCTAAACGAGTGGCTAAAAAAGAAGAATGGCAGAAAACAGGAGTCATGCATATGTAGGCAACTTTACTAATCATACGTGGGTGGTAGTTTCACAGATATTATAGTGTTAAATGTTTCATCAGTGCTGCGGTGGACAGAGCCATGAGCAGACAACACATAAATCAGACCCGCACTCCCTCCCTCTCAATCTTTCTCTAATTTACTCTCTTTTCGTCTTTAAAGTCCTCCTGTCCTCTGTCTACCTCTCTCCTCCATGTGTCTCTTGCTCTCTCAAAGAGAGGAGTTATCTTTATTTCTCTTAACTAGTGAGCCAGCATAGTCAAATCCTTTATCCTCTCACAGCCTCAATTATTCAGGAGCAAAGAGTCCAAATCAAGAGACTAATGACTTTGATCAAGAGTGGCTCGCTGGCACTAAGCAGAACTTTCTGCACTAAATTAAGAGCTGCATAATATACTTTGGCAAAGGCCGCTCTTTAAGGAATATTTCTAGGTCTGTGTATGGTGTAGTCACTCTCAGGGCTAGCTCTTTTCATGTTTCTTCGGTTACAAAAGGACCCGAGCGCAGTGCAGGTGACCGATGCAGTTGCCAGATTGCCAAAGTGAGAAAAGGGCAAATTTGCAGGTGTCACAACAGCCATAAAACTTAATTATGATAAGCTGCCCTATACACAGAACACAGAATAGCTCTGCTTTTCTACACCTCACACAAACAAGCTGTCACACAGACTCACAGTTTTACAGTAAAATCAGACGCACACTGAGTCCTGAACAGTTTAAAAACTGTTTGTGGAAAAAACGTTACCAAAAACGTAGCGATACTGTCCGAGTGGCGACGCCTACCATGCAGCAGCTTCCTAGACCTTAACAGCGAGTCTAAAAACAAACGACTGTGAGATGAGGTTGCAGTGAGAAAAGCGACCACTGCAGCAGCTTTACGGGGCCTTAATGTCGCCATTACTCTCGATTGGCCTGAGTTTTGTGCGGGCTGGGATGATGTCTTAGGACAACAACACTAACCAAACAAACAAAGTGAGCGTATGGTTCCTTCCATAAAACAGGACATTAGAAGACTCCCAATAAAACAGTGTCTAGACTACTATGTTTATTTTAGGGGTTTTTTGTCTTGACATTCAATTTTTTTAAACTAATTTTTGCTGAAAACTGTTTTGTCAAAATTACATCTACATAATTTTATAAAGTTACACTTTATAATAAATTTAGGATGTTGTCACAAAGTTTTCAGATGTCTCAACAACAGCTTAGTAAGATACTCTGGACTGCATACTTTTAAATACAGGATTTGAATAGCAACCTCAAAATCTGACCCCAAAAGATTGATTCTGTTCATCTGGACGTAGAGTTTTTAGTGAACAACAAAACAACCTGAAGAGCCGGTTCGGAGCCAAAAGAGCTGGTTCTCCAAAAAGAGTTGGAAATCCCATCACTAATATACATGCCTTTCAGTAGAGACAGTGAACTCCTTAAACTTCCTGGGAACTGAAGTGCGAGCAAAACATCAGTTCACTTATCAACACGGCACAGTAAAGGATTTACTTCCACTGCCAACTGAAGAACTACAGCCTGATGGTGCAGTTTTACTCCTACATCTTCAAATCCATCCTCACTTCTTCCATCATCATCTGCCAATGCAAGGACGAAGGCAGAGCTGCCTTCCATAAGAGACTTCGTAAGGAAGGAAGAATATTGCTGACACCTCCCACCCTGGACATAAGATCTTTGAGATACTCCCCTCTAGCAGGACCCTGTGGTCCATCAGAACCAATGCCTCGGGCATATACACCCTCGTTCTGCCTTTATAGTCCCTGACACTGTCTCCCATCCCATGATTACATCATATAATAAAGAGACAATGATGTAACAAATACATCAGCTTACTTTATTGTGCTATACCTCTAAAAATTGTATATTTATATGCAACAAAACAGACTGCAGTTCAAGAGTTTATAGAAAGCAGTTTCACGATAAAACTGATGAATATTTTGGCTATAAATCGATCACATATAGCTTTGTGTTTCTATGAGGTGAAGCTGCTTTGTTTACTCACTTTGACTTAGTGAAGGGTAACTGCTACAGTAATGGTGTTACAAGTCATGTTGGCAGATCTTTACACACTCAGCTTTACTTGGTTACAGAGAATATCTTTTTTAAGTCAATGATATGATTACACAGCAAAATTAGCATTGCACACAATGTGCATGGCTGATTGGTGTCATTAAATCGTCTGCTGTACCTACTTTAAATACTGCTCTGCTTTTTGTCTCCATCCATTTGGAAAAAGGAGAGAAAAGCTTCAGGGGTTCATTCGACTGCTTTTTCACGACACAGCAAAAAGTTATGCAAATGCAATAAGAATTTCTTAGTTACTACCAGTCCTAAGTGAGTTGATTTGTTCAAAGCCTGGACAAAAGAAATCAACATGCATTCCTAATTTTTTTTATTAGATTTGATGATATGAGTGTGCGAAGAGCTCTCTCACTAAACATTTATTTATTCAGGAAAGTTAGCCTTTGCAGCATCCTTCTTCATGTGCATACCAATTTTGTGCAGCACTGTGCAGTGCAGTGGTGACTGCGGTAGCAGTTATTTATTGTTGCACTGGGGCCTGGGGCCTACTCCAAGAAGCAGTTTTAGTGAACAACTCTTTGGTTTACCCTAAGATGAAGGAAATTTGGGTTTTCTTTTACACACTATAAGGTGATACAGGTGCTCCTGGTGCAACAGACTGACACGTCAATTCATTTCATTCTTAAAGTCCTAATAAAGTTCATAGTGCAGTGAAATCATTTGCAGAAGTTTACATTTACAGGCACTAAAATCCCAGTTGGATGTTAATTTGAACATTAAGGTTACAGCAAAAAAAATAATAGATTTAAAATTCAAATATAAAATTAGGAGCTTCATCTAATGAAAATTCAAGAGAGCTCATATTTCTCCCGTATTCCTTTCTCTTCACTGGCTCCCTGTTAAATCCATAATCAAGTTTATAATCCCTCTTCTCACATAAAAGGTCTTGAATAATCAGCCCCCATCTCATCTTAAAAACCTCATATCATCCAATCATCAGACTGCAGGCTTACTTGTGGTTTCTAGGATATTTTAAAGCAGAATGGGAGGCAGGGGCTTCAGCTTTCAGCCTCTTTTGTGGAACAAGCTCCCAGTTTGGATTCAGTTGACAAACACGTTCTCTACTTTTAAGATTAAGATTACAACTTTTCTTTTGGATAAATCTTACAGTTAGGGCCTGGTGCTGCTGATTCCTCAGTGAATCCACCGCTGTAGGTCTGAGTGTTTCTTCACTCTGCTTTTTCCCCTCACTAAGTTTGTATACACTAATCTGTATTTAATCATTAGTTATTATAAATCTCTGGCTCTCTTGCAAAGTTTCTTCTGTCTTCCTCCATCACCCCCAAGTGGTCAATTCGTAAAACCGTGGTTTACTTACTCAGCATGAGTCAGGCTTTCTGGGGCTGAAAACTGTCGATCACAGATTTGATCAACTCAGATCTTTTTCAACTCAACCATTTGTTAAAGCTGCAAACTGAAAGTGAAGCCTATGAAATAGCTATGAAGCAAAGTTCCACATATCGAGTAATTCTTTCCATTATCTGGGTGATTTTAGTAATTATTTTACCAGAGTTTTGTCTTTACAAACACAAAGAAAATTCTAATTTGAATATTAACGGCCAACAACCACTCGCCAAACTGAGAACATCAACTTTTCCTCAGTGACCAGTTTGACGGAGGGTTGCTGACTGATTTACAGGCCTGTGTGGCTGAGCTAATGTTTTTGCTTAGATGTTTTCTTAGGGCATGCAACACAATTCAACTGAACTTTTCCATCTGTAGTCTGGTTTATGTTAAACTTGAGAGCAGGTAAAGAACTAAAGACAAATGAAAGAAAAACACTGAGGTCGTGAAGGATCTCGCAGGAATGGTGACATTATTTTAAAAGTGAGTGCTGTAGCTGTTGCTCTTGTCTTGAATAAAATTTAGGTGTAAAAAGTTAGGTGTGCAGCATCAGGCTACGTCCACACGTACACGGGAATTTTTGAAAACTGAGATTTTCCGTTTTCATTTTAAAAAATAATCCCGTCCACACGTAAAGGCAGAAATGAAGGAAAACGCTGCTAGGAACATGCCAAAGCAACAGGTGGCGCTATATTCCTAACCGTGTAGAAATGTTGGCCAATCAGAAGTCTAGAAGCCTCGGTGAGAAATAGTAAACAAAGCTGGGGCATAGAAGCAGAACCGAGTCGTATGTGTGGAGGGACAGTAACTGTGTGTGTATATGTAAGCATTTAAACACTGCAGAGACAAGTAACAGTAACAGTATTGTAGAAATTCATTTCACCGAAACAATAACGTGGCGCACAGTGTGACGTCACAAAAGGCGCACACCTTTGACGCTGCATTTTCTGCGTTTTCTGCGTTTTTCTCGTCCACACGTAAATGCAAAAACGGAGTTTTAGAAAATCTCCACCCTGGCCAGAGTTTTTAAAAGTCACTGAAAATAAATTTCAGTGACCGAAAACGCCGTTTACGTGTGGACGAAAGGTACAAACGCATAGAAAAATCTGTGTTTTCAAAAATACCCGGGTACGTGTGGACGTAGCCTAAGTTACCATGGTGATGTATCTAAGTACAAAATAATCACCTTTTCAGGCCAACAAATTCCACAACAAAATAAAAAACAATTTCTTTTTCTATCATTTTGCAATCCGTTTAAATTCACCCCGAGGCCACTGCAGAGTGCTGGATCACACATTCACCTAACTTCACCTAACCTAACACAGAAATGACCTCGATCTGTTACCAGGCACCGTTTAAATGAAACATTGTAACTAACTTTTCTAACTTTTTTCTGTTTATTTGTTTTATTTTGTTTTTTTTATGTTGATGTGTTTTTTTTTTAAGTTTTAAAGTTTTGTACTTATTCAGGAATTTGAATATTTCCGAATGTCATAATTTATTTATTTTCTCACCATTATGAGATAATAAATTAACCCAGAAGGCATCTTTTGCCCTCTCGGTCTAACCAACTAGAAACAACTGAATGAGAGTAATCAACAAGCAGTGTGAGGAACGCGCAGGGAATAGCCTGCCAATAAGTGAGGTACAAAACGCACAGCAGCAATCTAACTCCCCACTGGGTCATCTGTTAATCTACGGAGGAGCAGATATGACCATTTGTCTTGGTTCTGCCTCACTGGTCACAGTGGGATCTGCTGGAGCTGAAATGTCAGTTTCATGTCAGTCAGTGTGTGTTAAGTTTAGCAGGGAACACCTGGAGGATGTGAAAGGCCGGCTTACGTCCCATAAACTCACACATATTTTATTTTTTCATCATAATGAAACATAATTGAAATCCACAGCTTCCTACACTTTTATCCAGGGAACAAATATATACAGAGTGTAATCTAGTTTTTACAATTTAATCAAAATTCTCATTTGTTTTTTTCTGGCAACCAACTGACAGCTCATCTACGTGTTTCAGCTATAAAATATTTGTAAGCAGTAACAGCTTAATCTGTGTCAGAATCAAATGATGACCCAGAATTTGAATCTTATTTAAAGAGAGAGGTCATTAGAACTCTTCTCACTTACACCTGCACACACTTCCTTTGTTTTTATTATGTCTGAGGGACCTATTCACTTAAAATGATTCTTTTTCAGTCCACCTATTAACATGCACAGTTCCTAATTTCATGGCCCAGTATACCTGCTTTGCTTGCTTCTTTCTGGCATGTTTTCAATACAACTTAAGACTTAGCATAATAGTGTATTGCTAATGCTTTGCATTGCCAGTACTGTTGGAAGATATTTTTCTTTTTATTCATGCATTCAGTTTTTCTCTGCATTGCATTAGGGGAGTAGTGGAGCAGTGGGTTTCAGGTTGTGTCGCTGGCCTGCACTGAAAAAAGGAGACGGGCTATCTCTTGGATTTATATAAGCATCTTGGGTGTATTTAACACAACTGCCTCGTGTTTTAAAGTTAGGTGTAACTAAATAGTGTAGAACCTACATGATCTGCAGGGAGGGTACACGTTCAATTTAAGTAAGTCAATAATGAAGCAATGCCGAATCTCACAATATCACATGTGATTTCATCTAGCGTTGTTTTGATCGTGGGTGAGGAATGTTGCCATTTCAGTCGAGCTGCCCACCTCGACTTTTTTCGGTAAGTTGCTGCCTGCCACTCCTTTTTTTTTGGTATAGGTTGATTTTCTGAATGAATGTTTTCCATATCACAGCCTAATGTAGTTTAATGTCTAGTGTGTCACGATGTAACGTTTGCATTAAATAAAGATTTGCATCTGAATGTGTTTTTTGAACGGGAGCTGTAATGTCACAATTAACTCCGAGGTGCTGCAAACATATTTGGTTTTGTGTTTGAATTCGTTTGCAAACTGACTGTTCAGTTACATTATTCAACAGTGTCAACTGCACCGTGGTGAGATTTTCTTATCAATGTCTTAAATGCGTTAGGGTTGCAACAGTAAAAGATAAGGTTTGTTTTCAAACTGATTCTAATTACATTGTCCTGTTCTTTAGCAACAGACAGTGAAGTAGGACCATGACAGCTCAAGCTATTCTCAGAGTTATCCTTGGACCAGACAGTAGTCAGAGGGTGATGGTTTCTGCTGGTCTGCCTTCAGCTGTCACTGAACTGGAGGCTGAAATAAAGACTCATAATAATAATGGAACCCTTCCAACCACAGTTCATGGACACACTTTTTGGCAACGAGTTTGTGAACTTAACTTCAGTGGCAGAAATACAAAACCAAGCAACAATCAAAATTGTACACACATCCTGCCAACCTCAAGGTGAAGACAGGTTTTCTTTTCCATCAACCAGTGCTCCTGATGACACATCTACTTCTGGTGACAGCACTGTGAGTCCTTCATCTCCTACATCATCACGGTCTTCTTGGCCAGATTTGTTCTGCATTCCCCGTTTCATATATGATGCGGAAACTAAGCTTGCGAAGGCCCATGTAGCATTTAAAGAAAATGGGATGCTGCTGATCCAAAGCTGAAATCCGACATTTTGCAGGGTTTAATCCAGGAGGTAAATGGTACATGGACTGATTCTTATATAGCGCTTTTCTACTCTCCCGGAGTACTCAAAGCGCTCTATACAACATGCCACATTCACCCAGTCACACCCATTCTCACAAGCACTTTATCTATACTTAGTGCTATCTAACTACATTCACACACATTCATACTCCGATGGACGCATCGGAGAGCAACTTGGGGTTAGTATCTTGCCCAAGGATACTTGGCATGCAGACTGGAGGAGCCTGGGATCGAACCTCCAACCTTCCGATCAGTAGGTGACCCGCTCTACCTCCTGAGCTACAGCCACCCCAGTCTGTAGCTACCTCAGACCCGTCTACCTCAGACAGTAAGTTTGACCAAGTTGCAGAGGCACTCATCCTGAAGCGTCTGTGTTTGAAAGAAAAAGGCTCACCCAGTGGCTATGCGGGATGGAAGATGAGCCCCAAATATAAGTTAGCAAACTACCGCACACATCTCTGGAAAGTAGGATGTCCTGAAGTTTGTGTGAATTCTTTGAAAAATAAGCCACCTGAGAAATGTTCTGCTTTTGACGTTAAGCGACCAAAGAGGGGTGAAGTGGATCACTGCCCCTCTTTTCCACTCGGAGAAAGCGAACAATCCCTTGAGAAGATGAGGGTCGAACTCCTTTCAGATGTGAAGAAGCGCAACAACAGAGAGACAGTTGTGGGTAAAATGAACAGAACATTTGCACTGAGAAGACAAGAAGTCATTTTTGATGCTCCCATGATCTGCAGTGTACAAGAGATGTTTATCCAGCAGAGGTCATGTAAGTGCTGAAAGGAGAACAACAATAAAAAAAATGCCTTGACTAGTTGTGTCATACATGTGTTGATGTGTAAAGGTAATGACTTTATTAGGATGTGTGCATAGCAGTGCCCAGTGACTAACCGTGCCTAGTACCTGCCATTATTTTAAAATCATTTCATGTCGTTTCAGACAAACGCAGAGTTCAAGCGCATCACAACCATGCCTTTGCAGTCAAGGTTTCTGTCGCAGCTTGACTATCTCTCTGAAAGTCTGCAAAAATGTTTGCAAAGCGATCAGGGCAGCAGGGAAAAAAGCTAAAGGATATAGCTGCCATGATGACAGTAAGAAGTTTTAATGGCTTCTGATGACTGATTCAAAAAATCAAGAGTTTTTGTCTTTGATCATCATTTGATCCTTGTGTCTGACGAGGCTAGAATTGGGACTGGGATGCAGCCCTGGAGTATAACAAGTCCAGTTTGATCATGAAAATCATCCAGAAACAACAACTTCCAGAAAAATGAGGAGAAATCAATCTTTACATTGTGGCGGACCACCAGGTGGCTCCACTCACACCCAAGTTGAAGGGAAGTGCTGGGGTGGAGATTTTGGCGCTTACTATATGTGAAGTTCTGAGAGTCAGTTAATAAAGTTGGAGTGACTGACACACTGAGACCTCTCCTGTCGTTATTACATACCTCCACATTGGTGACCCCGTTAGCGAACATGCTAAGGCTTGATGAAGAAGCCAGCCCCGGCCTGGAGGCATCGGCTGCCGCCGGACTTTCACCTCCGCCGATGGCTGCGTTTGCTGTGGCGCTTAAATTGCCGGATTTTTGGCTTCACAATCCTCCTTCATGGTTCGTGCACGTAGAAGGTCAGTTTGGTATTCATGGAGTTTCAGCCGACGATACTAAATACCACCATGTGGTGGCCTCACTTGACCCGCTGTCAACCCGCCGCGTGATGACTCTCCTCCGGGACCCCCCAGCCCAAGACAAGTACACCGCCCTCAAGGCGCTGCTGCTGCGGCGTTACTCCCTCTCTGATGCTGAGCGGGCCGAGAAACTGCTTTCCCTCACGGGCCTGGGCGATGGCATCGCTCTCGAGCTCATGGAGAGCATGCTGTCCTTGCTGGGCGCGGATGACGGAGGATTGCTCTTCACCCACCTCTTTCTCCGACAGCTGCCGGCTCCAGTGCGCGCTGGCCTTGCCAACTCCCCGCTATTTGCCACGAAGGATTACTGCTCCCTTGCGGAAGAGGCGGATCGCATTCTCCTGGCTACCAGGAGTTTCGGCGTCCAGGCGATTGTTCAGGACTCACCAGCGTTTCCCCCCACCCCCTCACCGATGCTCCAGGGGCCCTCCGACTCGTCCACGGTAGCCGGACTCGCTGCACGGCGGCACCGCGGCACCGCGGAAAAGGGCTTTGCTTTTATCACCAGCATTTTGGAGCGAAGGCACGGCGCTGTCTCCCGCCTTGCAGTTTCTAGACCCAGGGAAACGGGCATGTCAGCGCTCTGTAGCAGCCGCGACCGCTGGCAACAAGGAAAGGCTGTTTTTCTTAGAGGACTCACGCTTGGGGAGGCGTTTCCTGGTGGGCTCCGGCTCACAGAAGAGCCTTCTTCCCCCGGCTGGCTCGGACAGGCTAGCTGAGGGCTGCGGGCCATTGTGCAGCGTTCGAATAGTGCTTCCCTGTTACACATGGTGCCTAAATCTGATGGTCGGTGGCGACCTTGTGGGGATTTCCGCCCTTTGTTTTTGTATATCTTGATGATATACTGGTGGCCAGCAGCTCGAAGGAGCAGCACATGTTCCATCTGCGTCAGGTTTTTCAGCGTTTGGCGGAGCATGGACTGATTATTATTAAGTCTAAATGCCAGTTTGGGTTGCCGGTTCTCGATTTCCTTGGGCACCATATTTCCGCCGAGGGTGCGGTTCCGTTGCCTGACAAAGTCCAAGCTGTTTCGGAATTTCCGCATCCCACGAATGTTAAGGCACTGCAGGAATTTTTGGGGATGGTGAACTTTTACAACCGTTTTCTCCCCAGAGCGGCACATCTGCTGAAGCCCCTTTATGGGGCGTTAAAAGGTAGGAAAGCTAATGACTCCGTTGACTGGTTTCCGGAAAGCATCCAAGCGTTTTCTGATGCTAAGTCAGCGTTAGCTAATGCTGCCCTTCTGCCCCACCCATCCCCCTCAGCGCCGATTGCGTTGACCACCGATGTGTCGGACATAGCGGTGGGTGTGGTGCTGGAACAGCGAATCTCGGGTATCTGGCAACCGCTCGCCTTTTTCAGCCGTACGCTGCGTGACAGCGAACGCAATTACAGCGTTTTTGACAGGGAGCTACTGGCGCTCCACCTGGCGACTCGTCATTTCCATTTTTTTCTCGAGGGTCGTCACTTTACCGCATACGTGGACCACAAACCCTTGACGTTTGCCATGTCCAAGGTTTCTGATCCATGGAGTGCACGCCAGCAGCGCCAGTTGGCAGCAATTTCTGAGTTTACCACGGACATTCGGCACGTGGCTGGTAAATCCAATCATGTGGCTGACTGTTTGTCCCGTGCGCTGGTTTCTCCCGTCTTTCTCAGCATAGACTACTCCGCCATGGCTGCCGATCAGAGCGGTGACCCGGACATCCTCGCGCTTAAATCCACCCAGACGGGCCTCATACTGGAGGACAGACCCGTGCAGGACGGTGGTCCCCTGCTCGTCTGTGACGTTTCCACCGGCTGCCCTCGCCCAGTGGTTCCCGTTTCCTGGTGTCGTCGAGTTTTTGACTCGGTACATGCTCTCTCTCATCCGGGGGTCCGGGCCTCTGTTAAACTGGTCAGCTCTAAATTTGTTTGGCCAGGCCTTCGCAAATCTGTTAAGGAATGGGCGTCGGCGTGCATTCCCTGCCAGCGTGCGAAGGTTCATAAACACACCAAGGCACCCCTGGAGCAGTTCTTCATACCCGGCAAACGTTTCGATCATGTGCATGTCGATCTGGTGGGTCCTCTGCCGCAGTCACAAGGTTTTACGCACCTTTTGACTGTTGTTGACCGCACCACCAGGTGGCCGGAGGCCGTCCCCCTGGCGTCCACTACCGCAGCAGTGGTGGCCAAGGCGTTTTTGTCGACCTGGGTCTCGCGTTTCGGCCCACCCGCGGACATTACGTCAGACAGAGGCCCCCAGTTCATTTCCGAGCTTTGGTCGGCCATGGCCGATGGACTGGGGGCTAAAGTCCACCGCACAACCGCATACAACCCGCAAGCTAATGGGATGTGTGAACGGTTCCACCGGTCGCTTAAGGCTGCTTTTCGCGCCTCCTTAAAGGATGGCAATTGGGTTGACCGCCTCCCGTGGGTTTTGCTTGGGCTGCGCTCTGCAGTTAAGGAGGATCTCGGCGCTTCCCCAGCTGAGCTAGTGTTTGGTCAGCCCCTCCGCGTGCCTGGAGAATTCTTGCCCGAGAACCCTCCCCCCTGCTTCGATCCTTCTGTGCTATCTCTCAACCCGCTTTTGCACTCGCTTCGGGTTCCTGGTCCGGTGCACCATTGCGTGCCTGACACTTTTGTTCCAAAGACTTTAGAGACTGCTAAGTTTGTTTTTGTCAGGCACGATGCCCACAGGACACCACTGTGGTCGCTGTATGACGGCCCATTCAGGGTTATTGAACCGGGCCAGAAACATTTTGTTTTGGATTTTGGGGGTCGAAGGGAGACTGTGTGTGTTGACAGACTTAAACCTGCACATGTTCTTCCGGACAGTAATGTAGTGCCGGCCCAGGCCCCTCGCCGTGGCCGCCCTTTTTCGATGGGGTTGACAGACTCTGGTTTTCCCCCCAGGACAACCCCCGGACCACCGGCGTTTGAGCCTTCTTCTGCCTTTCCTGCTCGTCTTCACCAGCCTCGTTCACAGGATGGACCTTCCTCTGCCTGTTCTCTCCCTCCCAGGTTCAGTCGTTCGGGCCGTTTGCTTAGGCCCAGGGTCCTGGACTGAATAGAGACCTAACTGTGTGTTCAGGGGGGGGTATGTGTGGCGGACCACCAGGTGGCTCCACTCACACCCAAGTTGAAGGGAAGTGCTGGGGTGGAGATTTTGGCGCTTACTATATGTGATGTTCTGAGAGTCAGTTAATAAAGTTGGAGTGACTGAGACACTGAGACCTCTCCTGTCGTTATTACATACCTCCACAACATCAGCTTTTGTCAGAGGACAAAAAAAATTGCCCAACTGTGAGGCTGAAAGAACATCTAAAATCTTCTGAGTGACCTAACCTGGCTGTCTGGTGGGCCAGCGTCTGTCTAACAAAAAAACTAATGTAGAGCTTGAACGCCCTTCATGTGAATTACAAGTTGTGTGTGTGTTTGTTTGTTTTTCTTTTAGAAACGGACATGAATGGTAGCATGACGGGGCGCTCTTTGGCTACAGCCATCAACTATACCATTTGCATGGGTTTAAATAACTATAGCATTAAAATTGGTGCATATTTTAAAAAAAGGGATTTGTTTAAAGAGGAATCTTAAAGAAATGTTTTATCTTTAACCAGGACATGACTGGTGATCCCCTGCAGCAGTTCACAGATTTGGACTTTGCGGACGATATAGCCTTACTTGCACCAACACTCCGGGCTCTTCAGAAAACGACCTCATCTTTGGAAAGCGAAGCAGCACCGATAGGACTCAGGATCAGCGGTGAGAAGTCGAAGATTATGCGAGTTGGTTACGCTACACCATCAAACACAGCGGTTACTGTGAAGCAGCAGCTAGAAGAGGTGGACAGGTTCATGTACCTGGGTTGCACTTTTAGCAGTGACGGGGACGTGGAGCATGACGTTAAGTGCAGAATTGGGAAAGCATGGGTAGCCTTTCAATGATTACGACCTATATGGATGACCACCGCACTGCCTTTATCAACCAAGTTGCGGCTCCTGAAGACCATCGTTATACCGACGGCACTGTATGCAGCGGAGACTTGGAAATCAACTGCAAAGATCAACCGCCATCTTGACGTCTTCCAACAACGTTGTCTTCGACGGCTGCTCAAGATCACATATCGGGATCGCGTTACCAATGAAGAAGTACAGGGTGGGAAAGAATAAAGTTACATTGAAACCAAGCACACCATTGTTTTTCTTGTGACATTACCAATAAGTTTGAGGTGTCACATGGCCCTCTTCCTACTGAAAAAACAAAAGTTGTATCCAAGATGGCCGACTTCTAAATGGTCACCACCCATCTTGAGGAGTTTGCCCCCTCACATATACTAATGTGCCACAAACAGGACTTTAATATCACCAACCATTCCCATTTTATTACGGTGTATCCATATAAATGGCCCACCCTGTATATCGCCGTGCGGGAGTAGAGCCGCTCCATGTCCAAGTCACCAAGCGTCGGTTCAGATTTGCCGGTCACATCCTTCGGCTACCGAGACCTGCCCGTGTCGCGGTTCTGTGGAACCCGAAGAATGGAAAGAGATGGCGAGGAAGACCCAAAATAACATGGAGGACTTTCCTTGAAGATTTACGTTCAGTCAAACTGCCATGGGATGAAGCAACAACTGCCGCGATAGAGTTCGATGGTGTTCTCTTGTCGCCCGATCGGCGCGGGAGGATCTAAGTCTAAGTCCAAGGACATGACTGAGGCCACTGCACTGAGTGCCATAGATATAATAACAGTGGGCATCTATGTCTCCAGAGACACACCAGGCAATTACTCTTGTTGATGTTGGCATCATCATGGAGGGTGTGCTGGTTCTTAAGGATCTGGATAACGTGGCCATTGCAGTAGCCATGCGCTTTGGACTGTTTTACTCTGTCAACATGAGTTACCCATCACAGCTCCGTTACACCTTTGAGGTGAAGGTTCAGAAGGTGGTAATAGGATTGGATGCAACTCAACTCTCAAGAAAAACTTTGACAAAACTGCTCATGTAAGCAAAGTTCACTGTACGCAAGGTCTTCTCCTGCATTTTGGACGTTCAATTTCCAAGACAAATGATTGTTGTGTACTTTGTAACTGCCATGTGAACAAGGCCTTGTTTGTTTTTTTCTTTTCCCTTTTGCTCTCTGTACAAGTTTCTAATTGGCAGCATTTTTACATTTTGGTTTATTTGTTTTCAAAAGTGAAGAAATGTAGTTGTTCAGCCTAAATAGTCCCATCATGGCTGTGTGAAACAGCATTTTAGGTTTCATTCAGTTGGCGTAAGATTGCTTTGATGGTTTCATGTGTTGAACCAAGATGTCGCAGTATGATCAGTGCTGGACTGTTTGACATTCACTGTATCACTGTCATTTCTGTGGCTCTTCAATAAAGGTTGAGACATGCAAGTGGTATTTTCATTGTCTTTTGTTAGTAATTGTGGTAAGATGCATAATGTTAATGATAATGTTAATAGGAAGGTGTTTGCCAATCCAGTAATTTATTTTAGTGTTAATGGTTACTAACATTACGGCAAATTATTTACATTTATAATTGTTAATTTGATCTTAAGCAGAATGTTTTGTATTGTTCTCTTTCAAGATGGTAGCCTGTGTGGGGAAAAAAAGGTCTAATTTCTATGCTGTCATTGAGTTGACAAAACACTGAAAAACTGACAATCCTTAACTGCTGATTTATATTTCAGTGAAGACGTAATGTCAGTTCAAAAATTTACCTTCTGTCACTGCAGTGAAATTAGACATTTTGCTTTGAAAGGTTACTGGTGGATACTGGTAACCATCTTGGAAGGGAACAATACAATTTGTTAAACAGCTTCCGTTAAAGAAATGTGTATTTGATACTACAACATAATACCAACTTGTTATACACTCAACAAAAGGGAAACTGGGTGGTTGTTACACTTACAAAAGTCTAACTTGTCATTTGAACAAAATAATGTCATGTTTCTAGGGTGAACGCAATTAAGTCTACGTACACGGGTATTTTTGAAAACTGAGATTTTCTGTTTTCGTTTTAAAAAATAATCCCGTCCACACGTAAAGGCAGAAATGAAGGAAAACGCTGCGAGGAACATGCCAAAGCAGCAGGTGGCGCTATATTCCTAACCGTGCAGAAATGTTGGCCAATCAGAAGTCTAGAAGCCTCGGTGGGAAAAAGTAAACAAAGCTGGGGCATAGAAGCAGAACCGAGTCGTATGTGTGGAGGGACAGTAACTGTGTGTGTATATGTAAGCATTTAAACACTGCAGAGAGAACAATTAACAGTAACAGAATTGTAGAAATTCATTTCACCGAAACAATAACGTGGCGCACACTGTGACGTCAAAAAATGCGCACACCTTTGACGCTGCGTTTTCTGCGTTTTTCTCGTCCACACGTAAATGCAAAAACGGAGTTTTAGAAAATATCCACCCTGGCCGGAGTTTTTAAAAATCTCCGTTTTCAGTGACCAAAAAACGCCGTTTACGTGTGGACGAAAGGTGCAAACGCATAGAAAAATCTGCGTTTTCAAAAATACCCGGGTACGTGTGGATGTAGCCTAAATCATGTTGGATCTGCATGAAATTTAGCAACTTTGTTATTGTTCAGATGACATGATACAATCTAGGAAGAGTGGTTAGTTGCCTGCCCTCACGACATTCACAAGATCACACGAGATTTCAAACCACAAGAAAATTACTGGAGTTATAAGAGGCAGACAACACACCATGTGTTTGGTGTTTCTATTTATTGTGGTTTAATCTGTCAAGGATGAAAACATACAGACACCTCTGCATCAAGCACAGCTTTCCTACTTTTGTTAAGTCTGGATTGACAGCTCAATGGCATGGTGGTTAGCGCTGTTCAGAGCAAGAAGGTCCTGGGTTCAAATTATGAAAAATTATGAAGGATCAAATATTCCAAGGGCTAAAATTACTTCATCCAAACATGTTTCATTCACATTGTAGCAACACATAGTGCACAGGTTGAATGAATATGGATGATTTGTGTTGATTTAACGCAATTTTTTAAGTTGCTGCCGAAGCAAAACATCTGTGTGCAACCAATGTCCATTACTGAATTGAGTAAATAATAATAATAATAATAATAATGGATTGCATTTGTATAGAGCTTTTTGGGGCCCTCAAAGCGCTTTACAATTCCACTATTCATTCACTCTCACATTCACACACTGGTGGAGGCAGCTACAGTTGTAGCCACAGCTGCCCTGGGACAGACTGACAGAGGCGAGGCTGCCATATCGCGCCATCGGCCCCTCTGACCATCACCAGTAGGCGGTAGGTGAAGTGTCTACACCAGACGGCTGACCAATGCAGCAAACTGGGGGCTGCAGCCCAGTCCCGCGAGGCTGGAGGAAGCAGTGACACTGGCAGAGGACCATTTGGTGCCGTGGCTGGCATCTCCATGGGGACAACTGGCGGTGGAGAGCGAGCCGGTCCCCCCGCCGAGGACATGACTCTAAGGTGTAGCCCCGGTACGGTCCACTACTGTGGAACAGCTTCCTGTCTAATCCGTTTCCTTCCGCTCTCGCCACAGGTCCCGGTGACTACAGACGCTGCACGTTATTCACCGGGAGCCGCAGAAGCCCCAGGCAGGAGCGTTGGGGTTGTGGGTGACCAGGACACATCGTCCAGGAGAAATTTTTCACAATGACATATTTTTCGGTCAGTTTTGATTAGTTTTTTCTTCTCTTTATGATCTCACACAGAAAACTAAAATAGATAAATGTCTCTGAACATGAAGTTTTTGAAAACAAAAACTTATATGACAGGAAGTTTTACCACCACTCCATGCAATTCCTTCAGGTACAGTGTAGCTGCTACCTCAAGCCCTGTGGCTTATTACAGTAGCTTCCCCTGTTTTTATGAGCCATCTCCATTCAACCTTTTAGCCGAACCAGAGGCAAGCTACAGACCGACTTCAACAGTAGCAACAATCCTAACACAATTTCTCCAGAAACTGCAGTCTAGTTATACTTGTTTCTTTAAAAAAAACATGCTCTCCACAAAAAAACTGTCCTGCTCTCCATTTTCTTTTACAGCATGTTCTACATTTACTGCATGCAAAAATCTAACTTCTTTCAGTGTTGCCAACTTAGCAACTTTGTTGCTATATTTAGCGAGTTTTCAGGCCCCTTAGTGACTTTTTTTCTAAAAAGCGACTAGCGACAAATCTGGCAACTTTTTCTGGTGTTATTGGAGACTTATTTATGACGACTTTTTGACGTGAAAGAGCGTGTTGCTCTTACTCTCAACAAGCAGCGGTGCTGCCATGGGCACTTCACCCGTGCTAAAGCACTCACGGGCGGAGGATAGTCCTCCCCCAGCTGCAGGAGATGTTCACACCTATGCGTCCAAACTGCAAATGAATCGCGCATGAGCGAAGCCGCTGCTCCGCACTGACTGTAACGCAGTCAGTTCTTCTTTTACTCTTATGCTGTTTTGTGGATCACAAGGTTTAAAACTACTTATAAACACACACACACACAAAGTAACTCCACCAGAGTGCCTATTTCGGGTCACTTTTGCCGGTCCAGGCACGGATAAAGGAGCAGGGTTGGAATTGTGACATTAAAAAACAATAATAGCTAAAATAAATTTAATTTGTAGTTCTAAATAAACACTAAATGCATTTTTGCTCACTTTATGTCTCTTCCACGATGTTATTTCTCTCTCCAACAACATAGGTTACAATTACATTAGCATGACCAATTATGCAAATTAGGTGATGACATCATTTAGCGACTTCTAGAGACTTTTAGGACAGCCAATAGCGATTTTCCTTACTGAGGAGTTGGCAACACTGACTTCTTTATACTGTATTTTTCCTCGAAAAGGCCAGACTTAACTGTCATTTTCTAAAGTAGTCTTGAGCTAAACTTCTCCAAACTTTTTGAAGATCTTTCAAAGATTGTATTTGGACATTTCTTTATCACTCCCTTTCAGTCCAGTCCTCATATCTGACCATGTTTTTCTTCTTTCTTGGTAAGTCACGTAACGCTGACCTTATGGTACTAGCAGCCTGTCACAAAAGCACATAATGTATTGCTATTGCATTTATAGCATAGGGGGTGAATATTTCAGTTTTTGTCTGAGCTTTTCTTAATATTACGCTAAACATCTCTCAGCTGTCTTCTCTGACGGCTGCACCCATGAACCAAACCCGGGGTCATGGCAGGTGATGGATGAGGAAATGATTTGCAGTCATCTCAAAGATGTTCATCATTGTAAACTAAAGCAATTTTTTAAACTGCTGATATTTATTTAGATCTGTTTTCTCTTCTCTTAAGATTTCTAAACTAAGCTCAATAAAATCATCAACAGACCCCATCCCTACAGCACTGCTCAAAGAAGTCTTACCATTAATTAATGTCATACTAATAATTAATTAATAAGGAACTTTTGAACATAATCAATCAATCTCTGTTAACAGGATATATACTACAGGGTTTCAGGGTAGTTATAATTAAGCCTTTAGTTAAAAAGCCTTTACTTGATCCAGCTTTCGTAGCTAATTAGAGGCTGACTTCCAACTTTCCTCTCATTTCAAAAATTCTTGAAAGAGCAGTTTTAAAACAGCTGGTGATCATCTGCAGAAAATCGTTTATCTCAAATATGTCGAGCACTGCATACCGAAAAGTTATAATTCCAGCATGTCTGTTGTACTTACATGTTGGACGGCTGTTGGTACCTTACAGAGATCAGATATGACCATTATCATGCTAGCATAGTTAGAATAGGAAAAAACTACATTTCTGTAAAGATTTTACAGTGTTAAAGTCATTGCAGTTACACTTCAGGCACACATCTAAGTGTTACATGGTTATAAGCTGCAGGACTCGCGCTAATGCAAACAAAATGACAAAAAGTGCTTTCTTTCTTTCTAACATTCAGACAGATTCATACTCCAGTGGATGCATCGTGGAGCAACTTGGAGTTAGTATCTTGTCTGGCATGCAGACTGGAGCAGCCATGGATCAAACCACTAACATTCAGATTAGTAGGTGACCTGCCCTAACCCCTAACATGAAATAAGGAGGGGGGAGGTGAGGCTGGCTGAATTTTATTCTTTGTTGACCGAACTTAGGAAATTAATTTGTTCCAGAGGGTCTTTCGTAAGACAAAAAATTCTTAAGTCGAAGCACCTTTTTCCATCGCCTTTTGAGTGAGGCGATGCTGGTGGAGGCTGAAGAACGCATACGTATGCATGCATACATACGTACGTGTACATGTACATAACATTATGGAATTTAATTCTAAACTTTAAAACTTACATTTACATTAATTAATGTACGCACACTGTGCAATGATATTTTTTAAACATTTTTTAAACTCGCTCATATTTATGCCGGCCCCATTATGAATGAACGATAGGCTAATTGCAAACATAAGCACAGGGAATAGCGCACTGCAACAACAATACGTCTTTCACGTGGAACAGCAAAACGCATTTCGCAAACGGATTTCATTACACGGGCATTTGTCGTACCTCGGGCAGAAATATTGCCGTTAAGTGCCTTCGTAACTTGAATTTTTTGTTAAATGGGGTCTTCGTAAGCCGGGGTTCCACTGTACTAACATTTATAGTAATAGGGTTAATACATTTCTTTAAAAAGAATAATAATTGACTCATATGTTTTTTTCCATGCACCCTTACAATTACTTGTTTCCCCCTCATGCTGCCCTGTCTGTAGTCCTTCATTATATAATGCACAGAGGCTTTTTTCCAACACCGTGTCCAAAACAAATACGTACATTTTTTCCAGAACTGATGCGCATGAAATATTTCATTTTTCAGAATGTTTGGGTCCCAAAAAGGTAAGTTGCCTGAATAATCATAGTAGTTACGGCCGGCCTAGGGGACCCGACCGCAACCTTTTTTGCGCCACGGACCGGTTTATGCCCGACAATATTTTCACAGACCGGCCTTTAAGGTGTCGCGGATAAATACAATAAAATAAAACTAGTACCGGTACTGAAAAAAGAAGATTTATTCATAACACACGTGAAAAGACCCAGGAAAACCGAGTAAACGATAAAAACAATAACAAAATAACGCTGAAAACTGATAAAAACCCTGAAAACTATACATTTCACACCTGAGCCTCAACTCTCGCGGCCCGGTACCAAACGACTCACGGACCGGTACCGGTCCGAGGCCCGGGGGTTGGGGACCGCTGGCCTAGGGGACCCGACCGCAATGAGTGGAATGATCCACCCCCTGTTCTACCCCAAGCAGCACATCACACCATAAGTTAAAATATGAAATGGTTTATTTACAGACATGAAACAAGCTTCAGCTTCACTGTTTATGTTATGCTTACATAGCTGTGTTGCTAGCAATCACGTAGCACAACATTATATACCAGGTAGTCAGTAACCCTGAAAACGTCACTGCTGTTTAGTTTTCTGTCTTCATTTATGTTGGAAGTGGTAGCAGAGCTGTACGTTTGAATTAGCTTTAAAAATCTCTCAGTCAGAACATGCTATGAAATGTTTAGGTGGAAGATAGCGAGCTAACTTCCTGCTAACTTCTAACTCCGTTAAATTTAATAACTTCTGTTTTCATGGATGTTAAACTTAATTGTTACACCTGGTAAAGCAGCAACGCTGATGATTTTATTAAAGATGAAATAATTTAGACCGTTTTTAACTCTCAGTGTTCGTTTGACTTTGGGACCTGAAGCAGATGGAGTTTTGGACCCAGATTACTCCGTGAAGCTCCTCACTACGGCAGCCGTAATGCTCTGACGATCCATCAAGCAGTGCGGCTTACCAAAGTTGTAATAAAACATTTTTAACAGATTTCTGCAGCCAAAATCAGTTCGAGGTCAGTAAGCACGACCAGAATTCATACATAAGGCACACTCTAGATTTTTGAGAAAATTAAAGGATTTATAGTGTGGAAAATACGTTATACAGAAGAAAAGAATATATCGTGATATATATCGTTACCGCACATGCTTCAAATTATATCGCGATATGAATTTTAGGCCATATCGCCCAGCCCTACCACAAAGCAACACAGGGCATTAGTGATGGGATTTCCGGCTCTTTTTAGAGATCCGGCTCTTTCGGCTCGGCTCACTAAAAAGAGCCGGCTCTTTCGGCTCCGAACCGACTCTTCAGGTTGTTTTGTTGCTTTAATTATTTAATCATTAACAATAATATAAAATTATGCAGAAAAGGAATTACTAAAGTAAAAAAAGTGGTTTTATTTATATATGTTTATATATGGCCTCTAGAGACAAAGCACGTACAAACTCTAAAACACATTTCTAGCGTTTACTGAACTTCCAAAACAGAGCTACCCAGATCACTTAAATTACACAATTGAAAGCATGTGTGTATGGTTTGTGTATTTATACACAAGCACTCATATATATTCAAATAATTAAAAAAAAAAAAAAAAGTTTATTTACCTGTTACTACCACACACCAAATCCGGTTGTTGATACTTGCTGGCTTGTGTAGCCACTAGGTAACAAAAGCTCAACACTGCGCCCAGCATCCTGGAGCACTTCTGTTGTCTTTTGTACATGATTCTGAGTTTGTACATGCTTCTGAGTTTTTACGTGTTTTGGAGTTTGTACGTGCTTCTGAGTTTTTACGTGTTTTGGAGTTTGTACGTGCTTCTGAGTTTTTACGTGTTTTGGAGTTTTTACGTGCTTCTGAGTTTTTACGTGTTTTGGAGTTTGTACATGCTTAGGAGTTTGTACGTGTTTTGGAGTTTGTACGTGCTTTGTCTCTAAGGGCCACCATAAATATACTTTATTTATTCACTCCACATAAAATGTAATAAATAAATCATATAATACAAAGAACAACTATTTACATTTTAAACTTTTAACTATTTAAATTTTCACCTTTTCCCTTTTGAACAAACTTAACGTGAAACAACACAAAACACTTGCAAACCACAACACAATTAAATATAAATTAAAATATTAAAACAAAAAGAAGATGCACATTCTCTGTCATATGATTTCTGAATCCTTTATCATCTGCAACTGAAAATAGTGGATGATTACTATACCTTTCTAATGTGAAGTTGTCCCTCGCTCTCTTTCTCTCTGGCTCTGTTCCTGTGCTACTGTGAGTGTAACTAACACCCCTCCCCCCTCTGCCCAGCGCAAAGTACAGGCCGCGCATGCGGAGTTTAGCGGAAAAAAGGACGAGAGAGAGGGTGAGAGAAAGAAAAAAAACCTCACGGCTCCCAATAAGGAGCCGGCTCGCGTCGTTCACTTCAAAGAGCCGGCTCGCGTCGTTCACTTCAAAGAGCCGGCTCTAAGAGCCATTTCGTTCGCGAACGACCCATCACTACAGGGCATGTCCCAGCCGTTCTCAACCGTGCCTCCAGAGCAGCATCCAATCCTGGCACACCATCTTTGGGATCCACCACTCCTGGAGGCGCACCTGCACACTCGCATTCACATATCAGAACCCCAGCCCACGACGGCAGCCGTAACATAATAAATGAAGCAGATTTAATAAGGCCTTCGCACTTTTAGTGCTCTGACCTAATAAACATACGTCTGTGTTTTCAGACTAATTTGGGTTCAGGTGGTAGATTATTGCTAGTGATGAGCATTTATGGTAGGATAGGAACATATTCTCCTTTTTTTCAGAAACCAGATTTATGTAAACAAAGTAAAGATTTCTGAATAATTGGGTCTAATAATCAAGAGTTTAGATTTCTGCCATATTTACAACCTCTCTCACTAGAATTGCTGCCTTGTTTGTCCAGTTTCATCAAATCAAGTGAAACATTTGGACACAAACGATCCTGCAGGAGGAGAAATGTTTAGGGTACAAACCACAATATGAGCTCACTGAGGTGCCAAGATGCATGTGAAGATCGGCTCGAAGGGAATATTGTCTCTGCAAGTTTGAATGTAAATCAGCTTTTTATTTTATCTCCTATCTAGTGAAAAAACAGGGAAGGGTAGAGATGAAACGAGAAAACTTCCGTCGCTGTGACGTAGCTTTCTTTGAGTCTAATAAATAATAAATAATTAATTGTACAAAAATAGGCAAGTGAGGTTCCTCAAACACTTGCACCCTAATCTTTGTCCAGAAATTACTGTAGCTGAAGAACAAGACACTATCAAAATGTTTTTTGTCATTAATAGATACATGATGGCAACTAAATTAACTGAAAAGAGAAATAAAATAAAAGTAAATAAAAACATTACATAAATCCACATTCCCAGGATACACATATATGCTACAAATACATGCTTTAAAACACACAAATGATAAATATTACTGAACAGAGAGAACTAAACTGTTTGTTGCAGGGATGAATAAATGATTATAAAATGGTTCTGTATCTGTCACCAAGCTCACCTTTGAGATTTCACCCTGTCAACATGTTGGGGATCAGTCCTGCTGTCAACCAGCAGATGCATTCATCGCACTCACGGTGTCAGTTAGGCAGAAGCCGTCCAATCAGCACACAGACAGCAAAATGTCTTCATATAGAGACAGAGACACTTCAGCTCCGTTCTTCAATATTAAATCAGTGGCCTTTGTGTCAAAAACCAGTGATGAGGCGGTCCATAGCTTATTTTGATGCGACCTTTAGTGATCGCTGCTTTCCTGTTTTGCATTTACTACAGACGCTGGCCGGCTTTAATCTATTATTAAATGTTGCTCTCTTATTATATTTATTCCAGACAAATTATTATTGTTGCTTCCCTAAACACAAAGTTGATAACTACCCGTGCAGCACAACAAAGAGTGAATCCATAACAGCCGAACAGCAAAATAAGAACTCTGAAAATAATTAGTTAGTGGACTTATTGTTGCAGCAGGTTTAGAAGGGCTTGATTTATATAAGAAAACAAACATGGGGTTTAAGTTAAATGTCCCACAGAATCATTGAGGGTCAAAGCAGAGGGTAGCAATGAGGAACGGATACAATATGTTTATATTTCCAACGATTTCAGCTATTGCCCACCGATTCAGCGCTTTATTTGAGGCCATGCTGCTTGCATGTGAAAAACTATTTTCATCAGCACACTGTCAGACAAATAAGAAAAGAAGCAGCAGCAGCGGGGGCTGTGGGTATTTTTCTGTGAGCCACATCGACTTCCAAAAGAAACCCAACAAAGTCACCAATAACAACGCTTTGGAGGTCAGAGTGTGCTGGATTCTCCTTTCAGTCTACTTTGAAACACCGTGTATGTCAAGCAAAGTTGAGTTAGGAGACAGGTGACCCATATACAAACAGGCAGGCTTGTGCTTAATTCAGAGCCATTGATTTCCAATTTTCAATTAATAATTGTACTTAGTGGCAGCCGATTTCAGACTGGATAGGATGTGGGTCAGTGGAGGACAGGCCAGATGGATGACACAATTTAATGCTCACAGGCCTGGAATAAAGTCTCGCTTTAATGTGACACTAACTGACTTAATAACTGTTAGCATCTGCGTTTGTTCGTGTGACTCACTGAGTTACAGAATAGTCTCTGAGTGAGTCCAGTTAATAAACCAGGACTGTGTTAATCAACGCTAGGAAGTCTTTTCCCTTCCTCGGGTAAATCTTCCTACATTAGCAGCTGACTTCTCTTTGTTGCATTGTAATTCAAGAGTAAATAATTGCTGTCATTAGTGGCTGTCAACAACTGTGATGTGGAATGATGCACGTGTTCATGCATCATTCAGCCTGACATAGTCTAGCTTGATTTGTGTAGTAATTGCATTTTAATGACCTCCTTTTATGCAAACTTTCGGCATAAATCTGAGCTCATGTCACGGTCCTGGGTCAGTGTTTTGAATTATCGTTAATAGTCTTTGATTTCTTTATTATTTATAGTTTCTAGTCTCTGGTTTCTGTCTCTGTGCTTGACCTGCTCTTTTCATGTCTGTGCTTCTCATTGTTTCAGTGCCTGTCTCGTGTTTCCTGTTTTACTTTGATAGTCTCGTGTGTTACATTGGTGTTTTCCGTTTTGCTTCCCTCCGGTCTCGGTGTGTGTGATTTCTCCCAGCTGTGCTCTCCTCCCGTGTCTCATTCAATCGTTATCCCTCTGTGTATTTAAGCCCTTTGTCTTCCTCTGTTTGTTGCTGGATCGTCTGTGTATCACCTCCTGCATCTCCCATGTCTCAGATCCTTAGTTTCTTTATTCTTGTTTTTTAGGTTTCTCCTAGTTTAGGTTTTGCTAAACACCTGCTGTTGTCACCTTTTGCTTTTTTTTTTTGTAATAAAGCCTCGCTCTCAGTTCAAGTCCGTCATCAGCAGAGATGGGCAGTAACGCGTTACTGTAATTCGATTACTTTTTTCAAGTAACGAGTAAAGTAAGGGATTACTATTGCAAAAACGGTAATTAGATTACCGTTACTTTCCCGTAGGAACGCTGCGTTACTGCGTTACTAAAACCGTGATTTTTTTTTGCGAGAATGTCTCATGACAGTGACGTAAGCGAGTGTGACGTTCGTGACAACAGCTGTGTGCAGATCAACAATGGATCATATATCGAGTGCAGAGAGAGTATGAGCGTGCAGCGTTTAAAGCGTGGAAGTACTGACCTTACTTTGAGTTTGATTCCATAAAAAGTGACAAAAACATTAGTGTCCGTTGTGCGTGGGAAGAAAACTTCTTTTTACAGCGAAAAAAACCCCTAAACTTCTGAGCAAGCACCGAGTAGCTACGACGTAATGGGAAACTCACAGAGAAACTCGCGGATTCTTCCACTGACCGCTGCACACCTGCACCAGGGTAACCCTCCGCCTACCCCACTCCTGCTTTACAGGTGAAAATAGAGCAACAGGACCGCTAGTCTTTGACTTTATTTATTTTCTGCTGTGTTTTACTTGCATCTATTTGAAAGACTGAGTGTAAACACACAAAATATTTTATTTTATGTGCTGGAATGTGCAGAAAATAGGTTTAAATGTTAAACTAATTTCTTCCAGTCAGAGAATGTTGCATATTATTACATTTTTGTTTGATGCATAAAGTTAAAAGATTAAAACTAATAAAACAAGTTTTAAAAAGAGACTTTTCCATTTGATTACATTTTGTATGATGATTATGTAGAAAAAGTAGAATTGGGCTGAAAGATCTATCACTTTCCAGCAATATAAGTGATTATATTAAGTGCTGAAACTTTAAAAAGATATGTACATATTACTTACTCAATAATTACGATTCAGTACAATGTGTCAGATTCTGAAAATGGCCATCCTGCATAAAAAGTACTTTTTACTTTAGGAACTTTAAGTATATTTTGATGTTAAAACCATCGACTGTATAAAAAAATAGAGTTTGTAATGATGACGTCATCCATTGAGTTTTGACTCTTCATTCTGAAGCCTCAACATGGTCATTTTAATGTTGAGCAACAGACTAATACAATGTTATTGTGTAGTTGTTATGTCAGCGTCCCTCACCTGGAAAGCTACAACAGACAGAAGATGAATATATCTCTTCGTCTCTTTGTCTTCACCCCACAAACAGTCATAGCAGCGACTGCTCAAACCTACACAGCAAATTCAAAAATGTTAAATGTTTTGGTGTTAGTAGTCTTCTTGCAAAAGTAGAGTTAATTTTACTCTAAGTAGAGTCACATTCTTTTAATGTAACTCTGAGGTGTAAAATGATAGTAGTTAAAATCGAGTGTTAAAAATGAGTGTTTCTATGTCAAATCTGGAGGTGTTACAATGGAAACATTAACTCTTGACCTCTTAACTCTGAACTCCTACAGGGGCTATGACACCAATAGAGTAAATTCACAGACTCCGCCCCCAGCACCATAGGCTCCAATCGAAGCTGAAGTGAAGCCGTTTCAGAACATTTTGCTCTACATATTTGAGTTGTTTGCCATGCTTGGTAAGTCATTTTTTCAAAGATTGTTTCAATTATTATTATTAGCTTTTACTTCTGTGGCTCTTTGGAGTTGAGACAAAGCTGTGTGAAAGGCATTAGCCATGTTGCTCGCTGATAGCATAATATTCTGTTTTAGCTAGCTGAAAGGCATTAGCCATGTTGCTCGCTGATAGCATAATATTCTGTTTTAGCTAGCTGAAAGGTATTGTTTGTGGCAAATACCACAGCCTTGAAAAAAAGCTTGTGTGTGAATTTTCAGTCAAACCTTTGGTCAAATACACTTAAAACAATGTCTAGAATGTGAAATGTTGGTATAATGGTGCTACTTGAAGCCTGAAAACGATCTCCCATAAAAAAACGAGCTAACAGCAGTAGCAGACGTCCTGACTGGGGTCTACGTTAGCACTTAGATCCCTCCAGAGTTTTGTGCACACGGTTTAGGTAAAAATGAAAAAGGTTGAGGTTTTACATTTAGTTCAGTATTACCTGTTGCCTGTGTCCTTGTCTTTTGGGAAAATACTTTACACAAGTAATGGCTCAAAAAGGATTCTTTTTTTTTTTTTTTTACTGTGCTACAATTGATTTGTGCCATTAATTAGTGTCAACTAATTTTTATACAATCTCCACATAGGATATGCTTGTGAAGATGGAATATGGGGGAGAGCAGAAGTGCGTTGAAGTTCCACAAAGTGATGAATGAAGGACATGCATATTGTATTGAAGAAATAAGTGATGAGAATGCTGTTATTTGCATTTACCAGCTCACCTATGTCAGACCTTTTGATAAACAAAATTCTAATGAAAGTGAGAACATGTACACTGTTACATCTTTCAGAAAATGTTTTGAAATTGTGGTGCACAGTTCAGAATAAATGTTTTTCAAAAACCATTGCGTCTTTTTAATAAATGTTTAAGTTCAGAACAGTAAAATTCCCACTTTTTAGGATTAATTAGAAGATAACTCTTACGTAGTTAAACTAAAATACTCTTTGAGAGTTAATATATAAACTCTTAACACCAAGTGTTAAATTATCAACTCCAGACAGATTTGGTGTTTAACACTAAATCAGAGTTAACGTACCAACTCTCCAAAAAGAGTTAAATTAACACTCTCTGGTGTGGACCCATATAGACACTTTAATAGTGTTGAAATCAAATCTGACAGTGTTAATTTGGACATGCTGGATTTGCTGTGTACGACCACAAAGTTACTATCAGAAACAGAAAACATCCAATAAGACCATCCACCATCATCCATGAGGTACGTTCATCAGTAACTGGGGGCCAATGCCCATAATTGTCATTGCAGGTACTGTGCTATTATCATTACAGATAAACCCCACAGTAGTATTCATTATGTCTGTTTATTAAATGATTAGAGATCTTCTGGAAGCACAGCGAGATTTGGGTTCGTGTTTGGAGTTTATGAGGAAATTTGATGCTCTGGTTTCTTTCCAAAGTCCAAACACATGTATATTAGGTGTTGTGGTCAGCTACATAAAGTGTATATAATGAAGGGGTGAGTGTAGCTTGCAGTGCAGAATGCTTTGATTAGTCATTAGGACTACAAAAGCTCTTTATAGCTAAATAGTTCATATTGTTCCTAGTTTGTTTAGTTTTATTCATTTTTCTTTTACTTACAGTCCTGGAAAAAGAATTCCCCCACAAAGGATAATTCTATTTCCAAACTGTGAGGATGCTCTGAGTCACAGTGCGTCCTAGAGATCAACCAGCTTTGGGGAATCCTTTAGGAATCAACTTCCCCACTCACTTTGAGGGCATACTGACTCCCCCCTGTATACCATGAGCTCCACTGAGAAAGGTCAAGATGTCCTGAAGTGCAAAATGACTGCTGGAGAAGTGGATGGTGCAGCTATGATTGTGCTCTTCTCCTCTGAGGAAATGTAAAATGGAGGAAGGCGGCCGATGAATAATTCCTAACCATTTTCAAAGTCAAAGTGAAGTCAGTCATGTGGAGAGGAAAAGGATCTATCACGCTGGTCATTTTGGCTGAAAGGTGGCAGTGGACGATAAACAAGTTTGGAAATTAATCAGAGTTCAGACGAAGAGAGAGAGAAAGAAAGAGAGAGGGAGGGAGAGATGAAGAAATGCAGAGGATATGGAGGGGGGGCAGGCAGGAAACCAGCAGTGAGTAGCCAAGTCGTTAGATTCCTTAATGGGTTGTCTATCATGAGGTTTGGCCCGCGTGGGCTCACGTGGCACTGGAAGGAAAATGGGTAATCAAAAGGTTTCTGAGGTGAGATGTGAGTCCATTTCCCCCCCTCACTCTCAGACACACAAGATTGATGCCATACAGAGAGCGAGAGAAAAGGACTTTCTGGATTTGATGGGGAAACAGCCTGATATTTATTTGCTGATCGAGGCTTTTTTCTCCATATCTGTTGACAGAGCCACTCAGAAACCAACTATTCACTTCAGTTACTTACATATCAAAGTCACAGAGAACTAACACAATGCTCGTGCATTTGCATAATGAGCTGCGATTGCTGTTTAAGAAAGAAATGCCTCGATTAAACGAATAAATGCACACTAGAATATAAAATCAGAACAGGAAAGAGTGAAAGGAAAATTTCACGACTCATTTAGCAGTTACATTTTCCATGCATGAGGCAAAAGTCCATTTCGTTTTTTTCAAATCCTGTTAAATCTTTGTACAGTTTAAAGGTAGATAAAGTACGACTCAAAGTACTACCATAAATTAGCGATTAGAGGTTAGCACTGACTGCAAAACAAAACACTTCTTTTGTAAACACAGGGAATAACTTCACATTTCTGAACGATGAAAAACCAAACCACAGAAACATTTAAAGTGTGGTGTGCTATGTAGGGATGGGTATCGTTTAGGTTTTATCCGATACCGCTGCCAAACCGGTACTTTTGAAACGGTGCCGGTGCTTAAACGGTGCTCAAACCGGTGCTTAAAGAATGGAGAACAAAAAATTGGTCCAAAAACCTCATGTTCAGCTGTTTTTTTGTAAAAAGATAACAATGTTAGCCTTTTCTGCAGCTATAGGGCATATATGGTATCACTCTTGGCTGGAAGCAGCTTAAACAATGGAAAAAACACAAATTTTGTCCAAAAACCTCTCATGTTTAACTGTTTTCCACTTTTTCTTTGGTCATTTTAGCTTTTTTGGCCAGGGTAAAGGGAGTATCTGCCATCAAACAAGAAGACAGCCGCATGTAGCTATGATGATGTTTGCTAGTTCACCTTACATGTATTAATGTAATAACGTGGTTAGCCTACTCAACGTAAATTACACACGAACAACATTAAGCTACTCACACAGAGAAGAACGGCTGCTGCTGCATCATCATCCGTCATCATTTCTGCTACACTGGCAGGGCTAGGGGCCAGGACTCTCCTCTTCGGGTTTTTGGGGGATGTTGCTAACTCCGGGTCCGATAACAGGAACCACACCTGCAGTAGATGTGCTCGGTGTGAGGTCTCGCAGCAAGCTATCAAATACGGCGCATTTCTCGGCTTTAAAAAAAAACGCTATGCGTCGCCAGGTGTTTCATCAGATTTGAGGTGTTACCTCCTTTGACAGTATCACAGTATCAGCTTAAAGCACCTGTTGCAGCTGCTGAGTTTGCATCTTTTGCTGTGAAGTACAGCCAGACTTTTGACCGCTTAGCCTTGGGCATTTTTAATCTGTAGCTCTGCTCTAAAAGAACATACGTACCTGGGCCCGCCTACTATCCTCAAAACGTAAAATGATTGGCTAGAATCTAAAGTGTATCACAGCTCAGGAAAATAAAGCACCGAAATAAAGCACCGAAATGTGCGCTGCTTTTCGGTCTGGTTACTACCGTTTATGTCAGAACCGGTGCATTCATGGCACCGGATACCGGTACCCATCCCTAGTGCTATGTGACTACACAAACACACAGTGTCCGTGTTATGTCAATCTATGTCAGGAAAGATGAAGGAAGTAAAAACATGCTCACTTACACTATACTGCAAAAAGTATTCACTCGCATAATAATTGAATTCAGGCGTTTCAATCATGGCCACAGCTGCATAAAATCAAGCATAGCTGCTAATTATTCCACAGTCAAGTGTTAACAGTGTTATTCAAAGTGAATGACAGCAACTCAGCCATGAAGTGGTGGGCCACATAAAATCATAGGCCTTCAGCAGAAGCACATAGTGCGCAGAGATTTTGGAGATTACAAACCTCCAAACTTAATGTAGCCTTCAGATTAGCTCAAGAACAGAGCTTCATGCAATCGGTTTTCATGGCTGAGCTGCTGCATCCAAGCCTTACATCACCAGGTGCAATCCACAGTCTCAGATGCAGCGATGTAAATAAAGCCCGTCTCCACCGGACTCTAGAGCAGTGGAGACATGTTCTCCAGAGTGACAAATCACGCTTTTCCGTCTGGCAGTTTGACACATAAGTCTGGGTTTGGCAGCAGCCAGGAGAGCAGTACTTATCTGGCTGCATTGTGCCAAGTGTAAAGTTTGGTGGAGGGGGGCTATGGTTTTAATGCTTCAGCATACCACAACATTTTGGACAATTTCAGGCTCCCAACTTTGTGGGAACAGTATGGAGATGCTCCCTGCACAAAGAAAGGTCCAGAAAAACATGAGCATGTCTGGTGTGAAAGAACTTGACTGGCCCGCACAGAGTCCTTAACCTTAAAATGACAGGATGCCTTTGCCATGAATTAGGGGGTGCTATGAAAACTTTGAGAAGAAAAAAGCCTAGCCCTGTGAGAACCAATAGAAACAGAATAGAAACATGCTGTTCATCGACTTGGCTGCTCATAGCCAAGTGAAAGCCTCATGGTTTCATCCACATTTACTAATACTTTAGAAAGAAACGTAGCTTGTTTGTAGCTACACTTGGAGACCAAGCTTAGTGAAACGGAGACCCAGCTCTGCAGCCTAAAAAAACCTGTAGCTAGCCAGCCTGTAGTCAGTGTGGGTGAATGATGTTACCACTAGCTCTCCTCCAGCAGATGGTCAAGCAACGAGCAACCAGGGGAAACAGGCTGGCTGGGCGACTATGAGGAGGAAACATGGTCCTAAACAGAAGTCCCTGGTACTCATTCACATTTTCAAATGACATTTCCCCCCTCGGTGATACAGCCAGCAAGGAAAAACCACTGGTGATTGATACTGTTTTGAAGAATGTGAAGCTGGAGACACCAGCAACCATAGTGGATTGTCTTCAAGGAGCCAAAGCAACCAGCTGAAGCTGCTGGGTAAGGATAAATGTAGATTACACAGCAGTGGTGAATGTATTTCATTACAGTAGATGTCTTTCTGAAAAGCGCACCTTACAGTGTTGCATCTCAGTAATTTAGAAGTTCTTCATTAAATCTGTAAGAATAATTTGTAGCTCCCTAAAGCTTGAACATCTTCCTATTCTTCATCTCCATCATGGTTTGGGTGTGGCTGAGGCGGAAGATTAGCAGGTCACCTACTAACTGAAAGGTTGGTGGTTTGATCCCTGACTGCTCCAGTCTTGCATCCTTGAGCGAGATACTAAGTTGTCCCCGCTGCAGCCAGTGGAGCATGAATGTGAATGTGTAAGACAGAAAGCACTTAAGCATAGATAAAGTGCTTGTGTGAATGGGTGAATGATGCATGTTGTATTAAAGCACTCGGAGTGCTCCGGGAGGGTGAAAAAGTGTGATATAAGAATCCGTCTATATGCCATCAGGTTCCTCTTCACCACTGCAGCAGAGGTCTGTTAAAAGAGAAATTCTTTAACCGTTACTAGTTATGGGTCCATAAGTTTTAACAATTAGAGAAAAAACATGACACATAACCGTCTCAGAGATGTATCATTATGGACGGCAACTTTCAGTACTAGTGATATTTATTTAGAGTCTTTCTCTCTGACTGATTCTTCTGAGTTACCTTTAATAATCACTTCCTTCAATGTTTGGTCCCCTTTGCTTTCTTATTTGCCAAATGATTTGTCCCAACTGTTGGGGGGGGGGGGGGGGGGGGGGGGTTGCGATTAAGATGTTCTCAGTTAAATAGGAAGTAAGCGTAAAGGACAACAATTCATTCTTGTAGTTTATCTTTTTCTCTTTCTAAATATATATTCCCTTTGGGTTTTTTTTTTTTCTTTTCTTTTTTCTTTTGCTTGTTATGTTTTATGCTTTTCTTGATAATGAATAAAAACTGTTTAAGCAAAGCAAAAAAAAATCACTTCCTTTCATCGGCATGTTTATGAGATTCCAGTCTGTTCAAAGAAGAGCTAAATCTTAAATATGATCAATCTGTAGGGATGGGAATCGAGAAATGGTTCTTGTACTGAAATCAAAATTTCATATCAAATAAATGCAATATCAAACATCCTTGAAAGAGTAGTTGTCAAACAGCTAACAGATCATCTGCAGAGGAATGGTTTATTTGAAGAGTTTCAGTCAGGTTTCAGAGCTCATCACAGCACAGAAACAGCTTTAGTGAAGGTTACAAATGATCTTCTTATGGCCTCTGACAGTGGACTCATCTCTGTGCTTGTCCTGCTAGACCTCAGTGCAGCGTTCGATACTGTCGACCATAATATCCTATTAGAGCGATTAGAACATGCTGTAGGTATTACAGGTACTGTGCTGCAGTTCAATTCAATTTAAATTCAATTCAATTCAGTTTTATTTATATAGCGCCAAATCACAACAAAAGTCGCCTCAAGGCGCTTCATAGATACAGAGAAAAACCCAACAATCATATGACCCCCTATGAGCAGCACTTTGGCGACAGTGGGAAGGAAAAACTCCCTTTTAACAGGAAGAAACCTCCAGCAGAACCAGGCTCAGGGAGGGGCGGGGCCATCTGCTGTGATTGGTTGGGGTGAGAGAAGGAAGTGGTGGTTTGTATCATATCTTCCTACTGAAACTGAATTTTTAATTCCCACTGTAACCAAAGTGCATGCTCATAGAGCGATTGCAATTGTTGGTGGTTTTTGTTTTCACTGTATTTTTGCATGGTCTTTATGTTACAATATAATGCACATCTGGGGGACTGTTGTTGTGATTTGGCGCTATAGAAACCGAGTTAAATTCTCCCATAATTACGCTGCAATAGGCTACTGCAGACTTTCCTTGATGCACTGATTAATTTTACTTCATTAATGTTTTTCACTCACTATGTGTTTATACACCACTCTGCATTTATTCACCAGTTATTATTATTATTATTAATCCCAGGCTCTCTTCCACAGTGTCTTTATCTTATCAACCCTTAATGGTGGTGGCAGATGGCTGCCTCTCCCTGAGCCTGTTCCAAAGATTGAAAGTTGATACGAGTAGAAGCATTGATGTCCGTTTTCATGGAGAAGTATAGAGCCTTCTTGTTTGCAGTCCTGATGGACAGACTGACAGTAGTCTCCTTGGACTATGATGTTTGCAGTCAACACTGTGATTTGCAATAAGAGCAGGAAGAGGTGGATTTATGCTTTGGAGAGAAGACGAATGAAAATGAATTAGAGGGAGAGAAGTGCAACAGCGGTAATAAAGTCGCCTTACTTTAAATATGTGTGGTCAATCATCCAAAACAACAATGCAAGAGAGTTAAAGAAGAGAGTGCTGGTGAGTTAAAGCAAGTGGAGACACTGCGAGAGGGAATTTATGACTGAATGATAGCAGCAAGAGTCAAAGGGAAGCTTTACAAGATGGTGGTGCGACCGGCTGTAATGTATGATTTGTAGAAGTTGGCACTGACATAAAGACACGGGCCCAAGAATTAGAAATGATATCAGAGGGCCAGCTCAAGTGGAGTGGTTTGAAGACAACGTTAGAGAGCCTAGATAGTTTTGATATGTGTAGATGTGGAACAGTGGCTGAATTGGACAAAGGATACTGATTATGGAACTGCAAAGTAGGAGGAAAGTGGAAGACCACAGAGAACATTCATGGATGTAGTGACGGAGGGTACGCAAAGGGACGTGGACACAGGTGATCCACTGTGGCGATCCCTAAAGCAGGGGTGTCCAACTCCAGTCCTCGAGAGCTACCGTCAGTGTTGGGGAGTAACGGAATACATGTACCGCCGTTACGTATTTAAAATACAAAATATGAGTAACTGTATTCCGTTACAGTTACCGTTTAAAAAGGTGGTATTTAGAATACAGTTACTTTGTTGAAATAAATGGATTACACGGCGGTACTTCCCTGTTTCATATTGTGGCGGGTCAGGACTGTTTGGGTTTTGTTTGACAGCTACGTTCTGTTGTTCCAGGCGGCAGCGTCACGGTTGCTATGGTTACAGGGTGACGCTCTCTCTCTCTGCATGTTTCCTGGGTGAGAGAGGCCTTTTTGGTGTTGTTGTGCTAAGCTAACAGGCAGAATGCTACAGGTATAGCTCTAAAGAATGTAGCATCATGGGCAGTGTAGTCCGTGCTGCAGGGAGAATGACTGCCATACTCGTTATGTGTCTGTGAGCGAGGGAGGGAGAAAAAGGAAAAGTACGAGCTGTCATCGAGCAGAAACGGGAGCTGGAAGCATGTAAATATAATAATAACCACTGCAGCCAAGAAGAGAGCCTGACGAGCCCAGCTGTAAGTAAGCTATTAAGACTCGACTGTACACCGTGTTCGTGTTTTCCTCTGAAACAATAAGTTCTGTTGGAGCAGCCTTTCAATGCCTCTCTCTGTCTCTGCTAGCAAAGTTGACCCAGACAACAAAGTAAAGCTAGTTTTCGGCTACGAGCCCGACACAGAACCCACCGTATTAGTCAGAGGTCCCTTTACTACGGTTCGGAGCTGCGGACCTTCAGTAACAGTAATAAATCACAGCAATAGTACATTCATGTAGTTGTAAACAGCATGATAATATATTAAGTAATCCAAAGTATTCAGAATACGTTACTCTCATTGAGTAACGTAACGGAATACATTACAGAATACATTTTGGGGCATGTAATCTGTAATCTGTAATGGAATACATTTTAAAAGTAACCTTCCCAACACTGACTACTGTCCTGCAGCTTTTAGATGCATCCTTGTTCCAACACACCTGAATCAAATGAATGGCTTCTTATCAGGCCTTTCCAAAGTTGATGGCTGCTGAAGAGCTCATCAACCATCAGATTCAGCTGTGTTGGAGTTGGGATGCATCTAAAAGCTGCAGGACAGTAGCTCTCGAGGACTGTAGTTGGACACCCCGACCCTAAAGGAACCAGCTGAAAGAAGAACCTCGTGTAAAGTATTTACGTGAGAAAGTGTTTTCCCCACAAAGTTGATTCTGCGATTTCAGTGTAAAGGCCGAACAGCCGACATTCAGATGTGCACAGGCAGCTTTCTGGGATTTCCTTACCTGCATGACTGAGTATGCTTCAAGACGGGAAAGGATTTGACGATTAATGAAACAAAAAGCTCGCAATGCACAAAATCTTTTCCATGATCCATTTAAAAGAATCAATTTTGTTTATTTAAAATAAATAGGAATAAAACTGGTGTTCCAATTTATACTTTGACTTAGATCTTCAAGGAAAGAAAACTCTGAGAACAGAAAGAAGAGTTGACGCTTGAATTTCACCACTGAGACAAATTTCTGATATTGTGTAGGTTCATTTATAATCTTCCTGTTATCAAGAAAAAAGATAAATATGATGAGAACGGAAAAAAAACATTAAAGATCTTAAATTGGAAAAAAGATGAGGTGAAAGGAAGGCTGTTTCTCAGCGTCTGCTGAATTTAAGAAATATAAAAAGGTTTCATTTTGATGTTAAATTGAGCTCAGTTTTGTCTGTTTGGGGAAATAGCCTGGACAAAAATGGTCTTATTTTAAATTCTGCTTTCCTTTAGAGCACAGCGAGATCGCAGACCATTATCTTTAGACTCTGAATTATTATTTTTAAAAAAATTAAAATAAGACCTCCGGAGATGCTTAAGTGCAATTGTGGTCATTTATTCAAAACCTCTTTCAAATTGTATAAATACTGCAGACATATATGACCAACTACTGAAAGTCACCATGAGTGCTTTGATATTCAAACACTACGAGCACAGAGAGAGCCCGGCCTGTTAATGTCTCCTGAATATCCGTATTTAACACACAAAAAAAGCTTTCAGTGACATTTGAAAACTGTGCTTTTTAGGGGACTGTGGCTTTGATTGTGTTGTTCCCTGTAATTTAACAGGAAATGCTGAAGGATCATTTTTCTTACACTTGCAACAAGCGTGGAAAAACGCCACGCTTCACTGCTTCGAGCTGAATCACTGCAGCACCAAGCAGTGAATGCACAGAGCCGCCCCTCGGGGTTTGTGGTGAAATTTGATTAAAAAGTTTGTTGGTAAATTAATTTTGACCAAACACAAGAGGCATGCTGATGCAGCTGAAGCTATTAATTGGAGTTGGCAGTGGGGCAAGTTCGTTTGTCAGCATTGTGTGGATTTGTGTTTAAAGCTGTGTTCCTGTTGAGCAGGACAACCAGTGTCCCTTTAGGCTGTGTGCATTATCACTTACAACTAAATGAAGTCCAGGATCGTGAAGAGGAGGTGTAGCTACACACACTCGTGCAGCAAGGACAACAGTGTGTCCTAGAGTCTGCGCAATGCATGCATAACCAGATTATTTACAGCACACACACAATAAGTGAAGACTCCCGTGTGGTATACGAGTAAATTGTTACTTCAGTTGAAATTATATCAGCTGATAATATTATATATAATGTAACAAAGTTGACAATTTGCACATTTTTCTTCTGAACAATCAAAAGGTGACTTTCAGTCATTCAAAATAAACCTAACTGCATGAATATGGTCAGAAAATGACATGAACAGCAGAACTTTCTCCGTTTTTGGACCTGTGGACTATATCGATCGGCATGACTGCACTGAGACCCCCGTATTAAAAACTACTGCTCAACAATCTCACTTAACAACAACAAAAGAGAGATGGATGGTGCAAAGGTAATCAAGTTATAATCTAGCATGTAAACACCAAATAAAATTAAATTTAACTACAAAATCCATTAACAGGCACTAATGAGACAGGAGGAAGAATAAAGGTGAGAGTTAAGAACACAGGAAACCGCATGACAAGCTAACCATCACAATAAAACAGCAAGTATAAAGTCAGACCAAATGTCTTTGACCAAGACAGACAGCACGAGGCACAGCGAGGGAAAAACACAAAGGAAAACGTGTAGGAGAGCACAGGTTACTACAAAGAACAGACGTTTGTCACAGTGTGGCGAGGGCAGACTGTATGAATTGAAAAAAGGACCCAAAACGCAGACTCCAAGGAACAGGGAACAGAACTTGAATGTTAACCAAAAGCGAGCCGTTTAATAAGGCTGGTAAAAAAGGCCAACTGAAGTAAATTAACATCAACCTAAACTGGGAGAACTAAATAAACAACAAGAAAAACCTAGAAATGAAACTTGGAAACATGGTGTAACCCACTAAAATTTGCCTCATGAAAATGAACTGCTGTTCCCAAAGAATGTCAGTAGGTGGCACTATGAGATTGTTTAGTGCTTGTGAACTTCAGTTGAGAACTATAGAGAAGGAGAACAGCGCTAAGGCTACGTATGCTGGTCAGAGCTACTCACCAAGCTTTTCTTTAATCCTTGTTCAAGAAAAAGGTTATGTGTGAAGACACAAATTGGATTTTACTCTTCCGCTTCTTGGGAAACGCGGACACTTTTGTTGATGCCGATGTACCTCTGTTTTTGTGTTTTTTGTTCATTTCCGGTGAGTTGACTAACTGCGCTAGCATACCAAGCTAATCGTTAGCTAATCATTAGCTTAGTATAATGTAAATTTCATGTGTTCCTTTCAAGTGCTGTATTATCTTTTTATTTCTTCACTTGTGAATGTTTTAAACCAATCGGAAATATTTCTTTGGAAGCTAGTAGGTAAGTTTTATTTATTGTAATGAGATGATAAATATGAGCAGTCTTTGGCTAAATAGTACTGCGACCACGTTTTGCACTTTCCTCGTGCATCAGTAATGTACATTCTCTCAATTCACTGGATTGATGTGACTGCTGTTCACAAAATGTGCAATTTGAGTTAAATTTGTATGATGTGGAAATTGTTTTAAGGTTCTTTGATTAATTTTATTATTGATTGCATTGAGTTGTTATATGATATTCATGTAAAATATGTTCACTGCCCTGTGCAGGTTGGTTGTTTTTGTTGGAGTCTAAAGTTGCGAGCCAGGATTCCGGCTCCCCAGCTGCGATGCAGGAAAGGTTTCCAGCCTACTTAGAAGTGACAACTGCGTTACTTCTTGACAGATAAGCTTATGAGATCTCAGAACAATACACTACCCGGGTAGTACTACTAACATTAACACTATACACACTCACACACCTGAACTGAAAAGACTGAAAAGAACTCTGAACACTGAACTCTAAAACTGAATACACGGACTGACAAATATGGACTATTGGAACTGTTGGATGATTGTTTTTGGTTTTGTTTTGAATAAATGTTGACTGTTCTTTTAGCTGTGTGTCATTCGCTCCTTAGTCGATTCCTAGAGACCATAAGCCTAAGATCCTAACTTTCTCTACATTCAGTAGTGGTAAAGTATTGTGTGTTACAATGGCATGGAAAATGTGGCATGAACAACAGACGACCTGACCGTGACACACTGAAAACAGAGGACTTAAATACACAGGAGGTGATCAGGGGAAGTGGGAACACCTGGGGAAACAGCTGACACTAATCTGACATAACGAGACAAAGGAAGCAAAGTTGACTACGCTGACATAGGACACAGACCTTCAAAATAAAACAGGAACATGAGACACAGACAAGACAATATAACCTTGACGACATAAGACACGCAGCATGAAACACATAAAGGCAAAAGGAGACTTAAATACATGGGAAGAAAACACAAGGAGTCTAATAACCAAATGAACTTAAACATAAACAACATCCAAATAAACTAAAACTTAAAACGCTGGGTCAACAGACCCAGGAACATGACAACGTTGTGTTTCTTTGAACTCCTGCTACAGCCTGTAACACAATAAATCTAAAGTAGTTTATATTTTGACATCAGAGGAAATACTTTACTGTTTAAGTTAGAAATGATCCAGTTACTGAATGAGATGTGATGAGTCTTTGACACTGAAATTAACAACCATATTTTTAAGCCACACAGACCTCCAGGATGAGTTCACCTCAGCCACACATACATTATGCTAACACTTGTTTGATATTCTAAATATGTATGATCCTCTCTCCCATCCTAACCACAGTTTTCCATATAGCTCCCTCATGCCTTTCCATAGGAACTCATCACATCATCCCTGCAAAGCTGCACTTAATGACTTGCTGATACGCTTTATTATAAAAGGCCAGTTTTCTCCTGAATGAAGTTCAAAGCAGGACAAAACCCAGAAGACCCGCTGGCTAATGACTGCTGACCTCACAGTATCACCTCCTCCAACATGGGCAACAGTTATTAGCAGCCTAATGAACTTGATGCTAATGAAGAGCAGTGGGAGTTCAGAATCATCTACTGCCAGACAGAGCGGAGCTGACAGACTCGTATACACGATGCTGGGGAAGTGTGTGGCATTCACAATTCAGTGGGCATGGATTAAAACAAAGAGAAAAGCATCATGCAATAGAAGAGTACTGAGATCATGAAAGTAGAAAGGTTCTCACTGCGGGTTTGAAGGCAAATACGTTACAAAGGGAAGACAATAAATGCAAATACTCTGTTATTTTCATTTACTGGCTAGTTTTGCTTCCATGGCATGTCTTCTTTCAAAGTACCAGTCAAAAGACACAGCTTCTCATTTAATGGTTTTCCTTTGTTTTCGTGACTATTTACATTGTAGATTCTCAGTGAAGGCACCACAACTACGAATGAGCACATATGGAATTATGAAGTAAACAAAGAAGTCACAAAGTTATCCCAGCTATCATAGAGGCCGTGTACACCCTGGGCAGGTCGGCAGTCTGTCGCAGAGAGACAGGCAACCATTCGCGCTCACACTTAGGCTACGTTCACACTGCAGGCAAAAGCAGTGTGAACGGCACAAATCCGATATTTTCAAATCCGATCTGGGTCACTTTCGTATGTGGTGCTGAATCCGATACATAACCAATGTTTTATAAAGCGACTGCTGTTTGAACGGTCAAGTTGCATTAAATCCGTCTTTTACGTCACTGACACAAGACAGACGCCAATTATCAGCACCGGAGAAGACATCGTGAACGCTTCCTGGCCATCCGGTGAAACTGTTGGGAAGACAACGTTGGAGAAACGTGAACATTTTATTTGTACTGTATAATCTGCAGATTCTGACAGAAATCAGCAACTATCCTTTGAAGCAGCGCTCCTCTAAAACAGCAATAAGGATCATTATTAGGTTATTTACATTATTATGTAAATAACAAAATAACTTAAAGCAAAAATTGGGAAACGTGAAGTCCGAAGTCTTTATATTAAGACCATCAGCCAAACATACTGTTGCTCTGGGTCTAAACAGAGCGCGTTGTGTGTGACGTCTTCTTTTGCACATGCGGCCGCTTTGAGCGTTCACACTAGAGCGCGTTTGCTGTCACATTTTATTTGTAGTGTGAACGAGCAGACAAAAAAATCGGATTTGATCAAAAAATCAGAATTGAGCATCAAGACCTGCAGTGTGAACGTGGCCTAATATTTACACCTATGGGCAATTTAGAATTACCAATTAACCTAACCCCATTAACTGCATGTCTTTGGACTGTGGGGGAGAACATGCAACCCCCAGCCAGGTAGTGGAATCAAACTCAGGACCTTCTTGTTGTGAGGCATAAGTGCTAATCACTGCACCACCATGCTGCTCACGCCTAACAGCCATTTGACCATAAAGGTCTGATTCACACAGCTTGCCCTGAACAGTTGATGGAGATCTCTGTATAAACACCAGTATAAACACCAGTATAAACACCAGTATCACCGTAGTGCTTGATGGTTTTTGCGACTGCACTTGGGGACACATTCAAAGTTCCAGCAATTTTCCAAAATGACTGACCTTCAGTTTATAAAGTACTGATGGACTGTTGTTTCTCTTTGCTTAGCTGATTGGTTCTTGCCATAATATGAATTCTAACAGTGTTTAAATAGAGCTGTCAGCTGTGTACCAACCTGACTTCATTAGGAGGCAAGAAACTCCACAACCGAACCCTGATAATGCACACGTGTGACTTGAAAACCATTTCTGGTGAGTACATCGTGAAGCTCATTGGGAGAAGGTCGAGGGTTTGCAGCACTGTCAGCAAAGCAAAGGGCAGCTACTAGGAATCTAAAATATAAAACATCAGTTTTCTCTTTGCTACATAATTCCATTTATCTTGTTTCATATATTTGATGTCTTCTGTTTGTATCTATAATGTAGAAGGTAGTAAAAACACAGAAAGACCATGAGAAGGTGTGTCCAAACTTTTGACTGGTAGTGTAACTGCTTATTGTACCAAACTTTCTGAGCCTTACTGCTCCTATAGGAAGCAGAAAGAAAATAATTATTCATGCAGAATGAACAGTTTTTAACAATACATGTACAAGTTTTTAGTTACTAAGTCAGAGTTAAAGCCATTTGCTTAGCTTATGGAAATGAGTTTACAGTTTGAATCACCAAGATCAAACATGCAGAGTGATAGAAGAACTTGACTGAATTTGCACGTAAACCTTTCCCAGCAAAGCTGCAAAAGACAATTTGAGAAAGACAAAGATTTTTTTCCAAGCTTTACACATCCAAGGATACAGCAGTCAAGATCAGAGTAAGCCTGATGATGGAGAGTTTGGTGGACTCCACCACGCTAACGTACCCTGAGAAAAAAGAAGCATGTGAAAATGCGCAACTCTCAGTGGAACGTAACAAGACGGAAACTTGAAATCTGTACCTTCAGCTGAAAGACAAAGCAGATAAAACTGACTTTACCTCCGTAGCTGTCGACAACAGCTGTGATGTCCATGACACAGCCTACTATATGTGCATGTGGGACAACGACGTTTGAAGCAGATCAAGGATAAAGTGACTGAAATAAAACCAAAACTGAAAATGGTATTTTTGTACTGAGTTATACACCAGGAGGTGTTGTGTAAACCGTTGTTAAAAATTAACCTTGTTGATGTTTTCTGAGAAGAAAGCCAAGGACGTACTCTATCTCTCTGATGCAGAACAAAAGGTAGATCTTGGATTTGCTCCAACAGTTAAGCTGACTTGAATTCACTTGTTCAAACCCAAAACTGGTAAGAAAAGGTGCAGATGCAGTAATACCAACAGCACGAATAGCAAGTTATGCAATAGGACAATGATCCCAAGAACACCATCAAATCCACAACAGACTGGCTAAAAAAGCACAGTCCAGGTCTCAACCCGACTGAACTGTGGTGCTGTTTCCTCTCCTGATACATGCACAGCTGTTAGAACAGAATTACATTTCTTTGCACACATTTCATGAAACCAACGAGTGCTCGGGCTCCTACTTTTTGTGGAAGATGTTGAGATTGATGACAGTATTTCCTTATTTATGGAGCGATATAAATTAATATCCAAAATCTCATCTGTAAAATGCACCTCGAATATGCCAACACTGTAATATTTAAGTGTAAAATGCCCATATTTCCGCCCTGGATTTATTAGTAGTCGCCTCAGTTTTATGATATCTACTAGTTCAGTTATCACCCTTCTACTATTTATGTCTTTCAACATTAGTTTTTTAGTGCACGTTAATTGTTTCTCCCAAACTCTACACAGCATCTGTGTTAAAGGGAAAGATTAATTGCAGCATGTCTTGAGTGAAAAGACACAAACTCTTCAATGATCTTCGAAGCTAATTCTTTTTCAAGCTGAATTTTTCATGAGATCATCTACTAATGTCTGAGGTGAAAAGGTGTTCTTGGACATTAACCTGCCAGTCTGCAGCTGCACTGGATTATGGGACTGAGAAATGGGCCAATGTTATTCTAACAAAATCAACTTTACAGGGAACAAAAATGAGAAAATTAACAAGGATTATTTAAGACAACATTTTAGTCCAGCTTAGTAAGATTTGTATCCAGCATTATATTAACAATAGGATATTGTCTCTGGCCTTTAGAAACTACACCACCGCTGTTTACCAGCCTGCAGCTTTCAGCAGTGTGCCAGCTGCTGACAGGGGAGCTTACATAGCATGAATGAATGAATCACATCATTCAAGGCCGTTCAGAATATTTTTCAGAAGTAAGAACAAAGTGTTAGATTTTTAATACTAACACATGGTGTGAACACTAAACACTGATTGCTGGAAAGGTTTGTCAGCGAGGCTGCACTGCACTCACTGTACAAAAGTGTAAAACAATGTGATATATATATATATATATATATATATATATATATATATATATATAGGTAGAGGTTTACAATATCCATCTTTTACTGTAAATGCCTTGTATATATACAATGTTGCAAATGCAACATTGTATATATACAATGTTGCAAATGCCTGCATTTACAGTAAAAGATGGATATTGTAAACCTCTACCTATATATATATATATATATATCACATTGTTGCAAATGCCTGCATTTACAGTAAATGCAGGCATTTGCAACATTGTATATATATATATATATATATATATATATATATATATATATATATACAATGTTGCAAATGCCTGCATTTACAGTAAAAGATGGATATTGTAAACCTCTAACTAAAAGTAAAATAACCTGAACCTGATTCAGAAAACACAGAAAACAGAACCAAGAACTTTGAAAGCATGAACATAAATAATCTGTGGCAAAAAGGCTTGTAGAGAGTTGCTGACTGGCTGGGAACAAACAGAGGCGAGTAGAAATCAAAAGCAGAAGCTGAGGCAGAGTTGCACTGCAGTGAATCTGTATGGATTTTGTGCAGCTGAGCTGAAGAGTGGCACCGGGAGATAAGAAGAAAGGCACACAAGAGGCAAACAAAAGAGTGAAAATGGAGAGCAGCAGCTGTGGGGAAGTCCAGGCTGCATTACGATGTTGCACACCTTGATAAGCTTTCTCAAACATGGAAGCCAGCAGGAAGAATTGTGGGAAACTTGGTGCTTACAGAGACTTGGCCCGCAAAGAGACAATGTATCACTGTGGGCAGTTATATGATTGAGTGTGAGATTGTCTACCCAATGTGTGTGTGTCTGGGTTTTATGTCTAGCATGTCTGGGCACAGCAGTGAGGTGACATGTGACCACGCTGGCCACTGAGAGCCACATGTCATCTCAGCAAACCTCACCAGACCAATTTGTCCTTTTACAGGAATATTTCTTGGTGAAAAACGAGGGCGAGACACCAGAAGTAAAGCAAAACCTCGTTAGGTAAAACACATCACACTCAACAGGATTAACAGGTTCCCTATTTGCTATTTTTAAAAGTGATGTACAGATTTGACAAGAAAACAACAGTAAGTGGGTCAACTCGATGTCACACTGTCCAGAGGCAAAGCAGAAGCTGCAGTGCCAGCAGGGCACTGTCAACTCAGTATGACAGTCAAGACGTTACTAGTGAGCAAGTAAGTACATTACAGGCTCCTTAATTACCAGGAATTATTACGTTAGGCAGGTAATATGTATTTACCTGTAATTTTGTTAGTCATGTCAGTTTAAACGTTTTCCTGAAATCAAATATCTCCCTCTGTTCTGACTGTGACTGGAACTTACTGCGACTTCTGCCTGCATGTACTTTTCGTGGTTTGGTGAGGCAGCGTATTAAATGGACACAGCATCTACACGTTTGCTCTGATCTGAGGTTTCTGAAAAGGATGATAAACTGGGAATCATCCTGTAATGTTTCCGATAGATGTATCAATGTATTTATGCTGTGCTGTAAAATGTGCGGTTACTAAGGATGTGTGATTTCCTACATTGCTGGTGTCACCGTATGTGATGCTCAGTGATTTGGTACTGTATAAATCAGGGGTGGGCAACTCCAGGCCTCAAGGGCCGGTGTCCTGCAGGTTTTAGATGTCCTTGATCCAACACAGCTGATTTAGATGGCTAAATGACCTCCTCAACGGCTGTGTCCCAATTCAGGGTCTGCACGCTTGAAGTACACATTTTAAGTGCGATTACGTCACCGCCACGTGACGACGGCTGTCCCAATTCAAAGTGTACTTCAAATGCATACTCCAAATGCGCCGTTGATTTCCCCAAATATCAAGCGTGGTCCGGTGCACGCTTCGTGGTCCCATATATCCCACAATTCATAGCGCGGTGGTGGGTGTGGATAATTTTGCCGCAAAATACGGCAGAAGGGAGCAGCCGAAGAGTGAACTGTCAAAAGTAAGTACTGAATATGACGTCACTTATTTATGTGCGAATGTTTAATAACGAAGAACATTAAAACATTGCTGTTGACCACATGTCGGCAAAGTTATGTGACACTAGTGATGTTTGTACTTTCAGCCTCTATATATATATATATATAATCTGACAATACTATAATATTGGCCATATTATATTTACATTACCACAGTGAGATGATTTTAGTCTCATGAACAACAAGAGCTAATTGTTATTTACTAGCTAATCTTAAATGACTGTTCAGTACAGAAATGAAGCCCAACAATCATGTTTTACAGTCCTGTGGTCTCAGCCTCAGATACTCAACTAATCAAAGTGATGTCATGACAAAAATGAATGACCAACAAAACATTTTTTCTCCTTCATTTATGTCACACAATCTCGCGTTTCTCGTGGTTAGTATCATGGTTGCTAGGCAACCTGAACAGCACGACAAAGGCTAGACCGTCCCATTTCACAAGCCTCTCACTTCCGCACTTCTCGTACTTATAGTACGCACCGTACGTAGTACTCGTAGTGCGCGTACTTCAAGTGTGCAGACCCTGAATTGGGACACAGCCAACATGTCTTGAAGTTCTCCACAGGCCTGGTAATGAACTCATCATTTCATTCAGGTGTGCTGACCCAGGATGAGATCTAAAACCTGCAGGGCGCCGGCCGTCAAGCCAAATAAAACTGAACTAAATCAAAGTCTGTATTATTTAAAGATGGCAACATTTAAAAAGGAAAACCGAGCATTTGGCAAAAGCGTCCAATTATAATTGTAAACAAAATTTGATTTAGCTGAAAGTGGCGGACGGTTAGTTTCAGAGAAAATAACTTTTGACAGTTTAAAAAGGTTTTAAAGGGTCGTTTTATTTAAAACAATAAAAACAGAACCTAAGAGTAGAAGCTATTTTTCAGCTTCTGATGAGCACGTCTCTCAAACACTCAAATAAGTCTGAGGAAAAAGAAAATTGTGCCGACTGCATGTTTAAAGTAGAAATGAAACGACTGCATCTCAATATCAGTTTCATTTGAACCACTTGGTTCCACTCCCCAGGTTTGCATCCTCTCGCACTGCCCTCCCTGGTGCTGCCCAGCACAAACCCCTCGCTATAGACATGTGCTGTTGAGGTGATGAGGAGGTTATTGGCACCTAATGAGCCTCATGGCCCCTTTAGCCCCCGTTTCTTATTCGATGTACTCCAGATTCCCCTTTGTTTACCGTTTTTATTGCTGCGCAAGAGCCAAGGGACTGAGGCCAAGCCGAGACATGGGTTAGGTAAATCTGCTACCACTTAAGCTAAAGGAAAAGGGAGGATGAAGAATTGATGGCCCACTTGTGTCCTTGTTTAAGGAAGGGAGCGGTAAACACAGGGAAAGTCAAACTCAATTTAATGTGTCTGGTTCTCTCTGAAAGTTTGGCTGTCTTTAACATCTCTCGAGCTGCCTCTTTGTTCCTGCACTCATCTATGCATCTCCTCCCTCTCCTCTTCCTCCCTCTTGTTTATTTCAGTGTTAAAGCAAAGCTCTGCAGAGCAGCATCACACCTTGCTTTGTGGATAACGCGGCTGTACGACAGGTGGATCTGAACATCAGGGAGTACATTTTTCTCCCGTGTTAGATTAAAACAGCTCAGCGTGAAAATTCTGCCTCCACACATCCTCGTCGTACAATTTGTCATTTTCTCATTACCTGTGGAAGAATGTAATTTGCTGTAAAGATGCTGCGCTGTGAGACAGAAGCGTCTCTCCTATGGGGATGTCGAGCTCGTCCTAATGAGCGATGTGTTTGTTTTCTACATGCTTTTACACAATTTGCACAAAGAAAAGAATCCTGTGGTCACTTTTGTCCTACGCTGTTTCAAATCATATTACTTTCTAATATAGAATGGCTCAGCAGTGTCCTGTGTGATGCACCAGCAACATGAATGCATTTAAAGGCTTAAATATCATCCAGCCACTTCACTGAATCTCATCCAGATCAGTAGAATAGACACAATTTCACTTCATATGTTACAAACCGATTCACTGGGAAAGTGTTGAACAATGATTCGGTCACGAGAACTCAAATCAGAGGCAGATACACAAAATCTACTTTGTGACCTTGAATATCACTTCAACCTTCAGTTTGTTAAATAAAATGGCACCAATGAGATTCATTTGCTTTAAATTTAAAAGAGAATCTATTTGCCTTATATTATGTCAGATATATTGTGGTCAAGTGACCAACATTTTGAATAAAGGGCTCAGTGTATGTAGGTAATCCCTGTGCGCAGAATGATCTGAACACTGTTTAACCCAAAGGTCGTAAAGACCGTCAGTGTTATACAGTTTTGTTTGTACAGCAACCAGAAAACGTGATGTAAATTAAATAAAATAATGTTGCTCTGTGTGTAATCTGATCTGCTTCTTTAAATGGGTGAGGTATACTGTAACCCCCTCTTTCTCATTTTATACATTCGATGGGCAAATTAGCTTTAAAGTCATTTTGATCAACAGCTGCTTTTACTGAAACACATGCTTAGACTTGCTGTCCCAGCCAGGTGCCAGTTAGTTGCTGCCCGTTCCTGCTTCTAAGGCTACGTTCACTCTGCAGGTCTTGATGCTCAATTCCGATTTTTTGATCAAATCCGATTTTTTGATCAAATCTGATTTTTTTGTCTGCTCGTTCACACTACAAATAAAATGTGACAGCAAACGCGCTCTAGTGTGAACGCTCAAAGCGGCCGCATGCGCAAAAGAAGACGTCACACACAACGCGCTCTGTTTAGACCCAGAGCAACAGTATTGTTCGACTGATGACCTTAATATAAAGACTTCAGACTTCACGTTTCCCAATTTTTGCTTTAAGTTATTTTGTTATTTACATAATAATGTAAATAACCTAATAATGATCCTTATTGCTGTTTTAGAGGAGCGCTGCTTCAAAGGATAGTTGCAGATTTCTGTCAGAATCTGCAGATTATACAGTACAAATAAAATGTTCACGTTTCTCCAACGTTGTCTTCCCAACAGTTTCACCGGATGGCCAGGAAGCGTTCGCGATGTCTTCTCCGGCGCTGATAATTGGCGTCCGTCTTGTGTCAGTGACGTAAAAGACGGATTTAATGCGACATGACCATCAAACAGTCGCTTTCTAAAACATCGGATATGTATCGGATTCAGGACCACATACGAAAGTGACCCAGATCGGATTTGAAAATATTGGATTTGTGCCGTTCACACTGTCACACCATGATCGGATATGGGTCGCATAGGGTCAAAAAAATCGGATTTCATGCGCTTTCGCCTGCAGTGTGAACGCAGCCTAAGTCGAGGTACTTTCCATCATGAACACGTTTCATGCAATGGCCTAGTGTCACCAAGAGGGGGCGCTTTCCTTGCAAAAACTTTGACTTGCAGGGTTTTATAGCATTTCATGTTGAAAATATTTCTCGTCATAATCTATTTATTACACACGATTTGCTCTGAACTACTAAATACTCTAAATATCATATTGTATGCAGACATACTTCCTATGTGACTGTGATGTGCATGTTTGTTGTGTTAGAAAATGCGTCTTATGTTTGTCGAACACAAGTTGTGACTAACAAGTCAAACTTCAAGTGACTAAAAACACTGAACAATGAAAAAGAAAGCCACGGGACTGTGCTCAGTCTTCCTCTGCAGCTAATCAGATTAGTTTATGTAGCAATGTGTGAGCCTCAGCCACCTTCCCTTTCCAGAGCCCTGTCCAGGTGAAGAACTTTGTTGTTCTGCCAGGAAGCATAAACAGCTCAGACAAAGTAGGGTTGAAGCAGTGAGAGAAGGAGCAGGACGAGAGAAAGCACAGACAGAACAGGACTCTGGGAGAAGCTTCAGAAGCAGTTAAAAGAGAAGAAATTAACGAGAGATAAGGAAAAATTCTGATGAAAATGATCATGTAATGCAGGGATGGTGATTATAATGACGAAGATTATCATGTGCAAAAAGGATCAGATAAAAAGAAAGAAAATGCTGCAAAGAAGCAATTTAAGATGATAAAGATTCTTTATAGAATCAGACACATGAGAAGCAAACTGCTGCGCAGGCAGATTCAGAAGGATATCGTTTCAATCAACAGATTATTTCTGTGGAGCGAGAAAATGTTCCAGATGTGACACAGTTGCATTAGCTTACTCATAGCCTTTGTTAAGAAAAAGTATGCAAACGATAAAGGCTAAAATAGTAAACACCAGAAGACTTGTGCCTCGTGACTTGACTCGGTTTCTGTTGTTTTCCATTACAGTGGAGTATAACCGCAATGTGCCTGGAGTCGTGACAGCGACACGGCCGAAAGTCCTGTGAAGAAACAGGACATCGAGGCAATACGCAAACACCCCCACTGTGGTACGAGTCTGCACCTAATAGCTGGACCATGGTGTGGGTTTGGTGCAGCCATCTCCCTCGTTGTCGGGTTTCAAAAATGGCAGTGTCGACTTTTGTCAAGTCAACCAATCAGCACGATGCAGCCTGTTGACGTCACATTTTCGGATCAACTCAGATTGCTTGGAACCCCAGCAGAGAAAGTACTAAAACAGTAGCTGGTACCAGGTACTGCCACCTAATGGAAAACCCTAAAAACCAAGTCGAGCAGACTCGACCCGAACCGAGTAGGTACTGGTGCAGAAGGGCTTTTACTTTTATGTCTGCAGAGGCCGACGGCGTGGAGTGAGGAGAAGGTAGACCCAAAAGCAGACGATGGAGGCAGAGTGAGGTGATGAGCAGAAAGCGAGCCTTTTATTTGGCTGAATCAGAGTACAAACAAAAAGCACAGAATGACTAGGATGAAGCTAATGAAACGTACACAATATTGTATGAAACTAGAAAGCTGAAAGTTGGAAACACGGGAAGAAACGCAGACGAAGCAACAACAGAAGGAGGAAGACAGAGGACTAAATACACAGGAGGGTAACGAGGAAATAAGCAACAGGAGTGAACACAGCTGGGACTGATCACCCACATGACACAGTTCCTCCCTGTCAACACAGAATACAGTAACACAGGATGCGGGACTGTCAAAGTAAAACAGGAAATAAATGAACATAGAAAGCAGGGTGCCACAATATTGCAGAATATTAATAATCATCAGACCCAGGACCATGACAATTATTCTACATGACTAGACTTTGCTTATAATCTCATAATGAGTAAAATTTGTTGTAAAATGTTTTAAACCCATTTCTTTCTATAATGTCTGTAAATGTGAAAATGTTACTGTACAGACAGGAACGACAGAGGGTTGAAATGTTAGCTTTGCAAGAAGTTTAAGGATGAAATTGGAGCCTGGCTGTCCGCATCTTGCTCTTTTTCTGTGTTTGCACATTTTTAAAATAAACTTTAGGTTCAACTTTAGGATGTTCAAGCATCTTGAAGGACTTGACAGAGTTCTTCTGTGATTTTGGTTCCTTCTATCTTCTCAGAGGAATCCCAGAGAGATTCCATAATACTGAAGGTATGAAGATGAATCTCATGTTTGCAGACCAAAAGAAAGACCCTAAGGCGAGCTCGCCTTAGGGTCTTTCTTGAGTTGACCATTGAGCTTAATGGTTTAAATTCAGAATTCCTTGATGCAATGTGGCTCTCTTATCATATCTCTGGTATACCTTCTAGGTTAAAAAAGGTGTTTTTCTCTCTCTGTGCTGCTGTGCATGATACAGCTGACAGAAGGATTTCAGTCACCTACAGGAAACAACCTGTGATTATAAGCTTTAAGTAACCTCACTTCTCTCGCTGCACAAGGTTGTTAAAGTTAGGCAAAGTCCATCAAACACTGACGCCAACGATGAGGTTTCTTTGTGAGCTCTTCCGTCTGCATTTCAGGCCTCCATTTGTTGTCATGGAAACAGACAATGCCTCTGACACATTACATTTACATGTTTTTTTACTGATGAGCTCTGGGGAGCTTTTTCAAAGCCAAAGCATATTTTAGCTGTTTGTGTCTCATGTAATGGACAAACTCTGTCAGCCAGACATGGATAAAAAGTTTTTCTCTCCATAATGAGCGCGTAAAGACAAAAACCCAGCACGGCTGAACATGCAGCCCAGCATCGTATATTAGACACACCTGTCACTCTTTACCTCTGCTAAATGCACGGGACTGCAGCTTTTTGTCTTATTTCAGTGTTGTGTATTTGTATTCATGTTGCATGTGTTTCTATTTTCCTACGTATTGCATTTGTATGAAGCTAAAGGTGAACCAAACAAAATGTATTGATTTGCACAATCAACAGGGATTGCCCTCTGCCCTCTCATGACATAAGGTTAATGCCAGGTGTCCCTTTAAACATATTACGCTGTGTCACTAATAGTTAAATGCTGCTCATGCTTTAGGCTGGATTAAGGCTGGATTAAGTAAAACAAGTAACAGCCACAGATCAAAATCGAATGTTTTTAAAGGTTTCAAAATTGTTAGAAGCAATGATTTTTTTAAATATATGTTTTCCTGGTACAATGAAATATATATATTATAAAGGTTTCAATACACATCACCTGTTTTTATAACATGTTTTAAATGATGTTACTAATTTCTGATCCCAGCCTTGTACCAAGCTACTGCTCAGAAATGATATTGGTCCGTATACCAGAAAAAACACTCCTGCATGTTTTTATGCTGTTCAGCAAATCAACAAATACAACGAGCACTGGAAGCTTGTGCTACGGCAGCTTCTGCTTTAACATACAGATATAAATATAAATAAAATCAATAACATTAAAAAACACAACTGGTTGGTCTTCATGAAATGTTTGATCATTTTGCTGTTAACGTTGTCTCACCACAAGTTATTTACACACCAGGATTACAAATTCTGTGAGTGAAATAACTGAAAGGAGAACTGGGGGTCATATAGATAAGAAGAGGAGGGCGCGTGTTTGGAGGAGAGGTCCCGCTCCTGAAATTCAGATAGTTTGTCTCTAAATGTTCTACAGTTATACAATGTTGTGTTGTGTTATGCAACGCCATGTTATGGTAAGTTATACTAAGAAATGCTATGAACTGTTATGTTCAAATATTACAAAACCAAACAGGTTAGAAAAGCAAACAAAAATAGAAAAGGACGAGGCCAATTTTATTTTTATCGACTGCGGTACTGTTATTACTGTTATTCAAAGCTACATTACGCTTGTAATGCAATGCTTTATAGTAATTGTTCCATTTACTGTCTGTTTGTCTGCTGAGCACTCACCACTGGAGCAGTCCAGTCCTCCCCATCCTGGCTCACATTGGCAAGTATCAGGAGAGACACATCGTCCATGGGCACACTCTTCTGTGCACAGTGCTGAGAAGAAAGAAGAACATTGAAACAAATGTCAAACAAGCAACTATAAAACATAAGAAGTTATCAAGTTCTTTCTTTGAGTCATAAAACCTTACATCAAGTCTATTTGTCATTTAAATATAATCCCCGTTCCCTCAGTTTATTTGATTCATGTTAATATCTTTCAATGTTGCAGTCTTTAGCGTAAATCTGACACTATCCACTCCAGCTCCAACAAAGTCTGTCTTGGAAATTTTCTACTGAAAAGTCTGTTTGGAGAATAATGTCTTGATCTGATGATTCTTCTCTTCTGCCCTCCAGCAGATGGTAATGTTCATCTCATGATGCATATTTTTGTGGAAAAACAATGGCAGCAACAACAAAATACACACTAACACCAGATCACTTTTAACAACCAGATATACAATGGTGACAGTGCAAACAGATACACTCTCAGGTGTGAAGAGACATGTACACTAACTGCTGGTAATACGTGGTGAGTCTTTAATATTTCTTTTATTTGAAACTTTCTTTTAACTTCTGTTGTTTTTTACCTCATATTGTATCTTAGGAATGCATATTAGGGATATACTTTAATATATTCCTACTAACCGATGCCATAATATTATGCCTGATTAGTGTACGTATACAGTAATCAGGCATAATATTATGCCTGATTACTGTATATATATACACTAGCAGTCAACAGTTGATTACACAATCACTTAGTGCAATAAAGACACAATAATTACTACTGAAGATTTTTCGACATTGTGTGTAGCATCTACTGTAACGCACATGTAAACACAGTTAGTAGTGCTGCTATAGCCTCAGGCTCCTGGGAATCTTACCATACAATTGTTAAACAGCTACATCTCTTAATGCATGAAATTCTATTGAGTTAGAAGAAGTACGCAAATTAAAATAATCATAAATAATCAGATTTTTCAATATTTTCATGCATTTGTTAAAAGATTAAATAAATAAATTTTTCATACTTTTTTATTATTTATTTTTATTTCAATAGACACAGTAACAGTGCTCTATAGCAGCAGCCCCCAACCTTTTCTGCGCCACGGACCGGTTTATGTTCGCCAACATTTTCACAGACCGGCCTTTAAGGTGTCGCCGATAAATACAACACAATAAAACCAGTACTGGTACCAAAAAATAAGATTTATTAATAACACAAACCCAGGGAAACTGAGTTAACGGTAAAAAAATAACGCTACATAATAAAACTATTCTCAATGTTTTGCTGTAAAAACTGAAGTGATTAATGTTTTTGTTTATTTAAACTAGTGCTGCCGCGTTAATGCAGGTATGGTGTTAACGCCATTTTAACGAGATTAACGCTGACAGCACTAATTTAAACACATAAATATATATTAATATTCTTTTTTTCTTTAAGGTCATCACGCTATGAAGAAATGGAATTTACTATGATGGCAGATACTAGAGACTATTAACCAGTAAAATCATCCATCCATCCATCCATTCACTTCCGCTTATCCTTTTCAGGGTCGCGGGGGCGCTGGAGCCTATCCCAGCTGTGATAGGGCGAGAGGCGGGGTACACCCTGGACAGGTCGCCAGTCTGTTGCAGGGCCAACACACAGAGACAGACAACCATTCACACTCACATTCATTCGCACATTCACACCTAGTGGCAATTTGGATTATCCAATTAACCTATCCCCACAAGCTGCATGTCTTTGGACGGTGGGAGGAAGCCGGAGTACCCGGAGGGAACCCACGCAAACACGGGGAGAACGTGCAAACTCCACACAGAAAGACCCCGGCCTGATGGTGGAATTGAACTCAGGACCTTCTTGCTGTGCGGCAACAGTGCTAACCACCGTGCCACCGTGCTGCCCCAGTAAAATCATATTTACAAAAATATGAAAACAAAATCATTTTGCCAAGTTTTTAATAGAATAGATTTTATAGTAATTAATTAATTAAATAAATGAATGACATGGATCAATGTTAGTTTTACTCAACATACTCAACATAGTATAATACTATATATAATATATAATACTTTTAAATGAAGTATTGTACCCATTATACCTAGTTTATATTGTAGGATGCTTCTGTTGTCTGTTGGTGTTCCAGTTGAGCTGTTTCTCAGTTGCTATTGTGTATTGTCACAATGTAAAGTTTTTATAAGACCTCAGTATGAATACATTGTTACAGCTAATGATAATATCCTAACAAATTAAACTAAGACCACGAATACACAGGCCTAGACACCAGTTGGCAACTGTGTGGCAATCACTGTTCACCAGGCAAAAATGAGTGTAGGAGCTAAAGTTGATTATCTATAAGACTGTTTTAGTTTCTAAGACTACTTTGCTTCAATCTGTCACATCTGGTGGCTGGAACTGGTGTGCAAAAGAGATAAAGGCAGGTGATGTTACTTGGAAGGTGTCGTTGAAGGCGGAAGACACAGTATTTGCCCTCACATCCTCAGATCTATCATGGAATCATGGATAATGTCTGTGTTTCTTTAAGGACATTAAATAACCACAACAATGACTTCCTCCTGGCCAGTTGCAAAGGTTGTTGAAGGTTGCTGGCATTCACTATGAAGCTGCTAAAGCCTCACGCAGCCCTGGAAACCAGTCAATGACTCACTGGTAATAACTGGCCACTACAAATAAAAAGGAAAGTGTTGCTTTTTTGCCTCTGTTGAGTATCTGCAGCAAATTAATGAAGGTTTTTCTTAATTTACATAATTTGTGTCTATATTTTTTAATATGCAGTGTTGTGCTCTGTACTCCCAAACATGACATTACCAGTGCCTGTTTGTCATTTTCCCCTTAAAAATCCTCTGCACATCCCTGGCGTACTACTTGCTCCTTGACATCCTAATGTAACAGTAAGTCATAATATTTTCCACTTTTCTTAGATATGGAGATATTCTACCAGCCAGTCTAGCGAGCAAAGCGTATTATCTGCATTGTACAGCAAAAAGATAAGGTAGTGCTGACATCTCCATTATCACCTTCCAACTACTATAATATTTCATTGTGACACAACACTACAGTTGAAAGCCATCATGCACAATCTAAAGGTTAAAAAATGATTCTATCACAAAATAATAAATGATGCAGAGTTTTACGGGGCTACTGTGCGTCACTCTGGCATTATCTCATACAGCTATTAGCTAGAAGGTCAGAGGTGGTCACTAGCCAATGTTGCAACGAGAAGGACAAAAAGCAATGTGAAAAGGACAAAAAGACAAATAGTATGAGCAGTCAAGACAGAAAAACTGCACACTGAACAGCTAAAACGAACTCTTAAAACACTATTTTAACGACTATAAAAAGTAATACATTAAACTTTAGATTAACCAGCACACTGAGATGTTTTTAATAGAACGTTTTTATCTTCTAATTATATCATTGCATGATATATCAGACAAGTGGAGCATTTTTCAGGAAACCTAAAACTCAAGTCCTCGGTTTGATGGATGAAAAATTAAGGGAAAAGACCTGAACCCTTGAGTCGGATACAGTCAAACAAGTTCCTGCAGTAATATTGAGTAATTCTAGCATGAAGAGAGAAAGACTGTTAAAGAGTTCCAGTACTGAGAACGATGTTTTATTCGTCCGGCACTTGGTCCTTTTTGGTTAAAACACCAAAACCTAGTTTGTCATTTTGTGAGTTTAACCCTTTAAGACCTACCATAGAACCAAGTCCGCCAGAGCTTATATTATATGTTTACATGCTGTGGAGCCATTTTTGGGAGCATTTCAAGTTGCTATACATCAATACAACCATTACAGCCTAGATTTTAATAATATGTCTGCATTAAGTGCATAATAATTACATAAATTGCAAAAAAGTGCAATAAACTACAAAAAAATTGAAAATCGTTTTTGCTTTTTTTTACATATATTTCTAGTTAGAGAAATTTAAGAGGCTTATCCCTCAAAACTGTAAATACAAAAAAGTTGCACAAAATAGTTTCCCACCACAGGAAATTTATTTTGAGTGTCTTCATAGTTTTATTTTTGAAATACACCAATTTTTATATACTGCAGGAAAAACGAAAATAAATATTATAGTGCAAATTTGCAAAAAAGCAGCATCTGCATCAAAATAAACTATTTCCAGCAGTGCAATATGAGTCCTAAGCATCCCAGAAATGACACAGAAAGTCATAAAGTCAAACATAACTTTTAAAAACACCAGTATAGGCTCATGAGGCCCTGATGGTAAAAAACTACATTTCCGCGAAAATGACATCACTTCCGGTTTCGGGCAGGTCATGGAGGACGTGCAAAAGTTTGCGCTGACGTCTATTCCAACGTAGGAAATGTTATGAACAGCTGATCGGATCGGCAAAGTGTGTTTCTGGAATATTATGTTTTTGTTGCTGCAAGTGCTTTTTATGCAGTTTTTGCAAAGCTATATGTGGAAGGAAACTGTGACCGAGGACAAGCTGATGGTATAAGATGTAAGTACAACTCCTCCGGTTACATATGCAAAAAAAATTATTGCACTAGCTCACGTGGTTGCAGTGCTACCGGGATTTAAAAATAGTTACGCAAAACAGAGCGTGCTGCTCTGACCGGCTTTAAAGGGTTAAGGGCACAACACATCGTACCATATTTTTCGGAGTATAAGGCGCACTTAAAATCCTTTAATTTCTCAAAAATCAACAATGTAGCTTATAATCTGATGCGCCTTATGTATGAATTCTGGTTTGCTTAGGGGTGGGTTTTGATTATCGATTTTCCGATTAAAATCGATTCTAGCTTGAATAACGTGCTAACAATTCCTTAAAATCCTGAATCGATTTTTAAATATAAATAATTTTTTCCTGAAACGCCAGAATCTCAGGTTAAACATCACAAAATTTTGACACTGATTCTGCACAACGATCTAAACAAAAAGGGCGGACCCGTCGACGCATCAGAATCAGTGAGATGTCGGCTTTCTCACCCGACTGCACGTACACGCCGTTGGGGCTGAAAGCCAACAGCGCACAGATGTGTCGGCAGGTCCGCGCTTTGTGTTCTGAAACTGCAGTTTTGTCTCTCTCCAACCAAATTTGACTGAACCAGCAGCAAAAGAAGATCCAAACTACACTTCACATTTTGCTTCACATAAACATAGTCATGAATGCCCTCTTACTTTTGCTGTTTTGCTTTCACCATGGGAGAATCACTTCATGCACAGGTCTCTCTCTCAGTGTAAATCTCTGTTTTCTGCATTATTCGCTTGCTTATTTCGCTTGCACCAGTCTACCGTTATGTACAGCGCTGTCGGCCGCTGTTTTTTATTTTCATTTAAAATTTCACTGACTTCCAACAAAAGAGGCCCCATTTTTGCTGTTCAGTACAAAAGAAACTTTTTCAGATTATGCAAAATTGCAAAATGCTTAACTGTGTCTCTAATTAAACCTCTGTAACTTTGCTCTGCTTCACTTCAGCAGGATCAGGTAATGTTTATATGTTTATTCATGCTTTTCTTTTGTTTTTGTTCCACTGCAGAATATTTTTAAGGTGGTTATCTGCTATAAAAAGACAGGCCACCTCTGATAAAGTCTCACAAGTGTGAGCTTTCTTTTTATGGATATAAAAATATGGATATGTACTGAAAAATGATCAGAATTATAATATTTTTGACTGAGAGAAAATTTCCCAGATTCAAATCGAATCGAATTGAATCATGAATCAAATTGAATCGGGGCCTTGTGAATCAGACTCGAATCAATTCTAGAAATCAGTGACGATACCCAGCCTTAGTTGTGCTTACTGACCCCGAACCTTTTTTGATGCGGTACACGGCGCTTAAAAATTTGTCAATAATGTTTTAGTACGACTTTGGTAAGCTATGAAGCCGCACCGCTTGATGGATTGTTGGAGCATTACGGCTACCGTAGTCAGGAGCCTCACGGAGTAATCTGGGTCCTAAACTCCGTTCACTTCAGGTCCCAAAGTCAAACGAACACTGCAGCATCACTGAGAGTTAAAAACTGTCTAAATTCTTTCATCTTTAATAAAATGATCAGCGTTGCTGCTTTACCAGGTGTAACTATGAAGTTTAACATCCAGGCATCCATGAAAACAGAATTCATTACATTTAACAGAGTTAGACGTTAGCAGGAAGTTAGCTCGCTAGCTTCCACCTAAACATGATATAGCATGTTCTGACTGAGAGATTTCTGAAAGAATTCAAACGTATAGCTCTGCTATCACTTCCAACATAAATGAAGACAGAAAACTAAACAGCAGTGACGTTTGTAGGGTTACTGAAGTTGGGCTAGCTGGTAGATAATGATGTGCTATGTGATTGCTAGCGACACAGCTATGTTAGCATAACATAAACACAGTGAAGCTGGAGGATGAACGCTAACTTTTTTCCACTCGCTAAAAGTTAACATGAGGGTTCCCGATGGTCAGAGACAAATGCAATCGCATAGTAGGATGCTGTAAAGGACCAAACTTCAGTCAGGAGAACAACTGAGATAATCCATCCACAATATGAGGTTAGTCATTAATATACTGCAACAACATGGGAATAGAGCAGCTGGAGAGAATTCAACATTAATGAATCAATGGTATGGAAGTGGAGGAAGCAAGAAGAATGAATTGAGTGAAGTTTGACTTATCTGACTGTTTTGTTTCGCTTAATGCGCCTTATAATCCAGTGTGCCTTATGTATGAAAACACACCTGTTCATCGACAGTGCGCCTTATAACCCAAAAAAAAAAGTTAGAAACATGTCCAAAAAGCATGAGTGACTGACTGAAGTCAGTTATCATAGGAAACAAAAAAACAAATATAATATCCCAAAGATTTGTTCTTGAGGTTTTATATATATAGTTGCAGCAAGAAAGCCATCGCTAAGACGTCAGAATAAGACAGAGGCTTGCCTTGGCCATGAAAAACCACCATTGGACTACTGAACTCTGGAAGAAGGTATTATGGGCTCATCAATCAAAATTTGAAATCTTCGGTTCATCACGTAGGATCTTTGTACGCCATCAAGAAGGTGAAAGGATGGTTCCACAGTGTGTGCCATCAACTGTCAAACATTGAGGAGGATGTGTGATGGTCTGGGCCTGTTTTGCTAGATCCAGGGTTGGTGACTTGTACAGAGTGAGAGGCACCCTGAACCAAAACAGCTACGACAGCATTCTGCAGCACCATGCAGGACCCTCTGGTGTGCACCTAGTTGGTCAGGGGTTCATCCCACAGCAAGATAATGACCCACAACATAGTCTCCAGACTTAAACCCCATCGAGCTGGTTTGGGATGAACTGGACAGAAAAGTGAAAGCAAAGCAACCTACAACATCCACACATTTATTGGAACTTCTGCAACAGATATGGGAAGAACTTTCTGAAGAATATTTGATTTCTATTTTAGAAAGAATGAGATGGATGTGTTCAGCTGTTATAGCTGCCAAAGGTGTCTACTTTGATGAGTCAGAGGTTTAGAATACATTTTGGTCTATAAATTGATTCCGTGATTTCTTTTTTAACTCCCATTGCTTATTTGTACTGTGCTTTCATTTCAGAGTGCAATGAGGCATTACACTGCATAATTTTCAATAAAAAACTGGAAAAATTGGGGTGTTCAAAAACTTTTGACCGGTAGTTGCATTGAAGCATTGACATAACCTGGTCAAAAACAACTCCAACCATCTAGAGTTAGTATCTGGGTTGATATCATATTTCCAAGATCAAAATGTGATTTTATATAGATGTACGCACAGCGGCAAAAATGAGTTTCCTCTGAAGGGTGGCTGGCCTCTCCCTTAGAGATAGGGTGAGAAGTTCAGCCATCCGGGAGGGGCTCAGAGTAGAGCCGCTGCTGCTCCACATCGAAAGGAGCCAGCTGAGGTGGTTCGGGCATCTGACAAGGATGCCTCCTGGGCGCCTCCTGGGTGAGGTGTTCCGGCATGTCCCAACAGGAGGAGGCCCCGGGGCAGACCCAGGACACGCTGGAGAGATTATCTTTCGGCTAGCCTTGGAACGCCTTGGTGTTCCCCCGGATAAGCTAGAGGAGGTGGCTGGGGAGAGGGAGGACTGGGCTTCTCTGCTTAGGCTGCTGCCCCCACAACCCAGCCCTGGATAAAGCGGAAGAAGATGGATGGATGGATGGATGGATGGATGTACGCACGCACATTACCCATTTATCTTTGAGAAAGAGCTTTCTCAAGTTATTGTTAATAAAACTTTAGGTCATAATAAGAGCTTGTAGAATAAAATCTTGGTGTTGTTTCTGTGGGGAGGACACAAACTCGGAGATGGGCACATTAATAAATAGCTGGTGATGTTTCTACAGTCAGGTGTGATTTTTACTTGCTAGAGGAACAAGACAATAAAAATGTTGGAAATAAAAAAAACTCTCTAATTAACACCTTTTTGAAACATTTATTCAAATTGGGGAGTTTTACCCAGAGTTACACTGTTTCACATCAATTTATTTTTTTGTTTTCTATGCTGTAACCCTTTGTCAGCATGAGGGTATATCAGTGAAACTCTCTAATTGCACAGGATCCCAAAACCAGTATGGTTGTGAATGGGGTCGAAGTGGCAATGTGCTGAGGGTGTACCCTGCCCAGTGCATTCCGGAAGATTCAGTAATTGTTCCTTTTTCTGCGAGTAAAGGACGCTGACGCCTATTCTTGACACATTCTATGACACACAGCAATTCAGTAATTCAAAAACAATCATATCTATAGTAACCATAATTTAACCCATCACACTAAACACCCATAGTGCATAATGGAATAACAATGAAAAAAGAATCATGTTTATCTTTAGTACAATGTGTTAAAAGTAAAATGTTGAATTTTATGTAACATCTCCTTCAACTCATTTTGTAGGATCAGAGTATGAATATTGCATCATACATCAGGTAGGGAAGAAGATGGGCTGACAGCTTGGAGACTTACGCTCCTCCATCACAGAGATATGATGAGCTATAGTCCTGGCTCTGTTTGCTTTCTTACAGAAGCAGGCAGCTTGATGTGCATATAAATGTGCACAGGAACAAATGAAAAAACAACCTCTCTTGCATGAAGTATTTCAACACTCTGACCTGTTTTTTAAGGCTACGAAGTGTTAAAATCCACACAGTGAACACAAAGTGAAGTGCTGAGTTTGGGAAGTTGCAAAGAAGTGTGCAAGCAGGGAGCAAAATGTGGACAGAGTGGCTACAGGAGTTAGATCGCATTCTGTAAAGCTGGGTTTTATTGCATTTTAGTCCCAGAGGGGTCATCCTCTCTAAATTTATAGCAGCGGTGTGTTAAATTTTACAGCTTGTTTTGAATATTAGGAAAGAAATCCTTGCATCCACACCTACATAGTTCTCAACACAGACTGAGATTAGGATGGAGTTGCTGGTTGTAATACAGAAAGATGTGTGTGGTAAGTAAGGTCAAATACATCAACACAAATTCAGATAAGAATTAACTAAATTAATTAAATTCAAGCCTGTTCAACAAAAAATCATAACTTTATGAATGCGCTATAAAAAACTGGATGATGAATGCTAAAGTGAGACTTTAGCACACTTCCCTATAGACTTTATGTGTTGACACAGCCTTTGCCTGCTGTGTACCTACAGCCCCCAATACACACACCCACACACACATGCAACATCTACACACAGATGCAGGTGAAGAAAGCACTAAATTTTAGAGAAAGGTCCAATTCATATGCGTGCGAAAGCAGACAATCAAATTCTTTTGCCCATATAGTAAAACGAAGAGTCAGATAACACAGCACAAAAAATATTGCAAATAATTGCGTGTTTGTGTTTCTTGTACAGCTTTTGTAAAGTTAAAGTGCTGTGGAAAAAAAACACTTGAACTCCCCTTGTAATCCCTTTTTTTCCTGCATTTGTATTTGCCATACTTGCATATTTCAGATCATATTAGACAATGGCAACTGAAGAAAATGCATTTGTTTAATGATTTCATGTATTAAAAAGCTATCCAAACCTGCAGCTCTTTTTGTAAAAACGTATTTGCTGCTTAAACCTAATAACTGTTTGTGCCACCATTATGGCCACAACTGTAATCAAGCATTTGTGATAACTTGCAATGACTCTTTCACATTGAAGGAATTATGGCCCACTCTTCTTTGCAGAATTGTTGGAGTTCAGCCACATTCAGGGGTTTTTGAGCATGAACTGCTTTTTCAAGGTCATGAACCCACCCACCACTTTAATCACACTCTAGATCTTGTTTTAACATATGGCATAGAAACTGAACATTTAACAGTGTTTCCTGAAAACCCTCTCTTGTCTGATCATTTCCTGATAACATTTACATTTACAATAATTGATTACACAGCAGTGGAGAGTAGACGTTTATCACAGTAGATGTCTTTCTGAAAGCGCTGTAACTAAGTTTAAGAATATAATCCACCCACTGTTATCATCTTCAATGCCCTGTACCAACACAGAGCAGAGCAGTTACCTGAATGCTTGTTAATAATTTTACCTCCTCACTACGTACGACTCTGGATACTGTAGCTCCAGTGAAAACTAAGGTCTCTAATCAGTGTTAGGAGGTGGTGGGTAGGTGTATTGTTGTTCTTGGGTTTTGTTTCCCTTCTAGGTAGTCGGGGCGGGGCTTGATGGCATTCCGGCACACCTGCGGCGCATCGGACGTCATCAGTGAGCGCTTTTATGGAGCTGAATCTCGGACGTCTGGTGTCGGAGTATTGTCATTTTCATAAGTGGTAACGTGTTGGTGCAAGCTGAATCTGTTGATTCCGCGCGATTGAGCTGCATGTTTTTAGGATCCATCACCTGCCTGCTTCTCCTTTGTTCTAGCCTGTCCCGCTGCCTGCTCGCCTGCCTAGTTTTCTGTGTGTTGGCTTCTTTGGATCTGTGACGGAGAGTTACTTCGTACCAGGCTGTGACCACCGCTACAGCTGTATTTCTGTGTTGCAAGTAAGCTCTCCAACTCTCCTCGTCCACTTTTAGTTTAACTCTCGGCTATCGACGTACTCTGTAACTTTGTTTGTCCCTCGTTTTCAGGTAATTCTGGTGCGTCATCGGTCCGCCCGCATACCTCGGCTCCGTCTCATCCTTTCAGCGCTGCTCTCCGTGCACATTTTTACCTGTCACTGTATATAGCCCCTTCCCTTGTAAATATTCCCCCATCATTGTATATAAATCTGCATCACTACTATCCTGTGCTCGTGTGTGTTTCTGCCACTAAATCCATCCGGGTAAAGTCCCCCTAACAATCAGAAGTACCTGACTCCGTGGTATAATTCTCAAACACGTACCCTAAAGCAGATGACTCGTAAGCTGGAGAGGAAATGGCGTGTCACAAATTTAGAGGATCATCATTTAGCCTGGCGAAATAGTTTGCTGCTTTATAAGAAAGCCCTCCGCAAAGCCAGAACAGCTTACTATTCGTCACTGATTGAAGAAAATAAGAACAACCCCAGGTTTCTCTTCAGCACTGTAGCCAGGCTGACAGTCAGAGCTCTTTTGAGCCAACCATCCCTTTAATGTTAACTAGTAATGACTTCATGAACTTCTTCACAAATAAAATTTTTATCATTAGAGAAAAAATTACCAATAACCATCCCACAGATGTAATATTATCTACAGCTACTCTTAGTACCATTGATGTTAAGTTAGACTCTTTTTCATCTTATCTTAATGACCTTGTAGTACCTAGAGTATTTAAAAGTAGAATGGGAGGCAGAGCCTTCAGTTTTCAGGCCCCTCTTCTGTGGAACCAGCTTCCAGTTTGGATTCAGGAGACAGACACTATCTCTACTTTTAAGATTAGACTTCAAACTTTCCTTTTTGCTAAAGCATATAGTTAGGGCTGGACGAGGTGACCCTGAATCCTCCCTTAGTTATGCTGCAATAGACGTAGGCTGCCGGGGGATTCCCATGATGCATTGAGTTTTTCCTTTCCAGTCACCTTTCTCACTCACTATGTATTAACAGACCTCTCTGCATTGAATCATATCTGTTATTAATCTCTGTCTCTCTTCCACAGCATGTCTTTTATCCTGTCTTCCTTCTCTCACCCCAACCAATCACAGCAGATGGCCCCGCCCCTCCCTGAGCCTGGTTCTGCCGGAGGTTTCTTCCTGTTAAAAGGGAGTTTTTCCTTCCCACTGTCGCCAAAGTGCTTGCTCATAGGGGGTCATATGATTGTTGGGTTTTTCTCTTTATCTATGAAGCGCCTTGAGGCGACTTTTGTTGTGATTTGGCGCTATATAAATAAATAAATTGAGTGTCAAAGCATCTCCATGGGTTTTAAGATCAGACTTTAGGCCACTCCAAAATCTTCCTTTTTTTGAATCACTCAGAGGTGAACTTGCTGTTCATTCATCATTGCCCTGCAGAATAACTCAAGTGCACTTGGCCTTCAGGCCTGCATGAACTGATGGTTGGATATTCTCCCTCAGGATTTTCTGATTGAGAGCAGAACTCATGGTTCTGTCAGTTATGACAAGTTGTCCAGGTCGTGAAGCCCCACACTTCATGCTACTACCCTGGCTGACTACCCACAAAGCAAAATTGGTATGGCCTGGCTCTGGCCCACATAATGTGCTTACACATGGCCCACATACCGCAAAGAATGACGGCCCTTTGGTGGCCCAGATCTAAACCAGATCTGGGCCACACATGGGCCTGTTGCAGACACACTGCTGGCCCTGTGCTGGGCCAGAACAGTTTCAGCTCTGGCCCCAGATGTCAGCCTAATGTGTACCTTAATCAAGCCATGTAATAACAACATGTGTTGGAACATAATAGCACAACAGAAACATGATGAAACCCATGTTCAGACAGCGAATGGACTGCTTCTTATATAGCGCTTTTCTACTCTCCCAGATTACTCGTAGTGCTCTATACAACATGCAACATTCACCCAGTCACACACTTTCTCTAAACTTAGTGCATTTATACACATTCACACTTTTGACAAGCAGATTGGAGGAGCCAGGGATCGAACCAGCACTAACCTTCCAATCAGTAGGTGACCCGCTCTACCTCCTGAGCCACAGCCACCTGGTGGTAAACATAAGTAAACCCTCACTAGGTTTTGGATAAAGTTTGGCTACCATAGCAGTATAGTATAGTAACATGGCATTTGGGTCTTCTAACTGAAATAGGAAAATAGGAAAATAAATAGTACCATCATTGCCAGACCTGGCCCACATCTGGCTGACAGATAACCTGCCATGACACCAGCCAGTCAGAAGTGCCAGCTTATTGCTGGATCCGGGCCAGACCTGTTTTCTATGAGCCTTGGCGAGAAAAACTAAACCACAATCTAGCCAGATGTGTCATGCCATCAAATAAACAGTGCCATCTACACCAGGCCTGGCCCATATCTGAATGAAATACCACTTACCATGCCAGAAGTCAGCCAGCAGTGCCGGCTTAACACCAGATCCAGATTATGTTATTTTACACCAGACGTGATGGGACCAAAGCTTTTGGAAATGTTCAGCTGTCAGTCCACTGAATATTTTCCTAAAATATTTTGGGGATGATCAAAATATGAGACAAACCTTTGTTCTTGGATTTTTCTTCTGGGAACTCACCAATGGATTTTTCACCCAGTCTCTTTGTTATTGTTCATGAATCATGAACACTGACCAACACCTTTTTAAATTTCTTATGACCACAATAATAATATATTGACAATATGGTGTTGTTATCTGACAGCTCTAAGAAACACACAGGTTAAGCCTAGAAAATAACAAGTCTGTCGGTTTGTGTGAACTGAATGGCCTCGAATGAAGATAAATTCCTGTCCAACATTATTGTTGCAGTTTGCATCTAGTGCTAATCCAGGACAGATAGCGGAAAAAGAGCGCTCCCAGAGAAAACAATTTAAACGCGTTAACGCAAATTAATCCGCCATCATGGTCAACGCGATTAACGCAACGCATCTGGAGTGCAGAATGACTCAAAATCCCTGAAATGTTTCTGTTAACGCATTTCGGGCAGTTTGTCCAAGTAGAGTTACCCTCGCACATGTGCAAATGGGCAGTTGATCTGGTAGTGACAGCTGAACCAATCAACTCAATATGGAAGATGATAAACACACATTGGCGCTCTCGATGGGAAGTTTCAGTATTAAAAAAATAACAAGATGGAACAGTCAACCGACATATTTTGCACATTGTGCAAGAAGGAATTTTCTTTTCACCAAAGCACTTCCAGCTTAAAATATCACATTGAAGCGAAGCCTACGTTAGTCAGAGTGCTAGCACTTTGGCTAACGTGTCACCCAGCTTGCAACAAACCACTCACGGAGCATCGGGGGCTCAGTAAGTCGACCTCGGACATATTAACTGACACAATTGCCAAGTGGATTGCAACAAACTGCAGACCTGTTAATTAGGGATGGGTACCGGTATCCGGTGCCATGATGGCACCGGTTCTGACATAAACGGTAGTAACCAGACCGAAACGCAGCGCAAATTTCGGTGCTTTATTTCGGTGCCTTTTTTCCTGAGCTGTGATACACTTTAGATTCTAGCCAATCATTTTACGTTTCCGAGGATAGTAGGCGGGCACGTACGTTCTTTTAGAGCAGAGCTACAGATTAAAAACGCCCAAGGCGAAGCGGTCAAAGTCTGGCTGTACTTCACAGCAAAAGATGCAAACTCAGCAGCTGCAACAAGTGCTTTAAGCTGATACTGTGATACTGTCAAAGGAGGTAACACCTTGAATCTGATGAAACACCTGGCGACGCATAGCGTTTTTTTTAAAAGCTGAGAAATGCGCCGTATTTGATAGCTTGCTGCGAGACCTCACACCGAGCACATCTACTGCGGGTGTGGTGCCTGTTATCGGACCTGGAGTTAGCAACATCCCCCAAAAACCCGAAGAGGAGAGTCCTGGCCCCTAGCCCTGCCAGTGTAGCAGAAATGATGAGGATGATGATGCAGCAGCAGCCGTTCTTCTCTGCGTGAGTAGCTTAATGTTGTTCGTGTGTAATTTACGTTGAGTAGGCTAACCACGTTATTACATTAATGCATGTAAGGTGAACTAGCAAACATCATCATAGCTACATGCAGCTGTCTTCTTGTTTGATGGCAGATACTCCCTTCACCCTGGCCAAAAAGGCTAAAATGACCAAAGAAAAAGTGGAAAACAGCTAAACATGAGAGGTTTTTGGACAAAGTTTGTGTTTTTTTCATTGTTTAAGCTGCTTCCAGCCCAGAGTGATACCATATATGCCCCATAGCTGCAGAAAAGGCTAACATTGTTATCTTTTTACAAAAAACAGCTGAACAGTACCGGTTTGGCACCGGTATCAGATAAAACCTAAACGATACTACTACTATCCCTACTGTTAATGTCGTTGAGAACACGACATTACATATCTTTGGTTCCTCATCTCAAGGAGTTGAAGCCTCCCGAAGAGTGACAGAGAGAGAGGATAAATAAATGTTTACAGAGTTTTTTGTTAACATGAAGGTTCAAGATGTTCAGTAAACATGTTAAGTGCGTATATTTTCCCTCTTTTCTCGAGTCTGTCTGCTCATGCAAAATGAAGTAACCCTGTAATGAATCTCTTTAAACATTTTCATTGTTTGACAGCACTAATATATATTATATATGAGTGTATACTTACCTATTAGTATATAGGGTTTCAAAAAGTTGTATTTCACAGGAGAGAAGCTGTGTTAAAAGACTGAAGAAAACTATTCAAATTCTCTTTGAATTTAAGCATTTAACATTCTTTGTGTTTATTCTCCATTTACCTCATTATGTTGCATAAATGTCTGTTACAAGCTTAAATTTAAAGGTGAAAAAATGTAATTGCAACCAGGCTATTGGTCAAGTATTTGCAATTAATCGCAATTAATTACAGAAAATTTTGCGATTAATTTAATTTTTTTTAATCTATTGATATTTATACTGATATTTATATATAATTGTTATAGTCCTGCCTCTGTACACCACAACAGGTGATCATAAATCAAGTGTGTGATTAAATTGCAGACCTTAGCGGTGTTCCAAAAATGATTCATGAAATTTTTAAGAATTATAGCAAATGATATTATTTACTCTTTTCAGTAGAGTCATGACAAATGAAGCAGACACAATATCTGATGTTGATTCAAATTGTTGAATTTGGAGGTCATCATTAAGAAAACTCAAATAAATCTACCACAGTCAGCAAAAATGCAGAAGTGCAAAATCAACACTATAATGCAAAAAAACCATGAAAACACTGAACCTGCAACATCAAAAGTCCTGAAATGTCACAGAAGACAACAAAAGTGCATGATAAAAAATGATTTTAATAGTTAAAAAATCTAAAACATCTAAATCAAACAGTGCCTTGAAGGTCTTTCTGAAAATGGAGAACTCTGCATAAAAATCGCTGTAATTCTGAGACAGCTCTTGAAAATATTTTGTAAAACCCAAACTGAAAGTTGGCACTTTAATCACATATTAAGTGTTTGTTTTACAACAGTAATAGTGGCAATAGTAAAACTGCAAAACTTGTGTTTTGCAAATATTGCGGTGTGCACTGTATATGATCAGCCTCTTCAATCTTTATGCCATCCATCATATTTTCTGAGGGCGAGAGAGATAAAATGTTCCAAATTTTAATAAGATAGCGAACAAGCGAATGCTCTTGTAATCCTCAAGCAGAGCTGATAAATCTTTAAAGAGGTGGCTAATCCTTTCATCCTGTGGGCTGAAGCAGGAATGGCTACAAGGAGGATTACATCAACCATGGGTACAGAAAGATTAATAGACATCAAATTAGCTAATCGCTACCCAGTTCTTCCTATTGTTTTAGCATGAAGAGGTGGCCTTTAGTGCCCTTAAATCTGCTCCTGCAGGAAGAATGAGAGCAGAGGTATGAACAGCATCAGAGTTGCAGTGGGACCGACTGTGAGGGCACACCTGACATCGTCCTCCACTGCCTGATCTGTCTGCACAGCTGTCAGTAGAGCCGATTGCAACATCCCAGTGAAACAGCTTTTGTCCTGAATACAAAAAGCTGTTTTAATCTTTCTCCTCTGGTGTTCTCAACATTATATAATGTTCCTTTTTTGCAATGTTTGATTAAACATAGGGTAGATTCACATCTACCTCTTTACATGGGATTTTTAAATATTAGGGCTTGCAAAAGGAAATCTTCTGCAAGCCCTAAATTCATGGTAACGTCACTCATAAGGTACGAAAACTTCTGACAGTCTTAGCATAATGCTAAAATGCAAATCCCTAAGTAATTTGCTGGTGACATAGTAGCTGTTAAGAGGTAAAATTCAATAATTATTTTTAGATTAAAGAAGAAAAACACAGATGACACAATTTAAATGTCCCTGACCGCTTTGCTTCTGTCTTCTTTTTAAATGACTTTGACTTCATAACTTGTTTCCAATGCAGAAAATACCAAGAACCCTTTTTTTTTATCCACTTCTATGAAATTATTACCATACGATTAAGGTCAAGACAGGAGTGTGTCTCTGTAGTTCCTCAGTCATCGTGCTCATGGTAGTTTAAAGAGCTTCCACGAGGTTTCTTCAGTTCTTCAGTTGTTTTGTACATTGCACTTTCAGCAGTCCTGTTTGTCCGTTATATATCATATGTAGCACCAGGGTCTCAGACGAACGCTGTCTCATGGTTGAAATGACAGTAAAAGCCACTTGACTTGATTTGACTTGAGTTTCTTCTTTAAACTGCAGCCTGATGCTGCTTTGTTTACGGGTGTCAGTCATATTTATGAGTCTTTGCGACACACAGTCTCCTCCTCACTGCTGTCTACGGTCTCACTCACTGACTCATGTGCAAGCATTTCATGTTACAGGATCAATTCCCATACAAAAATATCAATATCTCATTTGATTAAACTTTTTTAATTTTTAATTTATTTTATTTTTAACCCTAAACATGAAATGATGACAACAGTAAACTTGGCAATTAGCAGGATAGTCGGCAATACCCTGTTAACTCCAATCGCCTTCCACCTCTCATTCATGTGCACTTTTGCTTATGACGCATCACTACCGGTAGAGGACCCGAGCTTGAGGTGTGTGTGTGTGTAAATAAACATTCATTAGTGTGTTTGGAATTTGATTAAAGCTTCTTTGGGCCAAAGGTCAAAGTAAAAATCGTTCAGCATCTGGAAGACAGGACAGTAAGTTCTAACAAGAATGAAGAACAGGCAGGAGAAATGACCCCAAAGAAAGATGCAACAGCCTCAGGCAGACATTTAAAAAGAGATTTGATTTATTTTAAAGCACTGCAAGAAAAGAATCATCCATAAGTTTACCTAAAAAGGTGTAAGTAAACTTATACTATCTCCTGCACAGAATCACGTTTATCTGAGAGATAAACTGGACATAAAAACAGAGCCAACAAAAGAGGCAGGAAACACAGGGAAAGCCCCCAACTCAAATCAAACGCTCCCCTTTCTTCTTCTTCTTCTTTCAATTAGCTCAAGCTGCGTATATCACACAACAAAAGAGCTGTCCAAGGACGTTAACGTTAGCAGACCAGGCAGCCATGTTTTTGTAGTTAAGAGCTAAGAATTAGCTTCCGGCACTCCAACTACAGCCAATGGGAGAAAAACGCTGTGTGTGTGTGTGTGTGTGTGTGTGTGTGTGTGTAGAGTGGGAAGGTGGAGGATGTAGTGTCACACAATGGAGTCAAAGGGTATTTGTCTAGGCCATCCAGGAGAGACTAATAAAGTTGTTTACAAGTAGATGTTGAATAAAAGACACAATATACTCGTCTTTGTGCCCCCCCCCTCCCCCTCCCCTTCAGGGAATCTCTTTCACGGCTTTTCATCAACAAGAACAGACAACACTGTGCTATAGAGTTTACCATCTGGGGTGGATAATTTACCGAATAAATGCGGGTGTCCAGAAAAATACAAAGCACGGTCACTGAAATGTTCTTTTGTTAATGTTCACATTGTTGTGGAAATGTTTGAATGTTCTGAGTTACAAATTTGTGTAATTGTACATTTTCAGGATCTCGCTTCTACATACAGTTCGATGGTTACTAAGAAGCTGTAAATGCTGCTTTGCATTCTTGCAGTTTTTAAGCACACAGGCAGGAAAGTCTTCATGTATCTTATGTTTTGAAAACCACGCAGTAGTTCAGCTCACTGTGGTCATGTGAGCTGAAGATTAATAATAAAACTAGAAGAAGTGCATTTCCACTGCAATAAATACTCTGCCGACTCCTCTGCTGCTGCTTCATTGAATGAGCAAGTATCAATTAACATCAATCAATGGTGAAAACCTCATTTTTAATTGTGGTGCATGAATAAAACTGCTTGTGCTTCTAATGAAAAAGCTGATTAGTTTATTATTTCTAAACTGATTTGTCGAACTTCAGTAGCTTTTCATGCATTTTCATTGTTAACAGTCTTCATATTACCACAGTTTGCAAATACTGTGTGTAATTAATATGTAACAATTTTAATGTCATAGTAGTCATTTTTGTAATGCATGTTCTGTACTACACAATAGTCTTAAGCCACAATTCATAACCTGGTGCCTGAACACCAGCTGCATAGAAGAAGAACCTGTTTTAAAATGTACTTAAATATTTTGTTGCATCATTTCTTTAGTTGAATCTGTTAAAAATGTCAAAGACACAGTGTGATGAGCGTATAGTATATTTACACTAACAACAGGGTTCACAAAGGGCTTAAACTTGACAAATCTTAACATAGTGTGGAGTGTTTTCTTAAACAAATCTGAGGAAGCTGAACAATTGAAGACATAAGAAGACGCGCCACCAAAAAAAAAAATATATATATATAGATGAACAGTATCTGAAAGACATCCTCAAGAAAGAGGAATTTCAGGTTTCAGTAGTTGTTAGTTTCCTTTTGTACTTTATGTTGGAGGACCAGCTGCCCATTGCTTCAATCTGAGCCTTGCTGACTTAATTCTTGGCAAACCAGCGGTTGGAGGACGAGGAGCCCACTCTGGGTTCCCCTCCACCAACTCCCAGGAACAGATGTTGTAGTCGTCATCCTGGTCCTGATGAGACTGTGAACCCTGTGCATCCCGAGCCTCCAGAGAATCAAAAGCCTGCCAAGTCCCCACTGCTACTCCAGCCACATGAACCTGAGACAATGAGCTCTGCACCACCAGAACCCACAGGCTCCCTCTGCAGGTTTTGCCCTGTGACTGGGCTGACTGGGCTAGAGTCAGCAACCTTTAACATCCAAAGAGCCATTTGGACTCGGTTTCCACGCAAAAGAAAACACATCTAAAATGAAGATAACACTGTATATGTTGTTTTTTTACCTTTATGCTTTGTGAACAACTAAGGTGTGTTGCTTATGAAATCCATGAAGTGCTACAGAGAAAATTACATTTTATTTATGTAATTAACACATTTTGAACTCTTAAAGAAATATAACAAAAGGAACTAAAATGATCCAGCAAACAAAAACTGTTGTGAGCCGCCCTTATATCGCCTTTGGGCTTTTGGAGCCTTGACCTGACTTTTAAAAAGTAATTGGGAAAAAAGCTCTATGCTGCTGAAAAAAAAATAGATATTTGCAAAATTCTGCCTAAATATGTATTTTACCTGGTTAATGTGTGTGGCGGGGCGTGGTCTGCAGCGCCGCTGCAGGGGAGGCGGACGCACCTGAGCGGCACCCGCAATCACGCCTCGCCGCCTTAACGTCTGTGCTGTTGTTGGTGTGTGTCGGGCTGTGAGCTGAAAAGCTACAGCCGGCTGTGTGCGAACAGCAACCGTGTGTGAAAAGTGGTCAATAAAGAGATGCTGAAAAGTGTGTTCATGCAAACATCGTCGGTTCAGTATCACAATAATCTTCCAATTTAAAACTACAAGTTAAAAAAGAACTAACATAAATAAAATACTCTTCAGCTAAATACTTCTCATTTATTTTACCAAACCACGCGGAGCCGCAGTATAAGCACTAAAGAGCCGCAGGTTGCCGCCCCCTGACCTACACAGTCGGACGTAGTTAAAAACATATTAGGCTGAACGCTCTTTAAAATTGCAGAGGACTGGAAAATAATGGGCTCTTGATTCCTGCAAAGTCAAAGAAATGTGACTTTTGACTGTTGCTGACTGAATGATTGAATTGTTCACAGTGTTTTGGTCACACACTGCTTTTCATTCTTTAAATAGTAACTTTCATACATGCGTAGCAGGTATAGTCTGTTTCTGGTGCTGGGAAAATCATGGAGAACGACTGATCGTATTTAAGATCAATACATTAATTAATGGCTTGTAGTCTTGAAGTTAACTCAAAAAGATCACATTTATTAAATCAGCTCGAGCTATTATTGGTATCTGCCATCACACAAACTTTGAAAATGATATGAAATGACAGTTAGACTGCTGTTGGAGATTATGTATGGGGATTTCAGGAGCAGGACCACGCCTCCAAACACGCTCCTCTGGCTGTCATCTATATGGGTTCCCCCAGCAAGCCGATCAGTCTCGTTTCCCTCCCTCCTTCCTCTCTATTCTTCAACTTCTTCACTTCTATTCATGGGGATCTGCCACTCCCCTTCGAGGCCTTCCCCAAACCGCAGCTCAGTTCATGTCAAAGCTTTGACTTTTACCTACTAACACGCTGTCAAACTTAAAATGAGGACGTGGGCCCAGCGAGTGAAACAAAAAGACAGACGAACAGACAAACTGACCCAATTACATACTTTTTGTTCTACTTTCAATGTGATTTATTCAGCTTCTGTTGTGTTTTCTGTGCTTTTGCAGCATTTTTCTATCGTAGTCAGCCTCTGGTCTGTGTTTTCATTCCCAAAGTCAGAGACGTTCTCTGCTCTTTAGTTTGAAGACTTTTCCACTCCCCAGTCTAATCACCTTGTCTAATCAGCCCAGTCAGTTGAAGTACAAAATAGACCAGCTCAGCCACTCAGACTTTACCAGCTTATCAGCTTGCTCCTCGTGGCAAACAGACAAGTCTCTTGGCTTATTTTGTAAACTACTGTCTTTGTTCCTTGTTCCAGCTTGTAGCTCTGTCAGTCACAGGAGTTGACTAAACCCACCTTCTTCCATACAACACTGGAGACCTCTCACCATACCTGGTGCCATCATGAGCTCCAAGTCGTTCTGTGTGTGGGTTTAACAAAGAATGTGCACCTGAGTTTCACTCTCTCATTTTTTCATTTCAATTTTCAACTGCAGAGAGAAGCTTGACACTAGTTGACAAAAGTTGAGGAAGGATTGCTCTTCGGTTATGGTTTACAGCAGCCGTCTCCAACCTTTTTTGCGCCACGGACCGGTTTATGCCCGACAATATTTTCACGGACCGGCCTTTAAGGTGTCGCGGATAAATACAACAAAATAAAACTAGTACTGGTACCGAAAAAAAGAAGATTTATTCATAACACATGTGAAAAGACCCAGGAAAAACATACATTTCACACCTGAGCTTCAACTCTCGCGGCCCGGTACCAAACGACTCACGGACCGGTACCGGTCCGAGGCCCGGAGGTTGGGGACCGCTGGTTTACACTGTTATAGAAACAAGGAGAAAATGGGTTTCAGAACAGCTGCTGGACTTGGATAGAGGACTGTGTGGTAAATGCTCACTTACTAACTGGACTGGTGTTGTTCTGTGTGTTTGGGACTGCTATATTCTTATATATACATTCATTTTAAATAATTTCCCTTTGTGGTGGGGCGTGGTCTGCGGTGCCGTGTGGACGCACCTGCACGGCATCCGCAATCACGCCGGCCGTGTTAAAACACGGGGACTCAGGGGTTGGTGTAGTTTGTGGTGTGGTTCAAGCAAATAAAGATGGCTCGAAATAACGATATGTGGTCCCGTGCCTTATTCGCGCCACGCCCTTTTTTGAGTTTCTTTTAGAGAACTGTTTAACCAGTTTTATTACTTTGAGTCATGTAATCTTTTTATTCAGTGCTACCTTAACTGTATATTTGTTTTTATTTCTGGGGAGATTACTCCCAGTCTGTTCTTTACACTGCTCTCTCCTGCTTACAACTAAAGGTTAATAATTTAAAGAGCATCGTCAGGCCCTTTAAATCTAGGTCACATAGTTGTTAACAGTAATTCTGCCCCTTAGCTTGGTTTTGTTGGCCACAGGTACACAAAATTAAGTCACTGCATTCTGTTCATCCTGGTGAATACTGCGTGGCTTTAGTGGAGAAAAAATATTTTAGAGTAAAATTAGAAATTCAGTTTATATATTTTATTTATTCCAGAACAAATAAGCAGTTTTGTTTTGCCATGGTTCCCCCAAGATTTATAACCTTTCCCACAGCGATGGCACTCTAATGCCCTTTGAGGACCCGGTTACTCTGCGGCCTTTGCTTGTTCACACTGAACTAAAGAGAGCTGGTATATAGTAGTGCCACACTGCATGCAAATGGAAACAAGGCCATTTAAATGCCCCTGTGGAGATTATGAAGAATGCTTTGCTGATTACAACACTGTAAGGTTGCAACTTTTTATCCAGATTAATCAAAACATGTGAACACAATTCAATAAAAGCCTTTTTAGGATCACTTTTAATCGCATTTTAATCATGAAAACAATGTAAAAACACGAAGGATTTCAGTTGATTCTTTGTCTGAACACACTGGCAGATGTGATAACATAAAGAGATGTGTGACAGAACCAGGAGAGCATGTTGTGGGATTCTTCTTTAACAATTAAGAGCAGAAGCTTGATGAGACTGGATTCACACTTAAATAAAGAATCATGCACATGTAGATCTGAAAACAACATCTGTTGTTTCATCTGCTCAGTTTAATTGTTTGTTTGTTTTTAACCGTTTAAGACCTACCATAGAACCAAGTCCGCCAGAGCTTATATTATATGTTTACATGCTGTGGAGCCATTTTTGGGAGCATTTCAAGTTGATATACATCAATACAACCATTACAGCCCAGATTTTAATAATATGTCTGCATTAAGTGCATAGTAATTACATAAATTGCAAAAAAGTGCAATAAACTACAAAAAAATTGAAAATCGTTTTTGCTTTTTTAACATATATTTCTAGTTAGAGAAATTTAAGAGGCTTATCCCTCAAAACTGTAAATACAAAAAAGTAGCACAAAATAGTTTCCCACCACAGGAAATTTATTTTGAGTGTCTTCATAGTTTTATTTTTGAAATACACCAATTTTTATATACTGCAGGAAAAACGAAAATAAATATTATAATGCAAATTTGCAAAAAAGCAGCATATGCATCAAAATAAACTATTTCCAGCAGTGCAATATGAGTCCTAAGCATCCCAGAAACCACACAGAAAGTCATAAAGTCAAAGATAACTTTTAAAAAACACCAGTATAGGCTCATGAGGCCCTGATGGTAAAAAACTACATTTCCACAAAATGACGTCACTTCCGGTTTCGGGCAGGTCATGGATGAATGTTATGTTTTTGTTGCTGCAAGGGCTTTTTATGCAGTTTTTGCAAAGCTATATGTGGAAGGAAACTGTGACCGAGGACAAGCTGATGGCATAAGATTTAAGTACAACTCCTCCGGTTTCATATGCAAAAAAATATATTGCGCTAGCTTACGTGGTTGCAGAGCTACCGGGATTTAAAAATAGTTACGCAAAAACAGAGCGTGCTGCTCTGACCGGCTTTAAAGGGTTAACTGATTTAAGAGCTGTTATTTACTTTGACTGGCAAAGTTTGAGCTTCAGACAGAAATAATTGTGTGATGGACTGTTCCCATGAAGCGGGGAACACAACTAGATGATAAGGCCAATCTTTTACACACATACTGAATGAACTTGAATGCAAAATAATTAGATTCACCTGATGAATTCACCCAAATGACCAAAGACAATTAACAACACAGCTCTGAAAACAGTTTCGATTTGCAGTTTTCAGAGCTGTCTGATGTCTAAAGAAACATTTTGCAGTTTGTTTGAGCTTTTGCTCAGTGTCTTTTTTCTTTCACCAGGTTTCCTTCCAGCTGCTTGTGGTCACACTTTGGGTAGCAATAGATTGACTTTGTTACAGAGCTCGACTGATCTTCGTTTTGACAGCAGATATAGGTAACTGTGAAAAGATAACGACTGAGATTGAACGACTGTTCCACAAGGTACACTGCAATTTTAACAAGCCTGCATACTTTGTGCGTGCATCAAGTGGAAAAAGTTTCAAAATAACAATGCATATGACAGGAAAATGGTTTTGTTTGTCACTGAGACGCTCTGCATAACACATGTTCTCTTGCGGTTGGAATATTAAGGAGAAAGCGCTGCCTGATAACAAACAAACACTGTTAAATACATTCTGGGTTTTGATCAACCACAGTGTGTTTTTGTTGGGGTTTTATAGAAACTAGCAGGAAAAATGTGACAAATGTTCAGTCATTTATGTGGACTATAATCACTGATGGGAATTTATAAGAATTGTGATTTCAATATCGATGTCACTCATCGACTCAATTCGTTGTTGATTCTCTTATAAATTCTCATTGGGTTTTTAAAGGTCATGTATTACACAGAACACTTTTCTCTAAAGTAATGCAGTATGTGACTTAGTTATTCACTGGAGACAGTAATTCATTATACTAGTCATTACTTTGCTTTTACATCATGTTTCTCTGTAAAATGATATGAAACACACGGTCTCATAATTACCAATGAACAATATAAACCATGAGGCCCCACACACCAACACAAACGTGTGATCCTTCGATGAGTATTTGGGTATGAACACAAAGCCGTCAGCACAAAGCAAAGATGAAAACCAACACAAAGAGTGTAAACTCGTTACCACAGTGACTGCAGTCTGACAGCTCATCACTACTTTTATTACCCGGTTACTTAGTGTCCGTATGCTCTGGGTTCTTGGCTAGCTTAATACCTTTGTGTTAGCATGTTAGCAGCTGTTTCTGTCCTGGATGAAGTTTGCATTTTACCACTGTGCGCGTCCGTTTGTGCAGTAAAATAAATTAAAATCTAATAAATAAAAATAAATCATGTCCATATCGACGCAGTAGACCATGGAACCCAAAATGCTGGATTCAGAAACAGAGATTTAACTTAGGGCGCAGCTTTTATTGCTGGAGAAACTCTTCATAGCAGTAAACGTGACAAAAACAAACCAAAACCACAAATGCAGGACTAAAGTCGGAGAACAGGAACCTAGAAACTAAGAATACTCAGGAGGAGTAGGGGTAAAGACACAGCACAAAGAGGGTACAATGCAACACAGAGCAGGGGATGACAAACGACTGAAATACAAGACGGTAAATCAGGAAATGGGAAACACAGCTGGTACTAATTACCCAGACAAGATGGGGAAAAGAGGCTGAACACAGAGCAGGACTGTCAAAATAAAACAGGAAGCACGCGGCAGACACTGAACAGAGGGAACACCGAGTACAAGGACAGGACGGACATGAGACATGACTGACTGGGGAACAAGAATAAACACGAGGGCAGAAGTAGAAATCACAAACCCAGGAGAACTAGAGCTCTAGAAAAACAGAACAGAAACCAAAAACCTAAGATTCATGAACCATGATAAGATCAAAAATAAATGTACAAAACTCAAAACACTGAGTCACCGACCCGGGACCATGACATGTCACAGGTGTGGCATCTATATAAAACTCTTCTAGTGTAGACTGACTTAGTCTGTTAAACACAAAAATGCACACTTGTGAGTAGGGATGGGTATTGATACGATTTTCACGATTCCATTTTCGATTCTGTTTAACGATTCGATTCTTTGTCGATTTTTATTTTTAAAAAAGGAGAACACTAAGGTCAATTAGCTTAGAACTTTGTTTTATATCTTCTCTTTGAACAAGATAGAAATGTAGGAGTAACATGGCCTTACAAACCCAACAGTGAGATCTTAAGAGATCCACAGCCTGCGGCTCTTCAATCGGGTGTCACAGGGTCCCCAGGAAAAAAATTGTAAATGTAAAATCCATCCATCTTCATCCGCTTTATCCGAGGCCGGGTTGTGGGGGCAGCAGCCTAAGCAGAGAAGCCCAGACCTCCCTCTCCCCAGCCACCTCCTCCAGCTTATCCGGGGGAACACCAAGGCGTTCCCAGGCCAGCCGAGAGATATAATCTCTCCAGCGTGTCCTGGGTCTGCCCCGGGACCTCCTCCTGGTGGGACATGCCCGGAACACCTCACCCAGGAGGCGCCCAGGAGGCATCCTTGTCAGATGCCCGAACCACCTCAGCTGGCTCCTTTCAATGTGGAGCAGTAGTGGCTCTACTCTGAGCCCCTCCGGATGGCCGAACTTCTCACCCTATCTCTAAGGGAGAGTCCAGCCACCCTTCGGAGGAAGCTCATTTCTGCCGCTTGTATCCCCAATCTCGTTCTTTCAGTCACTACTAAATGTGAAATAATAAAATAAATATTCTTCTGTAGCAATAACAAAGTATAACATCAATTATTCTGTAGCAATAAAAGAAGAATATCCAGTAATGTCCCTGCCTACAATTAAACACATTCACTTACTGAAAATCATCAGCTGTGGCAAATGGCTGCAAGCCTTTGACCACAAACTGAGTCACTGCTCGGTGACATTCGTCTATCCCGGCCTGAAAGGAGACGCTACGGTAGACTGCAGCGAGAACTGCCAGCATCTGACCCAGACTCTGTCTGTCTCTCTCATCATGGTCACCTAAACGCACAGTAATGGCAGGTTTGTAATAAGGCAGATCGCGCTAACATAATATGCACTGTTAGCTGATTATTTACCTGCCGCATTAACGGGAGAGGACGTGCAAACGTTATCGCTGCTGCTGGGTTGAGATTCACGAGTCGAGCGGAATTAAAAACACGACATTCATTTAAGGTCATCGCGTGTTTTGTGAGCAAATGCTTTTGCATATTCGTAGTGTTTCCTCCCTTAAATGAAATATCTACTTTGCAAATATTGCAAGTTGCCCTATTGTCATCCGTTCTCCATCCATCCATCTTCATCCGCTTTATCCGGGGCCGGGTCGCGGGGGCAGCAGCCTAAGCAAAGAGGCCCAGACCTCCCTCTCCCCAGCCACCTCCTCCAGCTCATCCGGGGGAACACCAAGGCGTTCCCAGGCCAGCCGAGAGATATAATCTCTCCAGCGTGTCCTGGGTCTGCCCCGGGGCCTCGTCCCGGTGGGACATGCCTGGAGCACCTCACCCAGGAGGCGCCCAGGGGGCATCCTTGTCAGATGCCCAAACCACCTCAGCTGGCTCCTTTCGATGTGGAGCAGCAGCGGCTCTACTCTGAGCCCCTCCCGGATGGCCGAACTTCTCACCCTATCTCTAAGGGAGAGGCCAGCCACCCTTCGGAGGAAGCTCATTTCCGCCGCTTGTATCCGCGATCTCGTCCTTTCGGTCACTACCCACAGCTCGTGGCCATAGGTGAGGGTAGGGACGTAGATTGACCGGTAAATTGAGAGCTTCGCTTTTACACTCAGCTCCCTCTTCACCACGACGGACCGGTGCAGCGTCTGCATTACTGAAGCTGCAGCCCCAATCCGTCTGTCGATCTCCGGCTCCCTTCTCCCATCACTCGCGAACAAGACCCCGAGATACTTGAACTCCTCCACTTGGGGCAGGAACTCATCCCCGACCCAGAGTGGGCACTCCACCCTTTTCCGGCTGAGAACCATGGCCTCAGATTTGGAGGTGCTGATCCTCATTCCCGCTGCTTCACACTCGGCTGTGAACCGCTCCAGTGCGAGCTGGAGGCCCTCACCCGATGAAGCCAACAGAACCACATCATCCGCAAAGATCAGAGATGAGATCCTGAGGCCACCAAAGCGAAAGCCCTCCGCCACTTGGCTGCGCCTAGAAATCCTGTCCATAAAAATTATGAACAGAACCGGTGACAAAGGGCAGCCCTGGCGGAGCCCATCACCCACCGGGAACGAGTCCGACTTATTGCCGGCAATGCGAACCAAGCTCTTGCAACGGTTGTATAGGGATCGAATGGCCCGTAGCAATGGGCCAGACACCCCATACTCCCGCAACACCTCCCACAGGACACCCCGAGGGACACGGTCGAATGCCTTCTCCAAGTCCACAAAACACATGTAGACTGGTTGGGCAAACTCCCATGCACCCTCAAGTATCCTCGAGAGGATGAAGAGCTGGTCCAGTGTTCCGCGACCAGGACGAAAACCTGCATTGTTCCTCCTGCATCAGAGGTTCGACTAGCGGACGAACTCTCTTTTCCAGCACCCTGGCATAGACTTTCCCGGGGAGGCTGAGGAGTGTGATCCCCCTGTAGTTGGAAGACACCCTCCGGTCCCCCTTCTTAAAGATGGGGACCACCACCCCGGTCTGCCAATCCACGGGTACTGCCCCTGATCTCCACGCAACATTGCAGAGGCGTGTCAACCAGGACAGCCCTACAACGTCCAGAGCCTTCAGGAACTCGGGGCGGACCTCATCAACACCAGGGGCTCTGCCACCAAGGAGTTGTTTAACTGCCTCAGTGACCTCGCCCCCGGAAATTGGCGGGTCATTCCCCTCATCCCCAGACTCTGCTTCCTCCTCGGAAGACGCGTCAGTGGGATTAAGGAGGTCCTCGAAGTATTCCTTCCACCGCCTGACAATTTTCTCAGTCGACGTCAGCAGCGCTCCGCCAGCACTATACACAGTGCAGGTAGAGCACCGCTTTCCCCTCCTGAGACGCCTGACGGTTTGCCAGAACCTCTTCGAGGCAGTCCGAAAGTCTTTTTCCATGGCCTCTCCGAACTCCTCCCACACCCGAGTTTTTGCTTCAGCCACTGCCCGAGCCGCATTCCGCTTGGCCTGTCGATACCTGTCGGCTGCCTCCGGAGTCCCACAGGCTAACCAAGCCCGATAGGACTCCTTCTTCAGCCTGGTGGCTCCCTTCACCTCTGGTGTCCACCATTTGGTTCGGGGATTACCACCACGGCAGGCACCAACCACCTTGCGGCCGCAGCTCAATGCAGCAGCTTCGGCAATGGAGGTGCTGAACATGGTCCATTCGGACTCGATGTCCCCCGCCTCCCTCGGAATGCTGTTGAAGCTCTGCCGGAGGTGTGCGTTGAAGATCTCGCGGACTGGGGCCTCTGCTAGTCTTTCCCAGCACACCCTCACTACGCGTTTAGGTGCACCAGGTCTGTCCAGCGTCCTCCCCCGCCACCTGATCCAACTCACCACCAGGTGGTGATCAGTTGACAGCTCAGCCCCTCTCATCCGTTCTCGTAAAGTATAATCAAACATTTTAGTGTTTGAGCCGCTTAGGCGCCGTGTTTCCTGCCAGGTAAATGACGCTCCGCAACGATGTGACGTCATTCGGGGCGACTGGAACCGATAAGGGAATCGTTTGCAAAAATGGCAAACAATTCCAAGGAATTGAAAGAGTGGGAACCGGTTCTCAACAAGAACCGGGTTTCGATACCCATCCCTACTTGTGAGCTAGGTTGTTTACAGACCTGGAGTATTTTGTCTGTTTATATCAAAGTGGGTCATTTTCACCCTTGGTTTGATTCATTTGTGTAGCTCCAGTTTTATCTGGACAGTGTGAACGTAACCCAACCTTGATCTTCACCAACTGACAGGTCTGCATTACAAGTTTGAGCTAAAAAATGCCTCATAGTCACGCATGCTTTACATTCTCGATGTGGATAGGTGCTGTAGATGTGCAAAGGACTGTATGAAGCAGCCGTCTAATGAACGTACATTCGCCGTGTTCTCCAATCGTTAAGAACTCACCAACTTCTTCCTCTATTTACTTTTGTTGCTCCCACCCCAGGCACATCTGCCCAGTGAGCAGACTGAACATGTGGTTTGTAGTAATGAGTTTACAAACTCATTAACTGATTCAGGCAGGATTAAACAAACTACAGGTGGGAAAACACTCTCAGATGTACAGGGGAGCTGGGGATCAAACCAGGAGAACAAAATCAGTCTAAACAAGTCCAACAGTGACATTTATTTGGTGAGAAAAAAGTTCATCAGTGTTCAGGTTACTGAAAGAGAGAGAATAGTTAAAACGGAGTTCTTCCTTCCCACTGTCACCTAAGCGCTTGCTCATAGGGGGTCATATCATATGTTGAGTTTTCTTCTTGGGTCTTTTATGTATGATTGTAGGACCTTTACCTTACAATCTAAAGCACTTTGAACCATCTGTTGTGATTTGATTGTAAAAATAAAACTGAATTGAATCCGTTTGAGGTCAAGTGATTTACTCCGGTTGTAGAAAAGACACAAAGTCTAAAATGGTGTTAAGGAATCTGCAGGACTTACGAACACACAGTTCTCCACTTTCATAGAAGCCTGGACAACACTGAGAGCGCCGTCTGTACATGGTCCTTACACCTCTCCTGTAGGCGGTCTTGTAGCTGATCCTGTGTAAGTGACATAAACACAGTAAAGGTATTAATGTTAAAAGATGTGTGGCGCAAAAAATGTAAGCTTGCAATGAATTATTTTCACAACAACAGAAAGTGATTTCACCAGAACATCCCACAGCAAGCCTTTGAACATGTCATCACTCAGCATTGTCACTCAAAGGTCGCTTAAGAACACAGCAGTCACTGCACTTATAAAGGATGAGCAGCACTTAAATGTTTAGCGGAGTTTCTCCACTCGTTCAAGGACAAGGATGTTTTCTATTTCAGTTTAAGATAAATGAATCAGCTCTTAGATAAACTGAACTAGTGGCTACAAAGCTTGATGTGCTCATCAAAGCTGATTGTTGGGGAGCAACAGAATACATGTACCGACGTTACGTATTTACAATAATATGAGTAACTGTATTGTGTTACAGTTACCGTTTAAAAGGGTGATCATTAGAATACAGTTACTTTGTTGAAATAAGTGGATTACAAGGTGTTCCTGTCCGTTTCCTATGTTAGGCTATCCTCTGTCTAATTTTGGTAATTTCACGCGTTGCCGTAAACCCAAACAAAACACAAAATAAGAGGCTCTAATGCAAGCTTCCTGTTAATGTTGGTGGCGTCAGTTACACAATAGACCCGGAGCCAGCACAATAGTGATGGGATTTCCGGCTCTTTTTAGAGATCCGGCTCTTTCGGTTCGGTTCACTAAAAAGATCCGGCTCTTCAGGTTGTTTTGTTGCTTTGATTAATTTATTATTAACAATAATATAAAATTATGCACAAAAGGAATTACTAATGTAAAAAAAGTGGTTTTATTTAGATATGTTTATATATAAATATATGTGGTGGCCCCTAGAGACAAAACACGTACAAACTCCAAAGCACATTTCTAGCATGAACTGAACTTCCAAAGCAGAGCTACTAGATCACTTAAATTACACAATTGAAAGCATGTGTGTATTGTTTGTGTATTTATACACAAGCACTCATATATATTCAAATAATTTAAACAAATGTTCATTTACCTGTTACTACCACACACCAAATCCGGTCGTTGGTACTTGCTGGCTTGTGTAGCCACTAGGTAACAAAAGCTCAACACTGCCCCCTAGCATCCTGGAGCACTTCTGTTGTCTTTTGTACGTGTTTTTACGTGATTTGAAGTTTGTACGTGCTTTGTCTGTAGGGGCCACCGTAAATATACTTTTATTTATTCACTCCACATAAAATGTAATAAATAAATCATATAATACAAAAATCAACTATTCACATTTCAACTTTTAACTATTTAAATTTTCAGCTTTTTCCTTTTAAACCAATTTAAAGTGAAACAACACAAAACACTACAAACCACAACACAATTAAATATAGATTAAAATGTGAAAACAAAAAGAAGATGCACATTCTCTGTCATATGGACCTGCATGAATAAACTTTCTGAATCCTTTATCATCTGCAACTGAAAATAGTTGTGGATGATTACTATACCTTTCTAATGTGACCTTGTTGTCCCTGGCTCTCTTTCTCTCTCCCTCCCGCTCTGTTCCTGTGCTACTGAGTGTAACTACCGCCCCTCCTCCCTCTGCTCAGCGTAAAGCACAAGGCTCGCGTGCAGAGTGAAGCGAAAAAAAGTGCGATAGAGAGGGTGAGAGAAAGAAAAAAAAAAAACACGTGACGGCTCGCGATAAGGAGCCGGCTCGCGTCGTTTACGTCAAAGAGTCAGCTCTAAGAGCCATTTCGTTCGTGAACGACCCATCACTACAGCACAACAGGGCCAGCAGTGCACGGGCAGGAGTGCATTTCTTACTGAGCGTGCACTGCAAACTCTGTTTGTCAGCAATCGAGCTGCTCTCAGCATCAAGAGACTCCAACCTAAAGAAACATCTGGAAGTAAAAACTAACGTTAGCCTACTGCAGCTAGCTTGTTTTAGTTGTCGTAGCAACCTGGGTTATTTGCCACTTCAGTATCTTCGATGTACTATCGCTGTGTGATGTATTACTATTACTGAAGTAACATCGTTACTGACGTTAGTTCCAGTGATGGGAATAACGGCGTTACAAGTAACGGCTAATTACTATCGTAATTATCGTTGCTATCGTTACAACGCTGTTACTGTTTTTTTGTTTTTTTTTCATATTTTTATTGAGAGACAAGTGTACATTAGTTTACAGTGACAATACAATCTGTTCCCCTCACATATTTTTTAGTTTTTCTTACATGAACAGATACGATAATACACACACACACAGGCACACCCACACACACGCTTAAATAAAATTAAAACAAACAAACAAACAAAACCTAAGAAGAAACCCAAACAACAAACCCCAAAACACACACAAAAAAAAAAAAAAAAAAAAAAAGGGGGGGGGGGGGGGATATGATATTAATCAGCTGGTAGAGCGTTTAATGACTTGCAATAATTTACGAAGGGGCCCCAGATACGATAAAATTCTCTGTATTTGCCTTTCGCTACAAGGCCTATCTTTTGCAATTTAAGAAATGACATCACATCTCTAAACCAAAAAGAAACTGAAGGTGGCTTTGAAGATTTCCAAAGGAGTAAGATGCAACGTCTAGCCAAAAGTGATGTAAAGGCTAATATTTTGAAGTGTGTAGGGTCGGTTAGACCAGTGTTGACTGGAAGCCCAAAAACAGCTAGAAAAGGGTCCATGCAGATTTGGGTCCCAAGAGCCTTGGAAAGAATAACTGAATACTGACTCCAGAAGCCATGGAGTCTTGGGCACAGAAAGAACATATGGCCTAGGTCACATGGGGTGGCATGACATCTCTCACACTGATCCATTACTTGTGGGTAAATCTCAGACAGACGAGACTTTGAATAGTAAACCCTGTACAACACCTTGAACTGGATAAGTTGTAACCTGGCACAGGACGTACTATAACGGACATTGGATACTGCTTTCTCCCATTGCTGATCCGAAAATATTATGCCTAACTCCCGCTCCCAAGCCCCCCTAATTTTAGCAACTGAATGGACATTTAAATCCATAAGTCATTTATATATTAAAGATATAATTGACTTCTTATTGGGTTTAAGGGATAAGAATTCCTCCCACGGTTGGACATTTGGAAGAAGAGGGTAGGAGGGGAAGAGAGCAGAAGTACAATGCCGTGCCTGAAAATAACGGAATAGATTGGCAGCCGGAAGATTTGTTTCTGAACACAGGTCTAAAAAAGTTAAGAAAGTGCCATCTTTATAGAGATCCTTAAACGTGTTAATACCATGACGCTTCCACTGTACATAGGTACCATCAATGAGGCCAGGAGTAAACAGATGGTTCTGTGTGATGGGCATGCATACTGATGCAGAGATGTACTTAAAATGACTCCTGAATTGTGACCAGATCCTTAGACTAGACTGTACCACGGGATTTTGGGTGAAATGAGAAGGCTTAAGTGGTAGTGGAGAGAACAATAAAGCTTCTAAGGATGAGGAAGTGCACGACAGGCGCTCCAGTTTGCACCACAGCAGTTCTTGGGATTCAAGCCAATGGGTCAATTTGTGAATATGAGAGGACCAATAATAAAATAAAAAGTTAGGCAAGGCAAGACCACCATCAAATGTCAGTCTCTGTAATAATGATTTCCTCACCCTGGGATGTTTCCCTCCCCACAAAAATGATGTAACTAGCTGGTCTAACTTTTTGAAAAAAGCTTTAGGTAAAAATATAGGAATATTCTGAAACAGAAATCACAATCGAGGCAAAATGTTCATCTTTACAGCATTGATCCGACCAATTAGGGACAAAGGTAGCAATTTCCATCTCTGAAAATCTGATTGAATTTGAGTCATTAAAGGGGAGAAATTGGAAGAGTATAGAGAAGACAAAGTACGAGTCACGATAACTCCCAAATATTTAAAGCCGGCAGGGCTAAGTCTAAAAGGAATGTCAGATTGCTTAAGTGTAAGACTTAAAGAATTTATGGGGAAACATTCACTTTTAAGAAGATTTATTTTGTAACCTGACAAAGAGCCGAACTTGTTTAATAGAGACACAATCGATGGTATGCTAGATAAGGGATCAGAAACATAAAGAAGCAGGTCATCTGCATATAAAGACAATTTTACGTCAAGGCCTGACCGGGAAATACCATGAAAATGAGGAAGGGCCTTCAAGGCTATAGATAGGGGTTCAATTACAATAGCAAAAAGTAGGGGGGACAGGGGGCAACCCTGTCTCGTACCGCGTGACAATGAGAAGTAGCCAGAGCAAACACCATTTGTATAGACACTGGCTTGGGGTGCCTTGTACAACAGTCGAATCCACGAAATGAATCTGTCCTTGAAACCAAATCTTTGTAAGACCGCAAAGAGAAAGCTCCACTCCACACGATCGAAAGCTTTCTCAGCGTCAAGTGAGATAACTACTTCTGGATTAGTGGCCGAGTGTTGGGAAAGAATGACATTCAAAAGCGTGCGGACATTAAAGAACAGCTGGCGGCCTTTAATAAAGCCATTCTGTTCATCTGAAATAATAGTAGGAAGAACCTTTTCAAGGCGAATTGCTAAAATTTTTGCCAAGACTTTAACATCCACATTCAGCAGTGAGATAGGCCTATATGAGGTGCAAGACGTAGGATCCTTACCCTTCTTTAAGAGAACAGTAATTAGTGCTTGAGACAATGTAGGGGGCAATAGACCACATTCAAAAGATTCATTATACACTGAAAGAAGTAGTGGGGCTAACTTGTCTATAAATGTTTTTAAAAATTCAACTGAAAACCCATCAGGTCCTGGTGCCTTACTATTGTGCATGGTCTTGATTGCATGCACAATTTCATCCAACCTAAAAGGGGCATCTAATTGTTCAGCTATAACAGGATCGACAGTGGGCATTGTAAGACCGTTAAAAAAAGAATCCACCTCAGAGGCGTCAGCAGCAGATTCAGATTCATATAGGGAGGAATAATACCTCTTAAACACCTCATTTACTTCCTTTGGATCAGAGACCAAGTTGCCTGCTGCATCTTTAATTTGAGAAATTAATCGAGAAGAGGCCTGACGTTTTAACTGATGGGCCAAAAGCCTTCTGGGCTTATCACCATGTTCATAATAAGTCGCACGCGCACGAAGTAAAAGACGTTCAGCATCTGCCGTAGAAAGTAAATCAAATTCGGTCTGCAAGTCAAGTCGTCTTTTATGCAAATCAGGAGTGGGATTGGCAACAACCTGTCTATCTATGTCACAAATTTGTGTAGTCAAAGTTTGAAGTTTGGCTTTGTGGTTTTTAGTGGAATGGGCAGAGAAAGAAATTATTTGCCCACGCACATATGCCTTAAGAGATTCCCAAAGCAATGACCTTGTAACAGTATCGCTGTCGTTAAACACCATAAATTCATCAATTGCGGATTTGATAAAGGTAACAAATCCCTCATCCGAAAGCAACAAAGAGTTAAATCTCCAGGGTGAGGAAAAAGGGGACTGGGCTATGAGCTTGATGTCAACGCTAAGTGGTGCGTGATCGGAAATGACAATTGGATGATATGAAGATGACAGTACTTTTGGAATAAGGGAACCGTCAACAAAAAAATAATCAATCCGCGAAAAGGACTGATGTACCTGAGAAAAGAAAGAGTACGCTCTGGTAGTAGGGTTAGAAAACCTCCAGGGATCTACAAAACCATTCTGAAACATAAACTCTGAAATAGACTTGGACATAGAGGATTGGGTCAGGGTCCGAGGATTCGAGGATTCAAGCGATCTAAGGCAGGATCAATAACACAGTTTAAGTCACCACCCAGTATCAAAAGATGAGTATCAAGGGAAGGGAGACTACTCAAAAGTGCATCTGTAAAACCTGGATTATCAAAATTCGGTGCATACACATTAACTAAGAGGACGGGTACATTGTACATGGTGCCTACAACAACCAAATATCTCCCGTTTTTGTCAGCTTTAATCTCAGAGGCTGTAAACTGTACCCTTCTGTTTATTAAGATCGCCACCCCCCTGGCTTTTGAATTAAACATTGAATGGAAAGTATGTCCCACCCATGGGCACCTGAGCCTAAGATGATCCCTATTTTGCAAATGGGTATCTTGCAAAAACATTACATCACTCTTTAAACGTTTAAGATGTGAGAATATTTTAGATCGTTTAACTGGGCTATTCATACCTTTGACATTCCAAGTTAAAAATCTAATACCACTATTGCCTAAGGACTGACCTGAAGTGCTGATCATTGCAGAAAGATAAAAGAGAAAATACTTATTTCTTCACCCCCCAAAAAAGAACAAGTGGGAAAAACACACTCACACAAACACACAAAGCAAACCCACAACAACAGAAATACAGCTTCAGAATAAAAATAATAATAATACGTCAAACACACCCTCCCGCCTCCCCCCTGCACAGCAAAAGCCCCCATCCCCAAACGATGGAGACGGCAGTGCACGCTCCCACCCGGAGCAATCTGAACAAAAACGCTCCCGACTACGAAACGAACCGTATCAAACCAAAGCTCCAACAGAGTCATTTCTCAATAGATTAAAAGGCACAAATAAAAATAAAAACAACACAATTATATTTTACTATTAGACAGGTAAAACAAAACAAGTGTTTGGCAGAGTAACAAACTTAGCTTACCACAATGATGTTTGAATTAGCATCATTCGCTATATCAAACAAACAAACATTGTCCCGCTATATTTTTATCGCGTGGTTATACTCTTAATATATTCCTTGGCCTCATCTGGCGAGACGAAGTCGCGCTGCACTCCTTGATAAGTGATCCGTAGCCTTGCCGGATAGAGGATCCCAAATCGGACTCCCTGGATGCCGCGAAGCTGGCGACGGACCTCATTGAAAGCCGCACGGGCCCGCGCTGTCTTAGCGGTGTGGTCAGGGAACACAGAAATGGTCATATTATTTATCTGTACCCTCTGCAGCTCCCTGGCCTTCTGGAGAATCCTAGCGCAGTCCGCGTAATAGTGCAGCTTCACAACCATAGCGCGGGGACGTTCACCGGTGTTAGGTTTGGGGGCCAAAGTTAGGTGGGCTCTGTCTACAAGCGGCTCCTTCCCAAGCTGAAATGCCTCCATCAACAGCACGGACACATCTGTAGCAGACAGGACGTTCTCCTCTGGCACACCAACAATGCGGATATTATTGCAGCGAGACCTGGACTCCAAATCCTCGCATTTATTCTCCAATTTGGCAAACTCCTTTGACATCGCATCCACTTTGGCTTGGAGGTGAACAATATCATCCGTGCATGTGGAGAGAGACTGTTCCATCTCCGTAACTGTGCTTCTGAGGCCAGCGACTTCCTGCCGCATGGTAGTTATATCTGAGGAAAGGTCCGTTTTTAGTTGCTGTATGTCGGACCTGATAGACGTGAGATTCTCCGCAAACGCTGCCGTCAGTTCCTTTTTAAACAGTGCTGAAATTTCTTCACGAAGTTCAGAGAGGAGTTCAGCCTTCGTGAACTTTTCCGTATCGACGAGCGGCGTGTCGGGCGACCCAGGCAGTGGCGAAGTTTTACCACGAGGCGGGGATGTAGTGTTAGCAGCAGGCCGCAAGTTCGGCTGAGAGGTGCTTGCGCTCTTATTAACCTTACGCGACATTCTAAACACAAAAAGGAAAAACAGTCTTGTCTCGGAACTATACAAAAAAAACCCTGTCAAAATGTGCCTGGAAATGCTAGATAATAACTAGACTCTGCAGGAGCTGCGCTCGGTGCGACCTACGCCATAGTCACATAAACCGGAAGTCCCACAGCGCTGTTACTGTTAACAAGAAAATGCGGTGCGGTCGCGTTACTATTTTTCAATAAACAGACGGTTGAAGCTGCAGCTTACTGCATCTTATATCAGTTGCATGGAAGTAGCTGTAAGTAATCTGGGCGCTTGTTCTGTTTTCAATATGTTCATATGCTAATGACACAAATAAGTGTAAAGTGTTTCTATTGTTATACATTGGAAAATTGTGAATCTTTTATTTTGACATCTGGATAGACAGGAAGGCTTTTATTTTGACATGTGCATAGACAGGAAGCAAGAAATGCAGAGAACAGTGGGAAAAGCATGGCTACACCTTTGTAATCATTCATGTGGAATCCAAAGCAATCCTTCAAAGGAGTCCTTCAGAAAGCAATAGTCGTAAGTTCTGTCAGTTCTTTGTATGTTAAGCAATTAATAATAGGGTGTTTTGAGACATTATTTTGTACTTTCTTTGAAGTGAAGTTATAGGGTGTAGCTTCTGAGCTAATGATACAAGTATACGCTCACCCACTACCTGCTTGTTTTTCTTTGTAGTAATATCAGTTTGCATATCTACAGTATACTTATTTCATAGTCTCCTGTGTAAGTGCCAGAATATATTTACCTGCTGATTATATGACAATCGATTAAGAGTTTTGTATTATGTGTTTTTCTAGTTTCACTCCAGTTCAATGATGTCAGTGCAAGATGATTGCTATGTTTGGAGTCATTAAAGGAGCAAGTACGCTCACCTTCCTGGCTCTTGAAAAGGAGTTTGGCTGGCTGTTTATCTATGTTCACACTCAGGGAGTTTAACACATAGAGAGAACAGTACAGCGCTACAGTTTTAAGCAGCTGCACGCTCCCGTGGGAGGCGATCACTTTCTGGCAGACGATCACTTTTTGACACAACTCCTGGAGCTAAGGGGGCAAAACAATCGCATGAGTGCTGCTGTTTGACTGAATAAAGTAGTCGTGGTAAGCCAATCACACGACCACTTTAAGATGACAAAGCAACAAGGTGATTTATACCAGTTTTTAAATTGTGCTGATAGGCCACGTGAAATCAGAGTCATGATAAACGATATATATGCGTGTTTTTCCTCAATAGTTTCGCCACGTTTAACGTCTAAGGACAGCGCAGCGAGACCTCTCTGCTTATGAGCAAAAGATAAAAAAACAAAACAAAAAACAGCCCTTTCGTTTTGGTGGAAAAATGTCGACCAATCAAAAAATGATATGGCAATATGACATTTGGTTGTTTAGGAAGAGGAGGAAGTTTTAGGAGTGACGGCGAGAAAGAGAGAGAGCGATTTGTGACGTTTAGCGTGTTTGGAGTGTGTAGTTAATGAGTTGTCTTGTGTAGTTAGTGTGTAGTGTTGTGGATAGTTTTGTGTTGTGGGTCAGACCAATGAGGCGACTGCTGTGAATACATGAAAATAATAATTAGAATGTGTTAAATTTGCTTAGATGAGAGGGTCCAGCAGTACATCAGATAAATAGGAAAGGATGTGTCTGTGTTTCAGTTTGGCTTAGCTGTAGCCTGAGAGTGTGTAAGTGTCTAGAGAGAAAGGAATTTATGGACACTGGGGGTCTGGTGTCATAAAAGGAGACAGGAAGCTACAGTTGGAGATTGCTGATGCTGATGCTTGTACCTTTAATAAAAGTTCATAATTGTTATAACTTAGAAGCAGGTTTGCAGGAGACTCTGCACCTGATCTGTAAATGTAAAACAACAGTAAATGCAGAGTGGGGGTCTCAGTGTTTGTAACATGTTAACTCTGTTTCCTATGTTGTGTAGAGGAATTTGGTTTAGCTTGGGTGAGGAGGTTACTTTTATGACCCCCAGGAAGTCACGTACACAGAGACACACACACAGTGCTTTAACTGTTACGACACCCCCAGACCTACATGCACACTCACTCACGTACACTCACATAGACACACGGGTACGCGCACACACAGGCACTCACGTGCTCGTGCATACACACACAGACACACAGAGTTTGCAGCACATCAGGGGGGTTTTATGATGGGGTCGCTTCTATAAAGCTGACTGTAACTAACAAAGAGGTGGAAGATCTGCAGAGGGACACCGGCCTGGCACATCTCCCCTTCTAGAAGATGCTTTAATGAAGATGAATAAATGTTTTGTGAAATGACTACTGAGTCCGGTGCCGTCTCTGGATGCTTCGAGGAATAAAAAGAACCGGGGTGAAACTGATTTCCTAACACTGCTGAATGAAAACAGGAGGAGTGATACACCTGCTGCTGTCAGACCTGCAGGTATCAGGCTGTGATGTTCTCCTTTATAGTGGACAGAAATTATTTTTTTGGAGTGGCACAAATAATTTGTGTGGCATCTTATTGAAGAACAGCTGATTGTTCTGTAAATAGTTTGAAATGGTTATTAAAAAACGGTAAAAGGTAAATGGCTGCAAATAAGTTTGTTTGCAAAACTTGTGCATATGATTTTAAAATTGACAATTTATATTTGCATTTAAAGTTATGAAATATGATTCATTAAACATGTTTGTGGATGTTACAGTAAAAAATATCACTTTTGTTACTTGGATTTTATGTTTTTTGTCTGATTTTAGATAAATTGTGTTAAAACAGTCTGTCAAAATGAAAACATGACTGTAAATTCACATCGAGAATGTAAATTCAGTTCAATTCAATTTATTTATATAGCGCCAAATCACAACAAAAGTCGTGCTGGAAAGGATGATACAAGGCAAAGTAACATTTAGAGGGGAAATTAAAAGTAGTCAAAAAGGGCCAATTATACCCTGGACCTCAGAGGGTTAAACGTTTTTTAAAGTAAAACAATAGTTACTTTTCAAGTAATTAATTACTTTTAGAATCTTGTAACTCAGTTACTAACTCAGTTAATTTTTTGAAGAAGTAACTAGTAACTATAATTAATTACTTGTTCAAAGTAACTTGCCCAACACTGGTTAGTTCATACACTGTAGACTTGATGGATAGCATTAACAACCTGCTAGCTGCAAATAATCATGTATGAGCTAACCTCAGCTAACGCCAGCTAACAATGTTAGCTCGGTGGCGAGTACCCTTCAGTAATAGTAATAAATCACAGCAATAGTACAGTTGTAAAAAGCATGACAATATATTAAGTAATCCAAAGTATTCAGAATACGTTACTCTCATTGAGTAATTTAACGGTATACGTTGCAAACTACATTTGGGTCATGTAATCTGTAATCTGTAGTGGAATACATTTCAAAAGTAACCTTCCCAACACTGCATACTTTTACATACTTTTTCTGAGATACAGAAAAAGGAACTCAGAAGATGTGATCACAGCTGTGTTAAAAACAAACATCTTGCTTTGGAAGTTTTATTTTATACTGAAGTCTCACTGAGATCAAGATCAGTTTAAAGAGTCCTGAAAGCAAACATGTCAGCACTTCAGTGACGGTCTTTTATTTAGCAATAGTTAGCAGAAAAAACATTTAAAATTATACTTCAGTAGCCTGTTATAGACTATTATAGTTAGTATTATATATAAGTAGATGTGATATCTACTTATATCTAAAATGCGTTTTATACATAAAGCCATAAAGTAATGAGGTATTGACAAATGACTTAAAATGTGATTGCAGCTGTTAGAAATGTACATGTGACGTTTAAGTAATGCAGTATTGCTGTATTTTATTTCAAATATCATAAATATCTGTCATGGTCCTGGGCCATGTTGGCCCAGCATTCTTAGTTTTCTTGTATTTTTGTATTTTGTTCCTTATGCCGTGGTTCCTAGGTTCTGTTAAAGATGTTCCTTATTTGATTACCCCCTGTGTGCCCCTCTGTGTATCTGTGAGCCCTCGTTTCCCCTCCTTGTGTTTCATTTAATGTTTTCCCCAGCCCGTTATGTCCATGCTCTCTCTCCTCCTGTCTGAACCTCTGTGTACTTCCTGTTTTACTTTGACAGTCTCCCGTCAGTGTTGCATTTACTCCTGCTGTGTCTCGTTACGATTATCTGTGTCAGTTGTGTTCCCTGTGTGCTCCCACTTCCCTCGTTAACCCTCTGTGTATTTATGTGCATGTCTCCCTCAGTTCAGTGTCGCGTCGTCAACGTCTCCTCCCTGAACCTGTGTGTCTTTCTGTGGTCCCTCGGTCCTCAGTTAGCATTCCCAGCTTAGTTCTGTTTCTTTGTGAAGCCTGCAATAAAGCAGTGATTTTGAGTTCAGCTTTTTGTCTCCGTGAGTTTTGCGTTTGGGTCCTGATCTGCCTCCACACAGCCAGTTCATGACAATATCATATTTTCTATTTAAGTTGTTTCCAGCTGTAGTGGCTGTTGAATCTAAAGCAAACGAGGAGTGTCATTTAAATCCACACGAGCCAAACTACGTTCACTTTATTTTTAGGAGATACTGATCTCACGGTTTATGGTGACCACACTTGGCAGATTTTTCACATAATACCAAATATTTTTGCTTGAAATAAGTGAAAAATCTGCCAATGGAACAAGTGAAAATTCTCCAGATCCAAGATGCACTGTTTAAAAACAAGTTGATAAATGGTAAATGGTCTGCATTTGTATAGCGCTTTACTAAGGACCCCAAAGCGCTTTACACTACATTCAGTCATTCACACATTCACACACTGGCAATGGCAGCTACGTTGTAGCCACAGCTGCCCTGGGGCGCACTGACAGAGGTGATATCTCACTGAAATGTTACTCTGTAGCTGATTGTGTCACTCTGTCAGTTTAAACCCTTTTTTTAAAAAACATATAAAGTCTCTTTGATTCTGACTGTGCTGTCGTGTTGCTACAGCAAAGATAACTGTCACATCTAAGGTGTGTAGCATAAATCCTGTTGAATGTAAATAAAACAGTTGAATGTGTTACTATTATTACTTACCAGTATGGTAGCAACTGGTAGACAATTACTACCTAAGTTTTTAACCCAGAAGCAACATCTGTCTCCGTATAGTCCGTGTTTACAACTCAGACAATTGTCCCATAATGCAATTTGTTAGTGATATCAGAAACCTGAGCTTTGACTTATGTAGTTAACATCAGCTACAGCTAATACGATGAGTTTAGTTTAGTTTAGTCCAGCATTGTTATTCCTGATCAAAAGAATCTGATTAAAAGTTATTTTTAAGATTGTTAAACATTGCTCAGCATTATAATCTAAATGTCATTGAAACAAACAGCTACACTGAATGAAACATTTCGGATAACTGACAAAATATGTTCATTTGTCCACTGGAAAAATGTAGATATTATACCTTTAAGTCATTGATCATATTTATTTATCAATGAGGAAGGTTATTTAGCTGTAGCTTTCAGTTCTAGTATTTTTACTTTCACATTTGTAGTCTTACAGTGAAACAATTCTTTGTATTTTTTAGGCAGAACAAAATTAGCAGATTAAAAAGCTTCTTTTAAAATCCCTAAAATATTAAATGTTAAAGGAATTAAAACAGTAAAACACTGCAAACAAAGAGAGTTGCTTCGTGCATACCTGTGTCTCGTGCATTTGAACCAGTTGAGGATGTCGGTGCATCGGGTGTAGTAAACCTGGTCAAACGGATGGGCATAAGACTCCTGCACCGTCACTGCATAACTGGAGGAACAGGAAAAAACAGCCTGACAGGATGAATTTCTAATTCTGGATAAACTTTTGTCATTATCGAATATTAAATGTAATATATTAAAATACGTTTTTGTAGTAACTGCAAACATCAAATATAACATAAATGTAAGTCCAACTTTTTCTTTCCTCAACTAGTCAATAATATCCAAAAGCAATGATCTCATTATAAATACAACAGTTAGAATAAATCTAATTTTTAAATATGAAAATTTTTTAATAGCCATTGAGTCATCTGGGGAAAAACATTTACTTTCCTTAAAGTTCACAACCGCTCAGGTTGTTATCAACTCATCTTCCTTACCCTGCGTGGCTGTCAGCGAGCTCACTGTGTGTTTTCATTGTGTTGAACAAAGGTTACTGAACTGAGTCTAACCTTTAGCGAGAAGTCAAAGCTGTAATAATCATCAGCAGTAATATCCATTTGCACAATTCCTACTGATTACACAGAGACATTATCGATCACAGCACCTGCACTTTCCGTAGCTCTCATCAGAAACGGCATTGTGCTTTCACCCAACATACTGCTGAGTGCTGGGACCACTCAAGCAGTCACATTACCATCTCTCTGAATTTACAGCCTCGATATGTCCCCACGAGTAAACCTTTTCCCTTTTGCATTTGATTATTGGCAAACGCTCAGCGTTGATTTGTGGCGGCAGTCCATTAGTTCACTGCAGTATTTCTTTTGTTAAATATCATTTTGTATATTGAAGAGACTCAACTGGGGGAACGTACCTCTCCCAGTGGCTGCACACATTGGGATCATCGGGGTTTAGTGGTGACACCAGGGAGCTCAAACCGCTCAGGCTGAGCCACAGCAGAGCTTGGGGAGAAACTCCATCGGTACCCATCGTCCTCCTCCTCCCTCGGTTCCTCCTTCTGTCCTCAGGGAAGGAAACGAAAACAGTGAGGAACACGAGTTCACCGTTTATACTTCATGTTTTGATAGCTTTTAACACGTCTATGCTGCTTTTTATCTCTTCTGCACTGGATTTCAAAGGATATTTTGAGACCAACAGTTATTGAACACCACCAAGATTAACATTTTTTAACATAACCGACAAGTGTATATAATCTACAGTCACTGTAACTGTGTAACTTACAGAAGCAATAGCTTGTGACACACAAAGTGAATTTTAATATTTAAGGAGAATAATGGTGGAGTTCTGAGAGTTTCCCTCCACCACGTACAGGGTTACACAAAACCAGCCTCGTAATGATTTTTGCTCTGCTTGTTCTGAGTCTTTGGAGATTGAATTGGGGATAAAATCGGCTCGTCTCAGCTGGGCTGGCTTGTTATAGCAATGGCAGAAAAACATGTTCAAATGAACAGTAAGTAGCATATTGAGCAGAATAAGAACAGGTTTTCTGGGGTACAGGAAAGATAACCCTCCTATTCAACGAGCAGCAGGGATTCCTGTAGGAAGCCCATAAAGCCCAACAGTAACATCTATAAATCAATCAAAAAAAAAATGCTTTCTCAAACCCTAATATTGGATATAATAGGTAAGATATACTGGTGTCTTTTGAGTGTTTGACTTGTAATTTCACTTTAAGCATGAGAAGGAGAAGACAGACACATAAAGAAAGGTTACTGTGTTACTGTGTGTCAGCGTTTTCACATATGATTACATAAACAGTAGGGGTGCAACGATACTCGTATTGATATTGAACCGTTCGATACAGTGCTTTCAGTTCGTTACGCATATGTATCGAACAATGCAAAATTTATTTTATCAATATATCTTCTGACGGTGCTGTCTGTGTTGAGCGCTCAGTGGATCTGCGCTCGACAGTGCAGCCTAGGTGGAGTAGTCGAACGCAGATTCACTGAGCGCAGGGCAAGCTAGCAAGACAGAAGCTAAGCTCCTTGCAACATGGCAAATTGAACCTCCCCCACCCTCATTCAGATCTGGCGTTTGGAACTATTTTGGTTTTCATGTGACGTATGACCCTGAAGGTAAGCACGTCATGGACTAAAGTAAAACAGTATGTTGGATGTGCCAGCAATGCTCAATTACATTGGTGGGAACTAGTGTGTTAGCGCAGTTAGCTTGTTAACGTGTTGGCTGTCCAGCCCCACGCACGGGGCGATCCGCGGTATCTCGTTAACGGAGATTTGCCGTGTTGTGGCGTTAACGTCATTTCAACGAGATTAACGCTGACAGCACTAGTGGGAACACAACGAATATGACTGCACATTTACTGTGGAAGCAGACAAAAACAACAAGCACGCATGCTACAAACTTTACCCGAGTCATTTAGACAGCCGTTAGCACATGATTCTCCTTATGGGGGCCTGATATGTTTAATATGCTGCTGAGAATATAGCCCAGAAGAAGCGTATAGTAGAGCTTTTATTTTGGAAAGAGACATTTCTCTGTAATAAACTCTCTTTTCCAAAGATGAGTGATTTCTCCATCAGATAGATTTATTTTTTATTACTTTGTTGTTTCAGCAACATTAAATTTAAAAACTGTACTTTTGAGTTAAAATATATATTTATAATTTTAATAAATGACAAATTAAAAAGGCATGAACATTTTTTTTGTATCGAAAAAATATCGAACCGTGACACCAAAGTATCGAACCGTGAATTTTGTGTATTGTTGCACCCCTAATAAACAGTGTAAATAAGGATGCAGATCGACCCATTTAGTGCCAATTGACATGCATCATAAAGCATCCATTCGCTTTTTGAAAAACTCATCTTCTTGTGAGAAGTTGGATTTGTATCATTCAACTCAACTTTAACAAAGAGATTCATGAAAAACTTCAAAGACACTCCAGTGGCTGATTTTGCATGAGCAACCATGCTTTGTATTTGCTCTAAAAACACCACGACTTCTTGTCTTTATGTATGAAAGTGAACATCTACCATTCACTCTTCCCTCTAAACAAAAAGGCTTTGCATTAAAACAGACTTTGCAACTGTTCAACATATGATTACTTAAGAAGTGTGTTCAAACTCGTGTAAAGTGTAATTACGATAAATATTTGTGAAAAACTGACACATGCCAGAACTCGATGTCAGATTCAGTGGGTAAAGTCACAAAAAGAAACAAGAAAAGCACAACGAGGAGTAAATACTAACATTTCTTAAGATGAGAACGATATAACAACCAATTCACGAGGTAGCTGAAGTTGTGTTTGGGGCGATCCACTGTAATTTTCTGTACAGCACAACAAAGACAGATGAATACATATCAAAAGAAACGAGCGTAGAAATGCAGAAATCTCCTGTACTGTGCAAAATTAAATAGTAGAGCAAGCTTGCAGTGCTGAGAATGCCATTGAGGAAACGCAACAACTCATTGTAGGGTTGTGTGTCTGTCACTACAACCATGAAGGAAACTGTCAATTATTCCTTAAAAATGCAAAAATTGCAGGATTTCAGTGCCCATAAATTACACTAACAGTAATTTGGTGTAATTTCTCACCGCTAGATGTATCACCTTTGTTGTGCAATGGTACAATTCAATGCAAAAAAAGAATATCCAGCACAATGATTACCACGAGTTTTCCTGTCAGTCTAAATTCTCATCAGCCTGAGAGGATGAACGTCTCCACCCAGGAGCCGACATCCTCTGGGTGTTTGCACAATTAATGTTTTCAGGGAGCATTGTTGATGGCAGCTGTGGGATGATAGTGACATAAAATCCAACAGCAGACCCTTTCCTCATGACATCAGGCCTTTTCAGAGGCGCACACACTGACAGCCCGGGAAAATCACGGTGATGATGAATGGATAAATGAGTGACGGAGGTGTTGCAAACCAATTTCTCCCAGCCGCCCTGTCATGTAAAAGAATGACAATTGAATGTTCGTTTGTGGAGAACTGCTGGAGCGTTCCCATTAGTGTGATATGAGCCGTGCCATGAGAAGATGCTGAGAAGTCAGACGAGCAAGTTTGTGTTTTTTACAGCTGTCTGCTGTGTGGACATCGTCGCAGACAGCTGTGACTACACCGAAACAGTGAATAATGAATGGACAGTGATGACATTAATTTAATGTCCACAGCTGCATCACTCACATCCGAGATGGGACAAATTGGTCAAGTGGAATAACAGGAAAAACATACAAACTTAAAAATGGATGAAACAACAAAGCTACCAGTGATTAAAAGACAAGGCAACTCGGTTTTCTTCCCTGGTGCTGTTTTCTTTTCTAAAACGGAGAACACAGACACCTGTTCAGTAGAAGTGACTCTCATGCTCACCCAGTTTATTCCCTTCTGTGCTTTATAATCCCTCCATCATTCTGCTGGTAACATTACAGAAAAACACATAAACCCACTGGTTACATTTTGTTACTCCTCATTCCAAATGGAATCAATTCATTTCACACAAAACTCCATAAGTTTTTTTTCTAATTGCTTAAAATTGTTGCAAACGTATTAAAAATAAAAACAAAAATATTGATTGATATGTTTATTGATTAGCATTCAAATATCTCAGTGAAGACAGAACAAAGATTTACCACAAAGCAAGAAAGCATGAGACAAGGCTAATCAAAAGGTATTGGCTGAAGCATTTGCTTATTACGCCAACCCTTTTAACAAAAGATCTTTTAGCATGCAGCTCCTGTACACAGGGCTCGAAGCAAATAATAAAATTCAATTCAATTCAATTTCATTTATATAGCGCCAAATCACAACAAATGTCGCCTCAAGGCGCTTCATAGATACAGAGAAAAACCCAACAATCATATGACCCCCTATGAGCAGCACTTTGGCGACAGTGGGAAGGAAAAACTCCCTTTTAACAGGAAGAAATCTCCGGCAGAACCCGGCTCAGAGAGGGGCGGGGCCATCTGCTGCGACCGGTTGGGGTGAGAGAAGGCAAACAAAGCAAATATAACGAATATAAATATAACAAATATAACACGTACATAAGTGTTTCCAGCCTTTGCCATGACACTCAAAATTGAGCTCAGGTCCATCCTGTTTCCACTGATCACTAGGGGTGGGGGGAAAATGGATACTGTGTAGTATGGTGATATTTTGTTTGCTAATAATGTATCGATACAGGGACAGCAGAAATCGATATTTTGTTACAAAAAGGTTTTTGTGCTCTGACTTCAGAGCATGTTGATCCTTTTTCTGAGCAAGAATCCTGACATTCCTTCACTGTCCAAATGTGTTTAACTTGTTTTTGGCAGCAATAAACATGACAGTTTACTTATTTTAATTTAAGACATGTTTTATTTTAATTAAGTTTAAAACTTTTTTATTTAATGTAAAATTATATTTTGTTTTAATTTACTTTCAAATTCTTCAGTTGCTGAAGGGGCTGCATAGTTTTCATAAACTGCATAGTTCAGAATAGCTATAATTGTACCAGATGGTTGATTCAGTTAAGTTGGACTAGACTGTAATACAAACCGTTCAGTTTGTCAACAATCAAACTGAAATGAGAGAAAGACTGAGTGTGAGACTTTGATATGAGATAAAATGAATATTGATAAAGTTTACCTTTATGTATAGAATCTGAATATCGCAAAATATTTTAAAAAATTGCAATAGTATTGTATCGTGCGTTAAGTATTGTGATAATATCGTATCGTGGGATGTATGGTGATTCCCACCTCTACTGATCACCTGTCAGATGTTTGCCTGTGACAAATCCAGTTGGTTGGACATGATTCGGAAAGTCATCTTTCTATATAGACCTATGTAGACTCTATGTAGACTCTATGTAGACCTCCAGTACATGAATGTTTCAGGACACAGATCTGCGGAACGATGCTGAAACCATTTCTGCCCTAAGCACACAGCCGAGATAACAAAGGAGTGCCCTCAGGACCACTCTGTGAATATCCTCGAGTGGGCGAGCCAGAGCCCAGACTTGAACCTGATTGAACATCTCTGAAGAGATACGAAAATAGCTGTGTGCTCCCCATCCAAAATTAAAGAGCTTAAGAGGATCCATAAAGGAGAACAGGAGAAACTGCCCAAAAAAGGGATGTCAAGCTTGTAGCATCATACTCAAAAAGACTTGAGGGTGTAACTGAAATTGGATTTTACCCCCCGACAAAACGTGATTATCCAGAGTAAAGACCAGGCAGCAGAGCAGAGGGTGGCTGGCCTCTCTTAGCGATGCGCTGAGGAGTTTGGCCTTCTCTGCTCAGGCTGCTACTCCCGCGACCCGAACCCGGATAAGAGGCAGAAAAAGGGATGGATGTTTGTCCTCAAATATAAAAAGTACTGAAAAATCTTCATAATCTTGATAATATTTTGTACTCATTTTCTTTACCAATATAGTGTGCTTCCTTTCACTTTACATTAGGGCAAGCACAAGGAGTCCTAAAGCAGTCGATCAATAAAGTATTGATACAGGAACCAATACAGTATATTTCCATACTGGTATTTTATCCTATCCCATAATGCTAATGCGTATATGTGGCAAAGGTAAACATGACCCAGACCAATCAATATACAGAGCATGACCTCTAACTCTGAAAGCATAACACACTGTTTAAGTATTTTTATTTTAATATATACCCGAAGCTAAACAAAAAATAGCATCACAAGGGTTGAATTTTAAAGTATTGCCTCATTAGATTATTACAAATATCAGAATATGAAGTGGTACCTATGGTGCTGCTTACCTTGAACAAGGTTGGGTGTGATGGATGGTGAAATGCTGTCAAACAGGAACAAATGACCCACTATTGGAGGATGGAGGATGGACCTCAGAATGCCTGTTTTAAGACAAAGACATAAAAAAACAAATATTTATTAAATAAATGAAGAAGATTTCATTCATTTCCTTCTAGGAAAACAAGAACAGAAGATGTATGTCCTTGTTTGCTTCGTCTCTCACACTTTAGTTTTATCCAACAACGTCTTAATCATCACCTTGTAGTCAAATACACCTAAGGACACCAAAACTGCAGAGAACTCACTTCCTCTAATTAATTCAATTTCAGCAGATACATTCGAGCTTCCATCTGATATTCCTTAGGATTAAACTGTAAGATAAGTCAAAACCCTCCAACATTCAGTCAGCAATAGTTTTACCTGAGCTCTGTCATATTTTATCAGTTATAAACATTAAAAACATCAGAACCAAAGAACTACAGTAATGTGAATTAGGATGTGTGTCTGCAGTAAGGCGGCGTGTGGATATACAGAGCTATGGGATAGTTTGACACACTTTCAGTAGATTCTTATCCCTCATAAAGCACCGTCATGTAAGTGTGTAGGTGTCTGATCAGCACCGAATTCATTCTCCACACATCCAGCAAGATTTGTATAGATTTGTCTTCAGCCAAAGGTACAGCGAGGAGTCTTAAAACAAAATGAATGGGTGTGCAGAACAGGATCGACTCCATGCCATGAATAAGATAGCAGCTAGTGGCTAATAACAAAACAATAATGCTAATGCTAGAGGTAGATGGAAAACGTTATCAGCCCTGCCTATAGTGTTCATTTAATAGAATAACACAATAGTGTCTAATAATTTCTGTTTCTCTTAAAGTACTAGATTGAAACTGTGAAATAGTCGACCAGGAACTAGACAGAACCCTAAATTATAAACTGAATTTCATCTGCAGTAAATATACAACCTTTTTGGACTTTTTAAACGACCTAATATTTGTACAACTAGGACTCCACTGAACTATCAGAAAACTGAGACGCTAGCCGGGGCATCGATACTCGTTGCTATGTAACAACATTGTTTGTTTATTTGTTTATTTATAAGGAACCCCATTAGCTTCCACAACAGCGGTTGCTAGTCTTCCTGGAGCCCAAATCATCAAATACCACCGAATAAAATGTTACACAATGAATTGGATGCAAAATATCCACATAATGTGGCTCTTACATCCACAATAAGGTTTTACAATTCTGAAAATATAAGCATGTAAATATTAAAAATTATAAAAAAACACTCAAACAAAATACACAATTTCCATTACAGGTGACATTACCCTCTTACAATATTTACAAATAAATTAAAAACTGCCTAAATAGGCTTTTAGGTGATTTTTAAAATTATGAATAGAAGCCAATTCTCTAATTGCATAAGGCAATTTATTCCACTGAAAAGATGCTTTAAATACGAGTTTTTCCAAAAGTTACTTTTAACTCAAAGAGTTACTAAATTGTGGTTAGTTGAGAATCGTGTAGCATGATTATGTATTTCATCTGGATGCTTCAACTGAGCATAAAAAAAGTGTGGTGTGTTTACCAGTGTTGCTTTCTTTAAAAATACAAGTAAGCTATAGTGTAATTTAGCTTGTACAGAAAGCCAAGAAAGTTTATCGTGCATTTTATCAATATCTGTATAATATGAACACCTTAACACAAATCTGGCCTCCCTATTTTGGACTAACTGTTCAGATCTGTCTTATTAGCTGCTGACCAAATGATTGAGCAGTACTCTAGATGAGCTAATACTAGTGCATTGATGACATTGTAATAGCCATTGACAGATTCTTGTTACTTTAATATGATATACGCACACATACACACACACACACACATCATGATACTGGTACTCAAAGTGTGTGAGAAGAAAAAGTAGTGTTCAAGACAATGTCTTTGTGCATCTACAGGACGTCTGTGATGGTAGATGGTGTAGTGATGGTGGACAGGTTGGTAGATGAGGTCAAAGAGGAGTCTAATAATTGTGTTTTTCATCCCTTTGTATGTGATGCGCCTTGATGATGGATAGCCAGTAGGATTGTCTTATATGCATCATGTTCCCTCCATTTAGGCTGGAATTGGTTTGATGTTTAAAGGCACACAGTGATGGAAAAACAACAACAACAAAAGGAACAAGCCTGTTTTGAAAATGTGAGGAGCAGAAAGTGTGCAAGGCGTAGAGAACATGAAGGTAGATGAGTTTAAATACCCAGGCTGAACCATCCAAAGCAAAGCACTGTGCATAAGAGTATTATTATGTGAAAGGGAAGGTTAACAATGATGAACAAATGATTTGATGCCCCCTGGTACCCCAATCCAAAAATCACGAGTCTAAAGTAATAAGACAGAAAACATGATATGCAAGAGAAAGAGAGCATATTTCTCCCCACTTGGTTTCACTGTTACATTCAATTCCATTTAAAATCCTTCATCTCACATACAAGGGCTTAAATAATCAGGCTCCGTCTTATTTTAAAGGTCTTATAGTACCATATCACCATGATACCACAATTCACTCAGAAGCTGCTGGATACTTGAGATGGACCGATCCGATATTACGTATCGGTATCGGTCCAATACTGACCCAAATTCCTGGATCGGATATCGGCGAGAAATAAAAAATGTAATCCGATCCGTTAAATATCAAAAAAGCTCCTCACAAAACCTGCTACACGGTGTAACCCGGCTCATAACCGTAGCACGTAGCAGCAGTGTGGTCACGTGATAGAGCGGCTGTGTGTATTTGTAGCCTTGCTACCAAACCAGCATTTCATCTCCGAGGAAGTTTTCCCAGAGAGAAGTAAAGCAAGTGTGTAAGTTCATCTCTGAATGTTTGTAAAGCATTCCCACGTTAAGCTTAACAACCGATATATGGAGCGACTGCCTCTCTCTCTCTCTCTCTCTCTCTCCTGCTGCTACTTCAATCATGAAACTGATCAATGATCAGCTGATCGTCTCTCTTCTTAGTTTTTGTCCCACTTCTCACCAGAAAGAGGAAACCAGCGGCTGAACAACAGCAGCACGTTTAAGCTTGATCAGCTGTTGTTAGAATTTATTTAATATTATTTCTACACCAGGATCTTTTTCTACAGCTGACGTAACTGTGCAGGGGCGGATCTAGCAAAGTTTAGCCAGGGGGGCCGATAGGGCAGTAACAGGGAAAAGGGGGCACAAAGACATACTTTTCTTTCTTATTCTCATTTAAAATGTCGAGCTTTTAATAAATAACTATCTGAATCTTACACCCAAAGTTTTAATGTGATGTAAAATATATATAGAAGTCCATTACTGTATATAGTAACTGTTAAGTCTAATATACCCTAGTAAGCTGTAGTACTTTTTCCTTTGGGAACCATCTGTGCAGTCTGCAGTTCTGTAGAAGAAAGATGTTGAAACTATTTAATTATTCTTGAAAAATTAATTATTTCTGTGCATTTTCCTCCCCGCATCAAATTAAAGTTGATTACGTTGATTAAGCATCATGAGGTAGGGGGGGTTCCCTTTTTTTGCTGGGAGTTTGCAACCCTATTAGTTAGTTTGTTTAACATTTCTGCTAAGTACTCTTTAAAATACCAGAATAGGGAGGATGGAGTAGGTTTACGTTTATTAGATTGATCAGTTTTGGTGAACTATGAAATATTTTGGGTGCAGTGTATTTTTTTACATACAGGTATAACAGAATAGCTTTAGTGTTGTTATTTATTTAAACTTGAGTATAAACTTATACAAAAAGCAGCAAGATATTAAAAAAACGTTTTATTGATTAAAAAACACACTATATCGGATTCATATCGGTATCGGCAGATATCCAAATTCATGATATCGGTATCGGTATCGGACATAAAAAAGTGGTATCGTGCCATCTCTACTGGATGCTTGTGGTTCCTCTGCTATTCAAAAGTAGAATGGGAGGCAGAACCTTCAGACGCCTCTTCTGTGGAACCACCTTCCAGTTGTGGACTTGGGATTTTGATCAGGTGATTAGTTATGCTCCAATAAGCTTAGGCTGCCGGGGGCTTCCCATGATGCATCGGTACCGGACCGTGAGTCGTTTGGTTCTGGGCCGTGAGAGTTGAGGCTCGGGTGTGAAATCTATGGTTTCAGGGTTTTTATCATTAACTGGTTTTCAGGGTCTTTTCCCGTGTTGTAGTTGTGCGTCTTATTTTGAAAGAAATATTTACGCGTAACCATAGCGACCAGAGAGCATTAAGGGGCAGAGAGGAGGATGTTACTCTCAATTAGGGGTGGGCGATATAAACGATATAAATTTGGCCAACGATAGAGATTTTGACTATATTGCTCTATCGCGATAGCACATGTTGATGATGTCATCAAGCTGCGCCTGTTTTGGTCGAAAGCATCGCAGTGGCTACAACCATTATCATCTGCAAATTATGGCGGGCGACAGTCATACTTTTGAAATATGGGGAAAGCCAAAAACTGCACTTCCTCCACTTCTGTAACATCGATTCATTAATGTTGAATTCTCTCGCAGCTGCTCTGTTCCCATGTTGTTGCAACATATTAACAACTAACCTCGTATTGTGGATGAATAATCTCAGTTCTCCTGACTGAAGTTTGACCCGTGTATAGCATCCTGCTATGCGATTGCATTTGTCCCTAAAAACATTTTTTTAACAAATTTCTGCACGCCCAAATCGGTTTGAGGTCAGTAAGCACAACTCTCGATTTTTGAGAAAATTAAAGGATTTTAAGTGCGCCTTATAGTGTGGAAAATATGTTATACAGAAGAAAAGAATATATCGTGATATATATCGTTACCGCACATGCTTCAAATTATATCGCAATATGAATATTAGGCCATATCGCCCAGCCCTACTCTCAATGTTGTTGGCGCATTTTTGGAGGACGCTGCTAATAAAGTTACACAATTACACAGTGAATTCGTGTTTCTTATTATATTTACAAAATACCAGTTTTGGTCGAGGTCGTATTATTTTATTTTGTTGTATTTATCGGCGACACCTTAAAGGCCGGTCCGTGAAAATATTGTCTGACATTACACTGGTCTGTGGTGGTCGGGGACCGCTGGCTTAAATGCACAGAGCTGTGGCACATTTCCCCGTGATTCTCAAAACGTCATATCGAGCGCTGCAGCTTCAAAAGCTGACATGAGAACTAGTTTAATGGCAGCAAATTGAAGTAGCTTTTTTCTAATTGTTGCACTTTAAAATTAACTGAAATAAAAATGAAAACGACTCAATATATTTTGGAAGCATCTGCACTTTAGTTCTTAAATCTTCTGCATAATACATTACTGCCTTTTTTCTGTCAGTGACACGTGTTGGCTTTGTTTTCAGTGGTTACTGTTTCTCATAACGACAAACTCAAAGTGACAGAAAAATCAATAAAAACGCTGTTTTATTGTTTTGTAACAATATTTCTCCAGCCTTGATGAATGTCTCATCGTGAGCGTTTTAAAGCGCCGCGCTGTCAGATAGTGAGGATACACAGAGTTGCAGAGAAGACTTACAGACACTGGTATTATGAGTTTATAGAGGAAGTGGGTCTGATTTATTATGCAGCACTGGGGAAACATACAGGCATACACTGAAAATCACAGCTATATTTAGAGGTTTTCTAAGGATTATATTGAGAGACACATGGCAGAAGCACTCATGTGTCATTCATCTTTGTTCTTTTGCCATCAGATTGTGTAGCGCACCTTTAAAACACATAATTCGAAGATGCTGATCCTTATTCACCAAGTCTGTTTTTATCTGCTGCACCTGAAGCATTTACCAGCTATCCAGAGGACAACATTTGAGGTATGTTTAGGATTTTTTTTTTTTTTTTAAATGACCCAATTTTTTAAAAATGAAGAAACACTGGAAGCCCAACTCCAAAAACACAAACTGGGATCTCTGCCTGAAGCATCCATATAACTGTAATACCTGTCAGCATCCTGAAGTTCACATCCATGAGTAGTCAGAGGTCATTAGTAAATTTTTTACCAGCCACAACAGCATAGCTGGTGTTGTTATGTTCATGGAGACACGCATCTGGAGCAGGAATTCACATAATAATGTTGTCATCAATCAGTATATTGAAGGGTGTCATGGCTGGTGCAATTTCATAGCAAGATCATCTCTGGCTATATAAGTACTCAGTATTCCTGGGTCGAATAATATACATTTTTGAACAGAGTCCTCATTTTGATCTGAACTACACCTGTAAAGTTTTCAGAATGTATCTTGCTCAGTGGCTCTGCAGAGACGGGGAAACATAAAGCACAGCAGTGTCTGCAGGTTCACGTTTTGACTTAAGGACACACAAACACAAAGTAAAAACAGCTCCACTAGTGTGACTGGTGAAGACAGTTCATTATGTTCTGTTTCATAGTTCTGTGCCCACCAACAAGCTGTCAGGCTGCACACAAACCAACTCAAGTTGCAAAGTATTAAATAATGTTTAAAAAACAGCTTTCAAACAAAACAATTTCAATTCGGTCTGGAATGTTTTCCAATTATGGTGAAACCATGAATGAATGTCTGCTTTTGACTTGTCATTTTTATTTCTTTATTCTAAAAATTCAAGTGGGACCTTGGTGGGTTACTTTGTATAGATCAGTGACGACAGGGTTGAGGTTGTAAAAGCTGTGTATGCAGGTTTTTGTGGAGCTTGAAATACAAGCAGGTTTTATTGGAAAGAAAGAAGATTCTGTTACTGTAACTAGAGAGGAAACATTCACAGACGAACACAGGAATCTTACGACTTTCATTTACTGAGCTGCACACAAACCAAACACGTCTTTCACAGTTTCACATATATTTTACAGAACACAGCTGTTACTTTACTACGGAAGAGGATTAGGGCCACTGGAAAAAAAAGTATCTCTATCTCTATATCTATATAATATATCTATCTATCTATCTATCTATATATATATATATATATATATATATATATATATATATATATATATATAGATAGATAGATATATAGAGATATATATATCTATATATATATATATATATATATATATAGATATATATATATATATAGATATATATATCTTTTTTTGGTACCGGTACTGAATTTGTTTTGTTTATCCGCGACACCTTAAAGGCCATGAAAATATTGTCGGACATAAACCGGTCTGTGGCACAAAAAAGGTTGGGGACCGCTGCTCGAGTTAACAAAGACTTAATGTTGCTTCCTCAGTGTTCGCTCCTGGTCCTTCACTGTTAATTGTTATCATTGCTATTACTTTTTTATTATCTCTGGGTGTTCCAGGTTTTAATGATTCTCGCTTCCTGTGTTGTTTTGTTATCTTTTGTAGTCATTTGTCTGCTGTGCCGTCCTTTGTATCATTTCCTTTGTTCTGTTTAAGGTTATTCTTTAATGTCCTCTTGTGTGCTCCCTGTTCTCCAAAAAAGTTTGGAATTTGCTGTTTTATTTTGCTCTCTGTGTCTGCACAGTTAGGTTTTAGTTCAACCTTCTGGTTTCTAAATGCATTTTTATGCCTTTCATGCAAAAGTTGTTGCACAATAAAATGCAGTTTTAAAAAACATGCACAAACTTCCTGTTTGCAAACTCCCACTGTTTTACTGTTTTTATTGGTGATGTGTAAAATATAATGTAAAGTCCATATTTAGTCACTGATTATTAGTGACTAGTCCAGGGTCAGCAACCTTTAACACCCAAAGAGCCATTTGGACTCGGTTTCCACGCAAAAGAAAACACTGGGAGCCGCAAATACTTTTTGACATCTAAAATGAAGATAACACTGTATATACTGTTTTTACCTTTATGCTTTGAGAACAACTACAGTGTGTTGCTTATGAAATCCATGAAGTGCTACAGAGAAAATAACATTTTATTTAGGTAATTAACACATTTTGAACTCTTAAAGAAATATAACAAAAGGAAAGCTGAACTAAAATGATCCAGCAAACAAAAACTTATATCTCCTTTGTGCTTTTGGAGCCTTGACCTGACTTTTAAAAAGTAATTGGAAAAAAGCTCTATGCTGCTAAAAGATGAAAAATAGATGTTTGCAAAATTCTCCCTAAATATGTATTTTACCTGGTTAATGTGTGTGGCGGGGCGTGGTCTGCAGCGCCGCTGCAGGGGAGGCGGACGCACCTGAGCGGCACCCGCAATCACGCCTCGCCGCCTTAACGTCTGTGCTGTTGTTGGTGTGTGTCGGGCTGTGAGCTGCAAAGCTACAGCCAGCTGTATGCGTACAGCAACCGTGTGTGAAAAGTGGTCAATAGATGCTGAAAAGTGTGTTCATGCAAACATCGTCGGGTTTGCTGTTATATGTTTACAATAAGACTTATGGTCCTGAACCTCTGCGCACAGCGTCTGCAGATCGGGGCTGTACGAAGTCACTTTCATCTTTACGCAGGACTGTAAGCTGTCGTCTGTGAGGCGTGAGCGTGTTTGTTTCTAACAAAGTTCACGGTGGAGCTGCTGACATAATGTGGATCTGAAGATCCATAATTGGCCTACCTGGGGTTGAAAGTCTCGATAAATGCACGGTGTTTCGGCGAGTACACCGGCTTCCGCGAGTGTGACGTTTATTTTGAGCGATGAAAAAATAATAGAATATAATTTTATTTTTATATTTCAAAATCACAATAATCTTCCACTTTAGAACTACAAGTTAAAAAAGAACGAACATAAATAAAATGTACTTCAGATAAATACTTCTAATTTATTTTCCCAAACCACACGGAGCTGCAGTATAAGCACTAAAGAGCCGCAGGTTGCCGACCCCTGATCTAGACGGATATCTCTATCCATATCACTCATGGGAGCGGTTGCCTCAATACAAATGATGATAAAAAAAAGTTATTACTATTATTATTATTGCTACTAATTTTATTTTAATGTACAACATGTTAAAATACACAATATTTTATCTACATTTAAAACTAAAATAAATGTGCGCTGCACTGTACTCACATGGATTCATGTGGATTTTATGAGGCTGCAGCAGTTTCACAACTGCAAGCAAGAAGCAAAAAGCACAAACACAGCTCCAGATTCTCAAACCAGGATTAGGCTACGTTCAGCGCTGAATCTAGGACAGGTCTGTGTGTGCGCCTCTGACAACTCAAGCGTGCAAAATGTTTTGTGCACTCATGATGTAAAAGTGGAAAAAGCACACTACCTGATAAAGAGAGACCTGGTAGGAGTTTTTGAAATAGAATTTCTTTGAGCAAATAAAAGTAAAATCATGTGTCACATGCCAACCATTGTATTTGACTTTAAACTGTAAATTTACATTGAATGCTTTAAAATTAAAGTTCACATGCCACCAAAAAATTTTGGGATGAAGTTTAATTCTCTCAACACAAAGAGAGTTCGAAGCCTGCTCCTAAATAAAGGCTGTTTTTTCAGCTCCAAGTGAGAGTAATAATAATGGATTGCATTTATATATTGCTTTTCAAGGCACCCAAAGTGCTTTACAATTCCACTATTCATTCACTCTCACATTCACACACTGGTGGAGGCAGCTACAGGTGTAGCCACAGCTGCCCTGGGGCAGACTGACAGAAGCGAGGCTGCCATATCGCACCATCGGCCCCTCTGACCATCACCAGTAGGCGGTAGGTGAAGTGTCTTGCCCAAGGACACAACGACCAAGACTGTCCAAGCCGGGGCTCGAACAGGCAACCTTCCGATTACAAGACGAACACCCAACTCTTGAGCCACGATCGCCAGAGTAAAGACAGAGTTGGACCCCTGAGTAGGAGATGAGTTTGTCTCAATTTTTTTCTAGGTGTTTCTGTCTTTTCTGAATATAGGTGAGCCGTTTGAAAATGTAATATTGGAAGGGCACTGCCACTGCCGGATTTAGTTTTTGGCAGGGGACCCACACAATCCAATATTGCCTGACTCTATGCTTTGTTTAAATGTTCTTTTTACGTGTTAATCTTTAAGTAAAGCTCGCTTGTTGTATTTTTCCACACTGCTTACTGGGTCTTCTTCTGGGTCTTCTTCTGTGGACTGCCACAGCTCCCCTGTGATTGAAACTTACAGTTTCCTGACAGTGAAAAAAGACCAGTCAGCGGCCTTCAAGGGCTCTTTGGAGACTACTGGTACTTGGTAATTTAAAGTCAAATGATGGCAGAGCAGCACACAGTTTACTACTAGAGAAGAGAAGCTTTTATGTTGCAACAGCAGCAAGAATTAAAAAGCTAAACTACTGTCAGCTTCCTAAATGACACAACCTAACATCCTTGGAGGAGAGAAATATTTAAAACGTATTTCACAACTAGAAACGTTTGTTCAGAAATAGATAAGACTTGATTGTTAATAATAATATTATTAATTGGGCATTTTTACTAATCAGCACTGTTAGCAGTTCAGCTCTGCATGGACTGTCTCACCAAGTTCAAAGCTGTAGTTTAAGAAATAATGCACAGCTTTTACTATGATCGTGGAGGTGGTGTGTGGTAACTAAAGTGACCTACGCAGCATGTCCTCTTCCTCTGTCGCTGTGCCTTTAAGTGCTAAATGCTCAACTGGCAATGCATCAATCTGTGAAATCACCCTAATCCACCCAATCACCCTTCATCTCGCCTTGATCAATGGTCACCTATAGACGAAGGGGAGCTAAGGATGGAGGGGGTGGTATTGATGGTGATGGAGCCCGGTCAATAAATTGATCACTCTAAGTCCCTTCTATCTTTAAAACCCGCTGCTTTTGTTGATTAAGGGGTTCTTGCATTTCACTGCAAATGGATTTCAAATATTAGCTCTTATTAAACTTGCTAAACAGGCTGAACAACAGCACAGAAATCTCTATAGGTCACACCATCAACAGCATGAGGAATATATCCATCCCTCTGGTGATCCTCTAATGAGCAAAATTACTTGAGGGGTAGAAAAATCCCAGGAACAAAGTTACAAAGACATCCAGCAAATGACCGCTTCAACGGTATCCTTGACCTCATAAGAACTTCTCAAGATAATATACCAGGCTATTGTTTTACATCACTGCATCTTGATGAAGGTTTGATCAATGAAGGAATCAGTGAGTATGTTTAATTATGGCTGCAAGATTTCCAGAAAAAAATACCCCAAAAAGTCTTTTCATAGGCTGAGGTTTTATCCTATTTACACCTGAAACAGTTACTGGCTGAAACAGCTGGTAACACTTCCAAAACTGCAGGGCCAAAAGAACGACCCTGGAGTCGGATGTTTCGGGTCACAGACATCACAGGCTGCAGTGAGATTTAGGCTACGTCCACACGTACCCGGGTATTTTTGAAAACGCAGATTTTTCTATGCGTTTGCACCTTTCGTCCACGCGTAAACGGCGTTTTCGGTCAATGAAAACTGAGGTTTTTAAAACCTCCGGCCAGGGTGGATATTTTTGAAAACTCCGTTTTTGCATTTACGTGTGGACGAGAAAAACTGAGAAAACGCAGCGTCAAAGATGTGCGCCTTTTTTGACGTCACACTGTGCGCCACGTTATTGTTTCGGTGAAATGAATTTCTACAATACTGTTACTGTTAATTGTCTCTGCAGTGTTTAAATGCTTACATATACACACACAGTTACTGTCCCTCCACACATATGACTCAGTTCTGCTTCTATGCCCCAGCTTTGTTTACTTTTTCCCACCGAGGCTTCTAGACTTCTGATTGGCCAACATTTCTGCACGGTTAGGAATATAGCGCCACCTGTTGCTTTGGCATGTTCCTAGCAGCGTTTTCCTTCATTTCTGCCTTTACGTGTGGACGGGATTATTTTTTAAAACAAAAACGGAAAATCTCTGTGTTCAAAAATATCCGTGTACGTGTGGACGTAGCTTTAAAAACACTTCAGCATAAACTGAGAATTTTAGCTCTGTCAAAGCTTAAACTAGTGAGTGCATCACAGGCTTGTAACAAAGTAACCAGTAACCCTGATGTTGTTGATCATATCCAAATAGAAATGAAGCACAACACATTTTCTGCAGTATCAATATTTAAGTATCAGTTGCACTTTTTCGCCAACATACACGCACGCATGCACGCACACACATCTGTGTGACATTGTCTGAGGTTTTTGATCAAATCAAATCCCTTTTATTGTCACATCACATTACTGGGACACTGGTTCAGCACATGTGAGTGGATTTCTTGTGTGCAAGCTTCACAAGCAACAGACGTGTGCAAAATACAAGAAACATAAGAAACAAAGCAAAATATAAGAATAGGAATATGAGAATAAATGTACAAATATAAGAATGTATGCACATTACTGAATATGTCAAGTAAACATATTATTAGATATTATAGATATTAGATAATGTACATATTACAGCCTTATTATACTTCTTATGTCTTAAATGGTGAAATTTATTGAATATTGAGATTTTTGAAGGTGTTGTCACAATATAACTAGAGACAGACTGCCTGCCTGGTTCTGGGACTTGAAGGATGTGGTAGGAATCCAATTTCTCGAGTCAATATCAGCTTCATAACAGTGAGGCCAAGAGAAATGTCACCTGACTGGAAACTCTACAGTTTTAACTGAGCTTGATTCGTTTTTATCTGCATGCTCCTCCCAGAAGCTTTATACCATGTATCACAGTCAAAGGTGATATTGTTGTCAAGATCACTTCATCCTGTAAAACACGGTGGGATGGTCCTCCTTACCAAAGATTAGTTTGCAGTATGCTTCTGATTTGACGTTACATTATAAGGCGATGCCACAGGACTGTGTGCCAGTCACATGGACGAAATCTGGTTCTATGCTTCATGCTAGGGATGCACTGATACCGATACTGGTATTGAGTATCGGCCTCGATACCACATTTTCTAAAGTACTCGTACTCGTTAAAAGTCCCCCGATACCGGGGACCGATACCACGGTCTGAGACCTGTCTATGTTTGAGCGGCATGTAAGGGGTTAATCACAGGCGCCGAGTGCCCGCCCCCAGGCCCCGGCTGCAGCTCAGAGCTGAGAGAAGGGCAGGCGAGACATGTCAGCCGTGTGGAACTATTTCAAAGTGAACGAAGACGCGAAAACAAAGGCGGACTGCAAATTGTGCTCAGCGAAATTGTCCAGAGGAGGCTCAAAAGGTAGCGCATTTAACACAAGTAATTTAATCAAGCACCAAAAACACGACAACGAGTACAAAGAGTTTACCCACGCTTATTTACCCACGCTTATTAGCACAGAGGAGCATAGCTGATGCTACAGCAGTGGGACGGAAAATAGTTGGGCATTTTAAACATTCGGCCTTAGCCTACTCCCGCCTCGAGGACATTCAGGGACAGCTCAACCAGCCAATAAAGAGACTGCAGCAGGACGTACAGACGCGCTGGAACAGCACGTATTACATGCTCCAGTCCCTCATCGAGCAAAAGCGAGTGCTGGGGGTGTCCGAGCACGAACTCCCTGACTATCTCACCGCTCACCAATGGGCTCTTATGGAGACGACTGTTGCCATCCTCGCCCCCTTTGAGGAACTAACTAAAAAAGTGAGCAGCTACGACGCACTAGCCTCTGATGTCATCCCAGCTGTGACTGTGCTAGTGAGACTTCTAAACAGAGAAACAGACGAACAAATTTAAAATTAAATTTTGTTTTTTTATAATTATTCATTCTGTAATATGTTGCATACAACATGCTTTTCATTTTAAATAAATGTTCTTAATTCCAAACTCGTCCCTTGTTTGTTTGTTTTTTGTTAAATTATAGGACTAAAGCTGTTACCTGTAAATTTAAATCATGTTTTTATTAAGTACTCGGTATCGGCGAGTACTGAAATGCAAGTACTCGTACTCGTGTCCAAAAAAGTGGTATCGGTGCATCCCTACTTCATGCAAATGGAAAAATATATTAAGAAGCATCGTCTCATTCATAAATAACAGTTTTAAATTGCCATATTTATGTATGTGCATGCATTTTTTAATTCATGATATGATAAATGGCTTTCTACTCTCAGCGAGCACTCGGAGCACTTTTTACAACAAGCATCATTCATCCAATCACACGCACTTTCATATAGGCATTTTTTCTATACTCACACTCAGATGGACGCATCAGGGGAAACTCAGAGGTTAGTATCTTGTTGCAGGATACGCTGACATGCAGACTAGAAAAGTTACCAGTTCCAACTGGTTACTGACCTACTCTTCCTCCTGAGTCTCAGCTGCCCCAATATGCATAATGTATATATTTTTATTATACATCCATGTTTCTGGCTGACCCCTAAAGTGACCAAAGAAAAAGAAGAAAAGAATCACAGCAGAATTTACCGGAGTCATTTATATAATCCTCCCAGTTCATTTGGTCTTTGGGACATTTACTTTAACTTAGTGTATAATAAGTCATAGGAAAGCCATTGTTTGTAGCTCACGTTCAGTATCAAGGACAATGGAGTAATAGCTTCTTAGAAAGAACACAGCATGCAGGGCAGAATCAGAACAGTGAGTGAGTGAAAAGCATCTGTCATCTATGTAAAATGCAACACAATAAAACATCACAATGCCCTGAATTGGCAAAGTCTAATGTGAAACCGTAACACTGAGATAACCTGCTCCATCACATTCGAGAAATTCTGCTAGTGCAGCTGCATAAATACAGCCGGTAAAATGTTCTACACTGACAGCAGCTGACAAGGTTAGGAGACGCTGCCAGTGTCATTTCTCACACTCTTCTTCAAATATAATTCTTGACAGAAAACATAAACACTGTCTCAGGTTTTACGCTGCTCTGCTCTTCTTCAGATTCTTAAGGCGGCACATTTTTTAATTATGTTACAAATAAAGCCTGCCCTCGCAACATCATTCACTGTTACTGAAGCACAAGGGTCAGAAAGAAGAAATGGATCAGAAAAATAATAAAATATTAAATAAGAAAAAAGGTGTATAAAGAAGGCAAAATACTATACTATGTACATGTGGTTTCTATATATATAAATACAGAGGGTGCGAGTGGGAGCAATAATGCATTCACATGTATGTTTTAGACAGTTTAGCTTGACTAACATCTTCCTCTCATCCACCTCTATGAAGTCAGGCTGACTGGCCAGTAGAGGACTCTTCAGTCTATTAAGCCCTTTCTACTTTTAAGATTGGGCTTAAGGTCTGGACAGGTCACCAGTCTGTCGCAGGGCTAACTCATGGACAACCACACTCACACCTGTTTATTAGGGGTGCAACGATACTCGTATCGATATTGAACCGTTCGATACAGTGCTTTCGGTTTGGTACGCATATATATCGAACAATACAAAAATTTTAATTTATTTTATCAACTTTCCTTCTGACGATGCTGTCTGTGTTGAGCGCTCAGTGGATCTGCGCTCGACAGTGCAGCCTAGGCGGAGTAGTCGAACGCAGATTCACTGAGCGCAGGGCAAGCTAGCGAGACAGAAGCTAAGCTCTCGTTGCAACATGGCAAATTGAACCTCCCCCACCCTCATTCAGATCTGGCGTTTGGAACTATTTTGGTTTTCATGTGACGTATGACCCTGAAGGTAAGCGCGTCATGGACTAAAGTAAAACAGTATGTCGGATGTGCCAGCAATGCTCAATTGGTGGGAATTAGTGCGTTAGCGCAGTTAGCTCGTTAACGTGTTGACGCCGTCCAGCCCCACGCACGGGGCGATCCGCGGTAGCTCGTTAACGGAGATTTGCCATGTTGTGGCGTTAACATCATTTCAGATTAGCGCTGACAGCACTAGTGGGAACACAACGAATATGACTGCACATTTACTCCGACATCATCCTAGTGCAAAGACAAGTGGAAGCAGACAAAAACAACAAGCACGCATGCTACAAACTTTACCCGAGTCATTTAGACAGCCGTTAGCACATGATTCTCCTCATGGGGACCTGATATGTTTAATATGCTGCTGAGAATATAGCCCAGAAGAAGCGTATAGTATAGCTTTTATTTTGGAAAGAGACATTTCTCTGTAATAAACTCTCTTTTCCAAAGATGAGCGATTCCTCGATCAGATAGATTTATTTTTTTATTACTTTGTTGTTTCAACAACATTAAATTTAAAAACTGTACTTTTGAGTTAAAATATATATTTATAATTTTAATAAATGACTTATTAAAAAAGCATGAACATTTTTTTGTATCGAAAAAATATCGAACCGAACCGTGAATTTTGTGTATCGTTGCACCCCTAGTATTTAGTGTTTTCAATTAACCTAACCCCACTAACTGCATGTCTTTGGACTGTGAGAGGAAGTCAGACTACCCGGGGAGAACCCAGGCAAACACAGGGAGAACATGCAGACTCCACACAGAAAGACGGCCTGATGCTGGAATCAGTACCTTCTTGCTGTGAGGCAACAATGTGAACTGTGCTGACAGGATTTAATCACTAGTTATTTATCACTGCTACTCTTCTTCTTCCTCACTCCCGATCACAGCTCTGCTGGATGCTTCTTCCTCTTAAAAAAGGGATTTTTTTCTTATGCTTGTTCTTGAGTGTCAATAATAGAATATAGTTGGTTGAGGTGACTGTTATTTGTGATTTGGTGTCATATAAATAAAACTGAATTGAACTGACAGCTTTGAGCTAAATGCACATTGCAACATGCTGCCAATGATCATGTTATCATTACAATGTTTCGCTGAGGGTTAACTGTGTAATTAAGAATGCTTGAATGTAAGATGCTATTTGACATGTCGCTGCTGCTAGATTGTCCAGACATCGTTTAGTCTAAAATTAAACAGAATCAACCCGACTGCTCTCAGACACATTTGGCCAAAGATGTAGTCACATACAGATTAGCACGCCGGGTAATCTGACAGATTTCAGTAGGCACATGTTATTGTCTAAACTAGACATTGATATTGACATTGATATACCTTTATTAGTCCCACAAGGGGAAATTTCATAAGGCTGCCAACCTATTGCACGCAATGGCGGCGCCATCATACCCTCCGACCATACATACATTACACAAACATCACATGGGGAAGACAGGTCAGAGAGGTATAACAATGGAAAATGCACCACATGAGGAAAGATAAGGAGAAAAAATAACTCCCCCCGGACTGAGCTCCAACAGGGAGATCAGTTTGAGAACAGAAAAAAACACCTCTGCACATGAAAAAACTCTTAATGCACCAAAGAAACACATGACAAGCAACAGGCAACAGGGGTGGGTAAAGGGTGAGAGACAGCCAGTGTAGACAGTACATCCGGGCCTGCGTGCGCTGGTCTCCTTGATCCACCGTCAGCATCGGAAGGGAATAAGCGTCGAAGGCGTTTGGAAAGGGAGGGGGGATGAGTGTATATCTGCATGTGTATATGTGTGTGTGTGCGTGTCCAGAGTTCAGCTGAGACAGTGTCCTTCGCCCTGCCAGGCTAAGTAAACAGTCTTCCAGCCAACCCAGGTGGCCTTGCATGGACGGGAAGAACAGACTAAACACAGTCGTTATCAGGGAGTTGTTTTTCGGCTCCAGCCTCGAGACCGCAACTGGTACCAAAGGGTATCCGCATGAAGTGATGGTGGTTTTTACTTTAGTGCGAACAGCTCATATGAATTTCAAAGCAGTTCTACAGTCCAACACTGGTCTCTCAATCTCCCGTTGGAGAGCCGCGAGCTTCGCCATACTTGCGTTCTGTGATGTTGTCATTTCTTGTGCTCAAGGAGCCGATTCTGAGAACTCACAGCAGTGAGCCTCCCCGAGATGTCACCCAATTTGCACCCAGAGATGTTATTCCGAGCGAGCCCTTCCGAGATGTATCCAGTCTGCAGTCAGAGATCTTATTCTGAGTATTCACAGCAGCCATAGCCTCTCCAAGATCTTATCCGTGCTGACTCAATGAGCCCATTTTGAGAAACTCACGCCTCTCCCATCGTTTCAATCCCAGCGGGCAGCCTTGTGGGGGTTTGAACAGCCGGTTCTGCTTCCTTAATTCTTCGATAAGTCAAAGCCAAGCCAGCTCCGATCAGCCAGAACCCTGTTACCATGGTTCCGAATAGGTAGATATCTTCAGCACTCAGGCTCACCCGAGCCCAAACTTCTCATTGAGAAAGGATGTCAATTGGATTTAGGGACCAGTTGATCCAATCCATAATTCCTCTTTTAGGTTTTAGTGAACAGACTGTGAGAGAGTGTTCCAGGGAAAAGTACAACAAAAAACACGAGACTAGACAAGGACATAAGAGGCTAAGCAGGGAAGCTAAGGGAGAGGAGGAGGAGAAAAGGATTTGCCATGTGATTTTAGCTTTCCGTTTGAATTTAATCTGATTTGTTTTTGTCCCTAAACCTAAAATTAGTTCAAATGAAACCAGTAAGTGAAAGCAAAACTCAAAAACACAAGATTATACCACAAGTCCCATTTAGCTGCATGTTCATACAGTGCTTTATTCTATACACTTTAAGCAGTTTGCCACATCCAACAATTTAGAACCAGTTAACCTTACGTGTATCTTACTGGGTGGAAGCTGGAGTAATTGTGTGTGAGGCAGCGGTGCTGAGAAATGCATCACCGTGCTGCTGGTTCACTGTCCACTGTATTATAAAGTGTGTATTGGATTGTATTGGACTATTAACCCTCGTAATGTCCTCCTGATCGCCATACTCCTTTTGTCCTCTGGGGTTAAAAATGACCCCCAGGACAACACGGGGGTTAAATGATCCAAATAACTTTTTTAATGCTTTGTGAGTTCTTTATATTATAAAATCACAAGTCAAATATCTCACTTGTATTAGTGTTTCAGCTCCTCCTTTACTAAGCAACCGGATTGTCAAAAATAGCCACTGAACATTTGACGCTTCAGTCAATCTTAAAGATTAGTGTACAATAGTACAGTTACTGCTTTTGTATGGGGATACAGTTCAACTGAAGTATGTTGTGTGTAATGTTAGGTGTGCAGATATATGTGTTAAAATTAAACAGCAGATCACAGGTCACCTACTAACCAGAAGGTAACCAGAAGGTTGGTGGTTCAATCCCAGTTTGCTCCAGTCTGCATGCCAAATATCCTTGGCCAAGATACTAACCCGAAGTTGCTCTCTGATGCATCCATCGGAGTATAGATGTGTGTGAATGTTAGATAGGAAGCACAAAAAATGCTTGTGCAAATTGTTGAATGAACAAGTTGTGTAAAGCGCTTTGATAGAGTAGAAAAGCGCTACAAAAGAACCAGTCTATTTAGCAAAATTTCATATATGTAAATAGAGCATAGAGGAGTCACTGTTTACACTAGCCTTAAGTGGGGTGCAGATTTTCTACCATTTGGAAAAAAGAGTATCCCCACAAGACAGCAGTGCACTGAGAAGGACAAACAGACCCAGATTCTGTAAAACAGACTGTGATGGCTGCACTTACAGCCACACAGTGGTAACACCCAGCATGTTAGTGTAGAGGCTTATAAGTAACATCGCATTCACGTCTTTAAATATAGGAATTAATTTACAGGACAATAAATAACTGGTTTTGGTTTAGAGTTAATTCACATATCCACATAACACTGCATTCTAAAATAAGTGCGCACATTTTAGTTTACACTGTTATGTGTGATTAATCTTTAGTTTTCTGAGGTACCTTAGTTGCAGCTGTTCCAGTCCCTTGATTAAGGAGCCAAGAGGTGGAAAAGGGGCGGAGCGAGCTTTAAAGGAAGACTGCAAATTGGTTCATGCCATAACTCGGGACCATGGGGGGGAATTGGAGTTCATTATGTTTGGTTTAGTTAGGTTTTGTGTGTTTTACCCCTTCTTGTGTTTTTCTGGGCTGATCAGCCACTATTTAAGTTTCCCCTTTGTCTCGTTAAGTTAGGTCAGTTTGTTTGAGTTATCAGTAGTGTTGTCAACTTTGAGTAGAGTTTTGTTATTTTGACCTCTTTTATGGGCCCAAGATTTTGATTCTTCTTGCATGATTTAACCAATTATGTTTTTTGGGTTAAATAAAAAATCATCTTTTTGGACTTTAACCTGTGCCTAAGTTTCCTTCACTGCTCGGTCCATCGCACAGACAAAGCCTTAATATTTAAATGTACCAAAACACATTAAAGCATTAAAACATTGTCACGTTTTAACCAAAATACTAAGAGATGTCTAAATGCTTTAGTGTTTTAAAGCAAGTGTAGCTCTGCGTAATGAAAGAGGCTCTGACTGAAGGTGGATATTTATAGATTATTTTTGCAGCTTATCTTCTGTTCATATGCTCAATTAAGCCCATTCAACATAACAGTGTTTGTACAACTGATGGCAAGTGCTGTACACCAGTGATGGTTCCTGTGGGAAGCTACAGTATCATCGTGACACAGTGCCATCTCCTTCTTCTGCTCCCAGTTTTAGGCTTTTTCCGGTGATTTTACTGACACTCAGGTTGGTCACAGTTCTGCGTGTCAACGCAACGAATGTTGGCCAGTCTTTCAGTTTTTCCATTCAAACGTATTGTTTTGTCTTGAACCAGTCTTAAAGCAAGTTTTCTTCTCATGAATAACTTTTGCATTGTGAGTGTCACACAGGGTGAATTATTACAAATCTGAAGTGCAGCGTGTCCAGCTCTGTCCATTTTGCAGCGAACTTTTCGAACACTTGAAGGTCTTTTAAGTCCTTGAACTTCCCACATTTAATCAGCTGAGCAAATCAGCTTTGCACATCCTATACTCACTCTGTCACGATCTGCGGAGACAGGCCGTGCGGTGGTGTGTGTGATGGACCCAGGTGCGTACACAAGTGAGTAGACGGGAGTGAACTTAACAGAAAGCGAGCCTTTATTATGGCTGAAGACAAAGTGTACAAACACAGCAGGGATAGCGTGACTAAACTAGACTAAAACTAAGCTGGGAAAACTAATACTGTGACAAACTAAGAAGACTCAGAGACTATGGTGATCACTGCAAAGACTGACCGTGAAACCATGGAGGTGGGAACACAGACGACACGACACAGACATGAAACACAGAGACTAAATACACATGAGGGATGATCAGGGGAAGTGGCTACACATGGGAGCACAGCTGACACACATGAACCTAAAGACAGGACAGGAGAAGTGAAACTAAATACATTAAATACAGACTTTCAAAGTAAAACAGGAAACATGGAGATTAGACATGACATGAACTAAACATAACCACGCAGACATGACTCATGACAGGTAGACGCACAAACCAGGGAGACCGAGTACAGGGGACGATGACAGAAACGACAACATGAACTTGGCAACATAAGACACACAGACATAAACACATGAAGGGCAAGGGAGACTTAACACTAATATAATACTAATATAATTACAAATGAGCTAGAATAACTTAATGAACCTAAACAAACAATAAACATCAAAATAGACTAAAACTCAAAACACTGGGTCGCACGACCCAGGACCATGACACACTCAGTGTGATGTGATTACCACCACTGCCTTCACATCATACGTCATAGTTACCTACAATTTAAACTTTTTGCACATTTGCATCCTTTGGCCTCATGTTTTATATCCTGCTTTTACAAATTTGAGGTCTGCAGGTATTTTGCTAATAAATTACTCATATAATGTTTCCAACTGGAGAGGCAGCGTACTATACACAGATCATTTCTATGCTGTTCCAAACAATCTAATTTTTACAGGTTAAAGCAACAGAAATATAAGAAAACTCAAACTGAAGTGCAAACAGACAGTTTGTACCATCATGACGAGAGAGAAAAATCCCCTCAATAATTGACCTGCTTCTGCAGATGACATATTGAGCGTGATCAGTATGATGCATTAATGAAAACATCCAATCTTTCCAAGTATCTCGCAGTGTTAATTTATATACAAACTAGTACACATCTCGCAAATGAAAACAGGATCAATGTACAATACTGCATAATGAGCACAAGCTGTATAATGACTGCTGCTTACTTGTCTTTTGAACGTATGCCTGAATGAGGTTGCGGTCTGCAGATCATAAATAGTTGATGTGGTCTTAGTCTCACACATACACAATAAGGAGTTGCAGAAACACGGGTGCCCCACTTTCTGCTTTTCTATTATGGAGACTCTCTCTTGACCAAAAATACTGAAGTGGGCTGAAAGAGGCGTGGGCAACTTAAATCAGAACGACACATTTGGCAAAGGCTGGCAACAGTGACTGATATCACCTGTGTCTATCACACATGGCCCAGAACATAAAGTGATAAAATCTCAGAGACCATCAGCGCTACACTGCAAGTTCCACCTTCTTTGTTATGCTACTGTATTTAAATCAGAGCACGCATCCCAGACTTAAAAGGTATTTATGTCAAAAGCTATAGAGAAGGAGGTGAAGGCGATGAAGGCGTTTATCAAGGTCTGCAAGTACAAACAACTGATGCAAACACTTGACATCCCAGCAGGAACTTTTCCCACAGGAGTGCTGCAATGCCAGCTGTGTGAATCATGAGTGAAGCCTGTCAGGCAACCGAGCCACTGTGAGGTATTTGTGAAACCCAGAGACCCATAGATCACACAGCTCACTCTCTCTAATCAGTCAGACAGGCGGGTCCCCACCCTGCCCACGTTAACATTGATTAGAAGCATAAGTATGGTGCTGATTAAGCACAAAGCTTTAAAGGTTCAATCAGGAATGTATCTTATCATATAGATTTTATGTAAAGCTGCAGAGTATATCGTAAAGCTATTTGACTTTGAGTTCTTGTAGAATACCACTTTGGAACTTCCCCAGCTGATTATAACCTAACATGGCCTAGAGGTCAAATTTAGCACTTTTAGACACAAATCTTGCCCAACAAGTCGTCACAAAAGGCACAATCACAATACACTCATTTAGCATTACACCAGTGATCAATTGATGAAATTCATTTTGAGTATTTATTTGGTCTTTTAGACCTGATTCCTACAGATCGGCCGAAGAGCTCCCAACATTAATTAATGCTTCAGTTTTAAATATCATCAGACTATCTTTCTTAATATGCTACACGCCACATACCTTTAGGGTAGCAGTAATTAAAAAGCCATCACTTCACCCATCTGTCTTAGATTATTTTAGGCCAATCTCCAACCTTCCTTTTCCTCTGCAGATGATCAGTTTCAGAGTTCATCACAGCACAGAAACAGCTTTAGTGAAGGTTACAAATGATCTTCTTATGGCCTCTGACAGTGGACTCATCTCTGTGCTTGTCCTGCTAGACCTCAGTGCAGCATTCGATACTGTCGACCATAATATCCTATTAGAGCGATTAGAACATGCTGTAGGTATTACAGGTACTGCACTGCAGTGGTTTGTATCATATCTATCTAATAGACTCCAGTTTATGCATGTAAATGGAGAGTCCTCTTCACACACTGAGGTTAATTATGGAGTTCCACAGGGTTCAGTGCTAGGACCAATTCTGTTTACATTATACATGCTTCCCCTAGGCAGCATCATTAGAAGACATAGCATACATTTACACTGCTATGCAGATGACACCCAGCTCTATCTGTCCATGAAGCCAGATAACACACACCAATTAGTTAAACTGCAGGAATGTCTTAAAGACATAAAGACCTGGATGGCCGCTAACTTTCTGCTTCTTAATTCAGATCAAACTGAGGTTATTGTACTCGGCCCTGAAAATCTTAGAAATATGGTATCTAACCAGATTCTTACTCTGGATGGCATTACCTTGGCCTCCAGTAACACTGTGAGGAACCTTGGAGTCATTTTTGACCAGGACATGTCCTTCAACGCACATATTAAACAAATATGTAAGACTGCGTTCTTCCATTTGTGCAACATCTCTAAAGTTAGAAATATCCTGTCTCAGAGTGACGCTGAAAAACTAGTTCATGCATTTATTACTTCCAGGCTGGACGACTGTAATTCATTATTATCAGGAAGTCCAAAAAACTCCCTGAAAAGCCTTCAGTTAATCCAAAATGCTGCAGCAAGAGTCCTGACAGGGACTAGAAAGAGAGAGCATATTTCTCCTGTATTGGCTTCCCTTCATTGGCCAGAATTGAATTCAAAATTCTGCTCCTCACATACAAGGTCTACAAAGCAATCAGACGACGTCTTATATTACAGACCTCATAGTACTGTATCAGCCCAATAGAGCAGTTCATTCTTGGACGGTTGGTTTGCTCGTGGTTTCTAGGCTATTTAAAAGTAGAAAGGCGAGCAGAGGCTTTCAGGCAGCTCTTCTACACTCTAAAAAGTAATTAATGGGACCTTTAGTCATTACTTACATATATATGTTGTTGTGAAATGAAAAATCAAGTTCATAAATACTGTTAGACTTCCTAATTAAAATTTTTATTTTATTGAGTTCGGGTGACACATAAATTATGCCTCTTTACTCAATATATAATCGTGATTTGTCTGAATTTAAAATCTTCTTTTAATCAAAAAACAATATAATTTTAAGTTCTGTCGATGTAAAATACAACTTGATGACGTGTAAACAGCTCACAGTTCCCTTCTTCTACTCAAGCGGACATATTCAACAGCACGTGTTCAAGGTTTATCAAAGAGCTGTGTTCGTCGCGAACGGTGAGTAATTTTATGCGAAATTACACATATTTGCAGTTGCTCTGGATTTTGTTAGTTTACTTTAAAACAACGATGTAACATACATAACATACATCTTAGCTTGCCCCCGCGTTTGTGTGTTTTAATATACACACAGCAGCTAATTCCGCAATAGCATAAATTGTTGGGCTCTTTTTGAAAATTTAACACTGAATTTACTCTAATGCAGACCACTGTAATTGTCTTATAATTTTTAAAAGATAGCGGACGTTGTTAGCCCCGGCGCAAACTACTATGCTAACGTAGCTAGCCAAGCTAAGTTGTGTTCACTGTGATTTTATTTTTGAAATGTGAAATTTATTTTTTGAAGGGAAGCATTTTATGTTAGTAATTGTTAAGAAACGCTTCTAAATTTTCGTAACGTTACGGGGTGAAGTTCAACCCCATTGGCTTCTGCGCAGGAAGTGCGGTCGCCATTAGTCCGGTGTGTCTGTTGACCGCTAAGAGCGGTTCTTCACCGGCTGCTCGGCCTATTTTCACAGGTAAAAGACCAGACTTAAGTGCACTGTGCCGCATATGGTAGGGTAGTTAGCTGTCCCTAATTTTTGGGGACTTTCTGTGTTTTGTAGAGACGTAGAGGCGAAGTGCATTGGCACTGGCTGTAACATTGATATGCCTCAATAAAGTTTGAAAGTAAGAAAAAATCAATAGCGGGCCGCCATCTTGGTTGGGTCCCCATTCGCCGCCAGTGCATTTTTTCTACTGAGGAATGTATTCACCCATGGTAAATAAGGAAAATGTTTAAATATTTTTCCAAACAGATAAGGCAAGAAAGGTCAATAATCCCACATATGGTTTCAGTAGTATGCCAGTTTTTGCAACACTAGGGTGCACAAAAATGACCATAGCTGCTGACTCAGCATTGATTCCAATTTGGTTTTGGAGAATGAAATGAAAACAGATCAAGTGGGATTATTGACATTGTAGCTTGTGTATAAAAAAGTTTGGGGTTTTTTTCGTATTTACTGTCAGAAATGATTTTGTCCTGTCATGCCACACCTTATGTTTGCTTTTGTTAATAAAAAAAACTATATATATATATATATATATATATATATATATATATATATATATATTTTATTAACACATTCCTCAGTAGAAATACATGCACTGGGGGCGAGTGGAGACCCCTCCAAGATCGCGGTCGGTGGGGATACACGCTCCAACAGACTGGCCCAGTCCATGTCACCTCTATGTATATTTGATCTATGGAAAGCCACGTTAGGCTTTCCAGCACCCAGTGTATTCAGGTCTATGTAGTTTTGAATGTTTGGTTCTAGCTCACACAGCTTTGACAGGTGAAACTTATTCACTGTATTGAAGACTCACAGGTGAAGTTGAAAATACCATCTTTTGTATTTTTGTGCAGGCACGACTTTCTGGTGTTATACACTGTCCTGGCGTTGCAGATCTAGGGGTTCCAGTTAAGATGTGGTCAGCCTTCTAAAGAAAGTGGGAATCTCACCGAAATATTCAGTTACTTTGCTGAGTTTCTTGCCAGGACAAAGGCTCAAACCATCATCTTCTCCTGGTATCGAATACCAAGGGACCTTCTGAAGTAAGCTTTAACAAGTAAGCTTGAATTGAGTAATTCAGAATCATGAAGTATGGATTGGCCTTGCACTCATGGTTGGATCAAAAATCCCTGAGGCTGACCCAGCATGGGAATTGCTTCTTGTGCTTCGAGACATTGTTGAGCTTGTTGTGAATCAAGTGCACACAGAGGAGACCATTTGCTTCCTGGACAGTAAGATATCTGAGCATAAACACAGGTTTCTCATGGTTTTTCCAGAGCAACGCCTCATTCCAAAACACCATTTTCTAGAACATTATCCAGAACTTATCAGGGCTTATGGTCCTCATTGTGGACAATGCGGTTTGAGGCAAAGCACAGCTTTTTCAAGCATGTTGTCAGACATACTCGTAGTTTTAGAAATATTCTGCTGTCACTGGCCATGAAGCATCAGTTGTTGCTTGCTTATAACCAACATGATTCCAGAGCTGTCAGACCATTACTACAGGCTACAACACTGTCTACAATGGATGTTAGTGTGCTGCGAGAGGATATCCAAGAAGCACTGCAGGCTAAGTTTCCTGGTGAGACATGTGTCCAGATAGCCAAAAGTGTGTGTTACAGAGGCACCAAGTACACTAGTGGAATGATCCTGGCTTATGGTTCCACTGGTGGTCTACCAGATTTTGGGGAGTTGATCCAGATTGTGGTTTTGAAAGGCAATGTGGGATTCATAGTGAAAGGTGTAACTGCTTGGTCAATTGAACATCTGAGGAGCTATGTGCTTGAGAAAACTGGTCCAGTGAAAGTCATAGAGGCAGTTGAGTTATCAGACACGGTCCCCTTGATTTCTTACATTTGTGGCGGAACAACCATTATGACTCTTAAGTGCAGCATTTATGTTCCATAAATGATTTCCATACTTTGTGTGGAGATTTTCAGCTGAAAAAAGACAAACCCAAATCTCAGTCTTTCTACTATTTTCAGAGATGGCATATAGTTAATTGGCTCCTAGTTTCCATACATGGAGATCAAATTTTATTATATTATGCACTATTTAGCTGTTACTAAGAATTACAGAAACATGTCAAAAATTTGGTCTACAGGTTACCTAATGTCACAACCGTCTCAACTTCGAGTGATCCTTGCAGATCATGATGTCCGTAAAGTTGTACTACCATCTGGAATCCCAGAAATGGTGGATGACCTTTATTCAGCCATCCGTGATACCTTTTCCATTACAAGAGACTTCTGTCTTCACTATAAAGATGCTTATTTTGGTGATGAGTTTTTTACCCTTGTTTCGACAACTGACCTTAAGGACAAGGACACAATCAAGATTGTGTTTCTCCAGGACCAGGAGCCTACAATAACCTTGACCTTAAGTGATGTGACCAACGTGACTGATAATCCATCTGAGGAGGACTCTGTTGACACCTCATCTGTGTCAACTAATGACACTCTGATTCTTTCCGCATCTGAAGATAGTCCAGGGCACCGTTACCAGCGCTGGCCTGTTCAGTTTCAGATTCCCAGCTTTTCTGACCTCACAGAGATCCAAATTCGGTCAGCCAATGAGCGCTTCCAAAAAGATGGGACTCTTCTCCCTACAAAAGATTTAATTCCACTGCTTCCTGACATCCTTAGAAAACTAGCAGAAGCTATTTATAAGTATACTGCTTATCCATCCAGTCTGCAGATCAGTGAGGTTGCAGAGGCCCTGACTCTAAAGCATCCCTGCCTGAAAGAACCAGGGTCCTTCAATGGATGCTATGGGTGGGCGCAGCGTCTAAAGTACAAGATGAACAATTTCAGAAGCAAGCTTAGAGGTCTCGGCTGCCCTGAAGTTGAAGTAAACTCACTTAAGAGGAAAATGACATGTGACCAATACCCGGCAAAGAATGTCAAAAAACCAAAGAAGGCTGAGGTGAACTACCTACCCCCTCATGCTCAAGGTGAAACTAGTGAAAGTTTGGAAAAAGAGAGAATCGAGCTACTGAGTGAAGTGATGAAAAGGGACAACTCCAGAGTGGTAGCTCAGAAAATGGACAAGACGTTCAGCCTTCGTCGGGAGGAAATAGTGAAAGAGGCCCCTGCCATCAGTGACTTCATGAAGCGCTGGCCTGCTCTTTTTAGCGAGGTACAGGTGAGATAAAATGTTTATTAAACCAGTGTTTTTGTGTTGTGGATTGATGAAATTACAAATTGAAGTCAGATAAATAAAAAATTTAGAAATGCATATATTTACACCTAATACATTTAAATGTTTACAAATGCACATTTGGATTTTCATTTATGAATTATTTATACTTATGTCTCTTGTTGTATTTTATTCTGGTGTGCCCTGCAGATATGTGAAGAATTTAAGAGGATAACAACAGTCAGCCTTGAATCAACCTTTCTGGCCAGGCTTGACCAATGCACCCCAAAACTGATGGCCTTGACCCTGTGAAAAGGAGGAGCTGCAGGTCTGAGGATGAGGCAGATTAAGGACATGCTTCTGCAGGTATAATGAATAACTTTATGAATAGACCTTTATTTGTATCTGCCTTACTTTTTTCATGTCAAATGTTGATATGGCTGCTTTGAACAAGGTCCATTGTATACTAACACTATTTTTTTCCAAAATTGTTCATATTTTGGTTACACTTGCATCTAGGGCAGGGCAAAAGAAGAAAATATGTCGTCTGTACAATATACACTGTTTATTATTTTTAAATAAAGCTCTATGATTTACATAAAGTGTTTCACACGCGCAAGCACGTTAACAATACATAACATGGAGGAAGACTGTATCTGTGCCAGTTACATTGTAATTGAATGAATGGATATTTATTGTTATTATACAAGTTCAGAGCACAAGTACAACAAAATGTATCTTTATTTTAGTGTTTTTACTTATGAAGAAGGAATGTCCAGGTGACAAGCGCAGCGTTTGTCAGATCTCCGCAGAGTGAGACAGCCATGCCCCCCACTGTGTGCAGAGTAAGCAGGTCCCAAACAATAAGAAACTCAGGAGAATAGCCAGATCACCTTTTCCACCTTATTCCAAATGAACTTTTTTATTATTTAATTTAAAAAATTGCTATATCATTATGGATATCATTTTCAGTATATGAAGTAAGCTACTTACATCTGATTTTTTTTAACACATCTATTTTTTTCTATCAATCAGGACAACACAGTTGAAAAGCACAGAGAAATTGCTATTCGCTGCCTCATAGTCTATCTTGGAGAGAAGGAGGAGGATCTTTTCAAACAATACAGCGTAAGTACTTGAGTTGTTTTTTAATTTTTTGTTTAGTTTTGAATGCATGTCTCTGTAGGGTCTTTGTGTTTTGTTCATTGGATTTTCTGTTCAGGGTTGAGTATTTAAGTCATTCAGTGCCATAGACGTCTTTAGACGTCAAAATGAATCCGAACGCTCAGTGCCATAGACGCCTCTTGAGCTTTTTATTGAATTGAGAAGGTGGTGGAGTTGATTACATGGATAAAATTCCACTAGCGTGACAGTCGGCTCTACTGAGAACGAGTATTGTGGCGCGATTTTTGATCCAGCTCGTCATTTCGAGCTTGAGGTGTCTGCAGCCTGACGTCATGGTTTTTCTAGCGATTCCAGTGAACATGAACCGGATTTATCTGACCAGTATCTCCTGTTAGAAACTTCTGAAGGCAGCAGGGACCAGAATAATGAACGATTTGCTGCATAAAACACAGAAATTGTTGATAGACGAACCGATGGCCGGGTGGGGGGTGAACAGACTAAGTCGCGCACTCACTTGTGCACATGCGGGAGTAACACACACACACAGACTCTCTGAATCATAAATCAGTCGCTTTTTTCTTATATATTTTTCAAATGTTGAAATTGTCTATAAACAACTATTTTTATACACAAAATAATCTGCCAAAAGTACATTTTTACAGGTGATTTTTTTACTTTCATAGTAGTAAAACATAGTTGAGATGTTGCATGAATCATTGAAACACGAAATATTTACATCAAAGTCACTGATCTGCTAGAAAAACCTATTTACACAAAACACTTTTGATCCAGAAACAGGTGTTTTGTCATGAAAGTTTCTCTTTTCTACTGCAGATTTCTAAATAACAGAGGTAGAAACATTTTTTTTTTTGCTGCTGAAAGAAGAGAGACTCATTTTTGTCATGGTGGTTTCAGAATTCACATAGTCATAGAACAAAATATTCTGTGAGCCTTCAAAATCAGTGAAAAAGCTAAATATCTCTGGCACTGAATGAGTTAAGGGACATTCCAACCCTAAGTGAAAATATGTCTATTGCCATGTATAAGTGAGAAAAAAGCATTTCAGAATTACAATCCGAAGATGTTTATTGCCATTGTCATTGAACATAATTTGCTGAATAGAAACCTGTTTCCGTGATAAGGTGCAACATAAACACACAGGATAAAAAAATTTGTAGCCAGCGCAGTCATTTTCCTGATCTGGCAGCAGCTTTAGCAGAGCATAAACAATGGAAGTGAATGGCAGGTACTAGCATTTTGTGTGCAAAAGTGATTAAAATCACTCAATAATGATACCAAGTATTCCTGGGGAGCTCAACAATCATGCTGACTGCAAATGAAAAGTATGAATTGACATGAAGGATTTTCAGGAGCCGATTTAGACTTAGGACTACATTACGACAAAGCACTGCTGTAAGCCTCCACATGGTTATAACACAGCAGTTGAAGCCACTGCCGACCAGTGTCTATAGACCAACATGCTATTTGTGCAATATTTCTTCAACAAATCAAAGACCCATCCATTGTTACTGCAGCTTACTATGCTTGTATAGTAGTGGCTGTGTGTGTTTGTTTATGGAAGCTGGAGGCTTTTTCAACTGTTGTGTTATATCCATGCACCATGCAGTGGATGTTTACAGCGGTGTTTGACGTAACTGCAATGTAGTCTCAAGTCTAAATCAGCTTCTGCAAATCTTCCATGTTACTTTTGCACTTTTCATTTGCCGTGAACATGATTACTGAGCTCCCAAGCAATATTTGTTTTCATTACTGAGTCATTTTAATCACTTTTGCACACAACATGCTAGCACCTGCTATTCACTTCCATTGTTTATGCTCTGCTAAAGCAAATGGATTGCTTCCGGATCAGGAGAATTAGTGTGCTGTTTACAAAAGGCTTGTTTCTCACTTTCTAACTGTGGCAATATGGCAATAGATAAAATTTCACTTAGAAGTGGAATAACCCTTAAAAATGATTTATTAGATTTTCTTTTCAAAGTGGAAAAACAAAACTGTGAAAAACAAGACATTTTTTTATTTTAAACGTTGGATTATGGTTTAATTTAGCTTTTAAAAATTACAGAATGACAAAGTAAAATCACTGAAAAACACAAAAGACAACCTGTTTTAGCTTATTTTCCTACCTGTAGTAGTTCATTCCCTTATGCACGTCATCCTGAAGTGCTTGAGCTATGTATTTTATACATCCTAACATTTAATTTCTCCTACAAGGATGAGGAGGAGCTCAACGCAGACCTTGCAATGCAAATCATGAAGATTGCTATCATTGATGATGGGCCTGCAACCATCATTGTTGAGGGATCCAAGATCCTGGAGAGGATTGATGTTGCCAGATCCTGTGCTTTGATGATGGGAGTAATCTACGCTCTAAACCTTACCTATCCCAAGCAGCTGAAATTTACCTTTGAGGTATTTCAAAAGCTATGCCTTGAGCTTGATGGACAAAAAGCCAGCTCTAAAGTAATGAATCTTAAGTTTGGTATTTTCTAGAGCAGACTTGATAGACCATTCATGAGTGAGTTTCACAAAAACCTTATTCCTGCATTTCTGGCACTACTTCATTGTGTTTTACTAAATTTTAAAGCGCTGTTCTTAAGCCTTCTGAGTTAATGTTTTGCCGTGTCTTAAATGCTGTTATTTGCACATTTTTAAGGAATGCGTTTAATTTCTCCCATGACCTGTGTTCTGAGGGTACTGGTGTGTTTTAAAGTTTGTGTAATGCCCTCTTTAGCTGGCCTTAATCTTGAGGGTGAAAAGTCAAATATAGAAGAGAATCAAGAATACTTTGTAAGAGTGCTGACAAAGTTGAATGAAAGAAGCTTTGCTCATTTTATGTTTAAATTAGTGCATTTAATGTATAGCAGCCTGTCATCTTTTGTTTTGATTCACTGTCACATGTTAAAGTAAAAAAAAAAAGAGGATTCAAGTAGTAGGTTGTATTACAATTTTAATACACAGTTCCTTAAGTTTCAGCAGGCAATTTGTGTTCTAGGAAACTGAAGCCCACAAATCTTGCACTTCGCACGCACGTTAAAGAATTGTGATGTTTGTTATTGTAATTAAATGGGTTTAACTCATTTGAATACATCTGTCTGAATTTCTATTCTTTCTGAGCACCAGGTACGAGTCCCTTAGCTGATGTCCAGGTATTTGGCATCACATCTGCCGCATTCAAACAAATACACACAACATCCATTTCTTTTTCTGAAGGTCATGACACAAGAGCACACACAGCGCATGTTAAGGCTGACCTTCGTTTGGGGAAAAAAGTGATCGACAAGTTTCTAAGGTCTTAGAACCTTGACTTCTTTGTGGGCAGGCACCACCATGCATGAGCCTGCCCACGTGGTAGTCATGGTTATAAGACACAGCCAAATGATCAAGGTTATATTTTGGAGCGACTTAGCCTGCTGGGAAACAGGTAAATGCGCTTATAGAATCTCCTGTAGGACCAAAAAATTACTACACTGTAACCAAAATATCATATTTGACCAACATAAATACTATTTATGCCGACAGTTAAGTTCATTTTAATTATAAATGTGTTTTATTTTGATCAAAAAGTTACTTCACCATACATAAATATAATCTTGGATCAACTTAAATTCCTGTGTATTTGTTGACAATTATTAAGTTCATGTTACTCAGAATGTGTTTTTTTTTGTGGCCAAAAAGTAACTTCACTATACATAAAATTCACGTTGGATCAACTTAAATTTTTGTGTTCTAGTCGAAAATTATTAAGTTAATTTTACTTAAGAATGTGTTTAATTGTGGCCAAAAAAGCTACTTCACCATACTCAAAAATATTGCTTTGAATTAATGTTATTCTGCCAGAAGTTGGCTTAACTCAAAAATTCTAGTGGAAACCGTTAACATGTTTTTTTAATTTGAACCAATGTTTTATTTATTAGAGTGTATGGAGCCAGCTCCCAGTTTGGATTCAGGAGATAGACACCCCCTCTACATTTAAGATTAGGCTTAAAACTTTCTTTTTTTTGCTAAAGCGTTTAGTTAGGACTGGATCAGGTGACCCCAAATCCTCCCTGCTGCTTATGTTGTAGGTTTAGGAATTACCCCTGGCTACTTTTTTCAATAATGCAGTTTTGGTAGAAATTTGAAAAAACATTCACTGCAGAGGATGCCATGCATAAAAAGGGCTAGAATAAGGAATCATATGTTATGGACCTTTAAACGATTGCAGCTTTATAAAAATAAAACCATTTCTGCAGTAAATCTGCATTTTGCAAATAATAATGCACAATTTAGGTGAAGGGTGAAAGAAGTCTAATGCATTCATTCCACTCAACATGCAACATAAAACAGTTATTAAAGCCGAACAGCATCCTGCTGTTGTTCCAAATGCTTCGTAACACATTTGACCATGAAAATAACAAAGCTTGCTTACTATAGCCCACTTCAATTCTTCTTTACAATGAGGAATAACGAGAGTCTAATCCTCTTTTATAGGTTTCAAAGTGAGGGTTTGTAGCTTAAACCCATTCGCTGGAACGTTCAAGACAATTCAGTTACACAGCAAAAAGCATTAAACACCAAGTAGGCAAAGTTCTTAGTGTTACTCATGCATGAGGGAGAGAACCACGACAAGCGCCGTTCCTTCGCTTGACCCCAGTCGCTCTCGTCTGCTCCCCCGTAACACTGCTCTTTTATTGAGGTTACATGCCTGCCTGGAAGTCCAGCTGTTCATCTAAACAAAAGGCACTTAGCCTAAAACAGACATAGATACGTTTATCCTACCATGAAACAATAAGAGGAGGTACGACCTCTCCCGTGCTCCCAGGATGTGGGTGTGAATGCCAGAACACTCTGGAATGCACACAAAGTCTTTGCAGACTATTAAGGATCAAACCTCTACCAACATGACATTGATTATACAACTCTAAGCATAAATGACAATCAACAATACAAATCTAACACAAAGCACTAAATTGTTTTCAAGCAAACAGCACAGAGGCCTTGGACTGTTGAGTCTAAGTTGGAGTTAAGATAAAAATTACAAGTTCAGTTTTTACATTTAATAGTGAATGTAAAAACTTAAATTAGAAATATCCTGTCTCAGAGTGACGCTGAAAAACTAGTTCATGCATTTATTACTTCCAGGCTGGACGACTGTAATTCATTATTATCAGGAAGTCCTAAAAACTCACTGAAAAGCCTTCAGTTAATCCAAAATGCTGCAGCAAGAGTCCTGACAGGGACTAGAAGGAGAGAGCAGATTTCTCCTGTTTTGGCTTCCTGTTAAATCCAGAATTCAAAATCCTGCTCCTCACATACAAGGTCTTAAATAATCAGGCCCCATCTTATCTTAATGACCTTGTAGTACCATATCACCCTATTAGTGCACTTCGCTCTCGCTCTGCAGGCCTACTTGTTGTTCCTAGAGTATTTAAAAGTAGAATGGGAGGCAGAGCCTTCAGTTTTCAGGCCCCTCTTCTGTGGAACCAGCTTCCAGTTTGGATTCAGGAGACAGACACTATCTCTACTTTTAAGATTAGGCTTCAAACTTTCCTTTTTGCTAAAGCATATAGTTAGGGCTGGACCAGGTGACCCTGAATCCTCCCTTAGTTATGCTGCAATAGATGTAGGCTGCCGGGGGATTCCCATGATGCATTGAGTTTTTCCTTTCCAGTCACCTTTCTCACTCACTATGTATTAACAGACCTCTCTGTATTGAATCATATCTGTTATTAACCTCTGTCTCTCTTCCACAGCATGTCTTTATCCTGTCTTCCTTCTCTCACCCCAACCAATCACAGCAGATGGCCCCGCCCCTCCCTGAGCCTGGTTCTGCTGGAGGTTTCTTCCTGTTAAAAGGGAGTTTTTCCTTCCCACTGTCGCCAAAGTGCTTGCTCATAGGGGGTCATATGATTGTTGGGTTTTTCTCTGTATCTATGAAGCGCCTTGAGGTGACTTTTGTTGAGATTTGGCGCTATATAAATAAAATTGAATTGAATTGAATTGAAGCTTGCATCTGTCCAAAACAGATCACACAAGGACTCCAACTGTGGAGAAAAAGAAAGTGGTCAAATTTACTTTGTAATGGTTTTCCAAACTGCAACACAGCAAATACAAACATCACCTCGGACTAATAGGCTTCAGTGAACATTTGCAGAAGCTTTGAAACATGTACAGCATGCAGACTCTGCTGTTATGGGCGGAGCTTTACTTGTTTTATAGACGTCAGCTTTTGATTTTTCTCACAGAGATGCAGGTTTTATTGTATGATGGGTTTATCTTTCCCTTGGCCTCACTAATTTGACCTCATGCACTGGGTTGTGTTTGGATCATTTCATGAAACCCAAAGCATAAACTTGCAGAATTAGCCATCTCCAAGTGTTGGCTTTATTGCCAGTATGAGAATAAAATAGCAGGTGAAATGTTATATGGTTGGATACGAGGCATTTTTGGACCCATGCTCTGTTGTTTCAGATCCTGGATCAACAGTCCCAAAGGCAACACTAAAGGAGTTCAACATGTCTAAACTTAGCAGGTGTCATATTTCTACCCTAATCAGAATTTCATCAGTGATGAAGGATGGCAGTTTTGTAATTGGTCTATCCTCGACATGTCTTAGTTTTGTTGTGAAGGCAAACATCATCTGAAAATTAACTGTGACACAATGTCTTTGTTTTATGTGCTAATTTACACATTGATTATTATTATCTTCTGGCTCGTGGTCGACTGAAAAGAGCTGGGTAGAGACTCATTTTTGGTTAGTGACCGACACAAAGAGAGAGGTCTGCATGATCCTCCTGTGGTCTGCACCGACATCACCCTCATTAAATTGACTTGACTGAGGGTTGGTAAAATTATGTGTGTTGGCACATGCACTCCAGCCCTAAAGTTTTGTCTTTACTCTTGGAGATTCCTGGTATTGAGTCTTTGAGATGTCTGACTGAACCAGTGTAAGACCAGCACAGGTAATTATTCAGAGAATAATAATGTCCGCTGCCTGCTGCATGCTTTCCCCATGTGCAACTACTGCCCCAAACCAAATTAAGTGCAGTAATAAAACTATAATAAGATGGGGACAGAGCAATAATAGGGTTATAGACAGTTATTACCACTGATTCAACTCGTGATTCAACTCGTGATGACATGCTTGATAACAAGCATGACTTTAGGATAAGTTTTGGTTCTAAACTGCATATAGGTGTGAATATGAGCACGAATTGTTGACGGTCTGTATGCACTGGTCCTGTGGCAGATTGGTGACCTGTGCAGGGTCAGCTATTTGCATAGTACAGGTAATTTACTGGTACCTGGTGTTAACATCCTAGCAATAAAATGCTAATATCTACACATTTTGAATATACTGGCTTGTGACAGTAACCTCATAATAATAATCTAACATCGTTTGATGCTTAAGCATATTAGGATATGATTACACTGGAATTAAACCAGCCTAAAATATCCTTCTTTGTCAGAAGGTCTAACTGTGGATATAACTTTAAATTTTAAAGCTTACTACCTGTAAACATATGTTTATCATGTCCATCCTATAACAGCTGTTCACATGAGATAGTTACATGTATGTTACGTAAATATTACTTTATAATTAAAAGGTAATAAGCTTCTATTACAACAAAAAGGCCCCAGTATCCTCACAGTACTGTAAGGGCTACAATAAAAATGTGAAGAATATGTTAAAGTCTGCCTTGAGCAAGCTATCTTTAAAATCTGAGTCTGAGTGCAAAGAGATCTAGCAGGCAAGGAACAGCCTGTGGCTGCTCTCAGTAAGCAGCAGCACTTTGGCAGAGTAGAGGGGGGAAGCATTTGCTGCTCCTGCCTTATGGCAAAGTGGGCTAGAGAAAGCTCTGTTCAAGAACCTTTAAAAGACCAAACATTTGGAAACAAAGTGGAAGAAGGTTTTGGGGACAGCAGCAGCAACATATAGAGATTCTCAAGGAAACCCCACGGCACTAAAAAGAGCTACAGCATGGCTTCAACTGTTCTCTCTCCCAATAAACAGCAATAAACTGATGACAAATATCTTTCAAGTATTTCTTGCTGGCTTCAAAACACCGAGACCTGTAGTTTGAAGAAGGATTTAAGATTTCCGATCCTGGGTTTTGGTTTCATTATTGTAGTTCACAGCTGGATGTGAAGATCATTTTGTTTACCATTTTCATTGTTACTTGTTGTTCAAATGCTGCCAAAAGAAAACGTATAAAGCAGAATTCGTTTAAAACCTTTCAAGCTTTTACAGACAGATCCTGTTTTTGTCAAATGTCAAATCTTTTCTTGCTGGTTTGTGCAAAATCAGTGGTTTGCAACATGTTGTAAACCCTCTGTGTTAGATGCACCTATGTATCAATTTCAAGATCCTACGTTCCCTCATTAACAAGTTATTGCATTTACAAGATTTTAAGAAAACTTGACCTCTTAGGTAAAGATTCAAATTCAGTTTTAGGAGATGCACCTGTGACATCAATTTGAAAACTCAATGCTGTCAAGTTCTTGAGTTATCATATTCATAATCTCAGGTGTTTATGCTGCCAGGCAGGCTGCACCATACACCATGAAAAGTTGTCCCATTCATCATAGAGGGCAAAGCAAACGCTTGAAATATCTGATTTAATATCACCATTATTTCAAGGTGCAATATCAGAAAGGGTCAGGTGTTTGTCCAAAGGTTTAAAGGCCAATTGGCCAGGTCTACACTTTCCATGAGTTGTAGTTTTTCCCTATCAGCACAGTTTTGCTAAACTTTGTAATTCCCTCTAAGCACCCGCCCAGACCTGTGCTAGGAAGCTCGGTGTTCAGAGGTGGTCCACTCCTTTCTGCCTATTGACAGACTGTAAAAGGAGTTAAGCCAAGAGACTGCAGTCTAGTGGTGATATTCCTCTGGGTGAGCTGCACACATAAGAAGGCATATCAGCACTATTTGTAAAAAGTCACACACAGCCCTGCGAAGGACGGTCCACTTGAGATAAACTGGCTAATAATTGATCGTCACAGAAATGAATGGAGGGCACTGGGATTAAAGAAAACCCTGAAGTTATTTTGTGTGCGTGTGTCCTGTGATGGAAAGACAAGAGTTAGGTCAAGTTCAGACAGACTGTGGGATTTCTTTAATGGGAAATGCACTTTCTGCATAATAATGTCCGTATCGCTGAATTTACTCACAGAATCGCTGCAGAGTTTTCTGCTCTGTCTCAGTTTAAACTCTCTGCTGTCAAAGCATATGGCAGGAGTTTACAAAGTACTTGTCTTGGCCTCGTGTTAAAATTTGGCTTTGTCTTCATTTTTTGGAAAAATTATCCAGTATTTGAAAGCTTCAAGTTTCAGCACCACCCATATGTAGTGAGAGATATAGTCTGCCTTTCATCCAGATCACACATGTAGCTGCAGGCTGTTAAAACAAACGTCAAAAAAGAAGCTAAATATGAATAAAAAATAATCGTCAGTTAAGATCACTATAGTCAACTATAGAAGAGTTATTCATTTCCAGCCTATTTGATTTATATTTAGATGTTTCTGCTATGGTAGAGCACAGCGCCATGTCTTTCCACATGCGTGCACGGAAAACCAGAGGTAGAGAGAGCAGGCAACTACACGTATCAATAATATAACACTGAGCATGTTTTACAGTATACTGATGTTATTTCAAAACATACATACAGTGAAAAAGAAAGTGTTGAGAGCCCTGTAAAAAACAAGTACAGTCCCTCGTTTATTGCGGGAGTTACGTTTTAAAAATGACCAGCGATAGGTAAAACCCGCAAAGTAGCCAACTTTATTTTTACAATGATTATCGATGTTTTAAGGCTGGAAAACCCCTCACTACACACTTTATACACTTTTCTCATACAGGCATGAACATTTTCATACTTTTCTCTCTTGTTTAAACACCTTCATAGAAAAATAAGCCCAGTATTATAGGATGAAACCAAAGATCAAACCCTGTTTTCAGGTGCAGAACATCAATGAATCACTGGTACAGAAGTGGAGGAAGCAAGAAGAGTAAAGTTTGACTTATCTGACTGCTTTGTTTCACTTGATGCGCCTTATAATCTGAAAAAATGCGGTAACCTCTACCTTCCTTTAGCATGTCCATAAGTCCAACTTTTGTGCGATGGTTAGCATCTTCCTCTGCCTTTGACGGTGCAAAAAGTTTAAACCACATTGTTGTTATTTGTTGGGAAGAAAACTTACAAACATACAGTACAGCACTTCAGAGTCACGCTGCTAGTGATCGAAGATTTACGTAAATTTGACAAACTGAACGCGTTCTGTACTGTTAAAAAAACATCTTAAAAAAACTGTAATATTCTGGCAGCTGCGGCGCCAAAATACGACCGTAAAATAACAGAAAATAACTTTCCCATGAAAATACAGTTATTTTCAGTAATGAAAATAGAGTTTGTTGCGCTAATTTTACATGGGATTCTGCCTTTTCCAAGTGCTTTTAGACATTAAATTAGGAACATGTTAACGTGATCAAACAATGAAATTACCTGTAAACAAGGCCAATGAATGTGGCAATATGAACCATAATACATAAATATACAGTTAACAGTTGGTTTAAATAATAATGGGTTGCATGCCCTGGGACAGACTGACAGAGGCGAGGCTGCCATATCGCACCATCGGCTCCTCTGGCCATCACCAATAGGCGAAGTGTCTTGACCACGAACACAACACCGAGAGTGTCCGAGCCGGGGCTCGAACCGGCAACCTTCTGATCACAAGGCGAACTGCAAACTCTTGAGCCACGATCGCCCTAAATAGCAATGATACTAATACTTATGTGATGTAACACAAGCTTATAGGAATCATGTTATATGCTTTTCCATAGTATTACATTTGAATTCAACAGTTCGATCTTTCAAATAACGGACAGATATTTGTGAAATCATGATACATTTGTGAATGTATTTAAATATGCATATGTACAGACAGATACATTTAATAATCCTGAAAATTATGTTTTATTACATTACAGTGATTTAACATTAATTTACATTTGAAATGTGAAATCACAGTTTATTTACGTAACTTTAATGATATTCTAGATCAGGGGTCGGCAACCTGCGGCTCCGGAGCCGCATGCGGCTCTTTAGTGCTTATACTGCGGCTCTGCATGGTTTGGGAAAATAAATTACATTTTATTTATGTTAGTTCTTGTTTAACTTGTAGTTCTAAATTGGAAGATTATTGTGATTTTGAAATATAAAAATAAAATTATATTCTATTATTTTTTCATCGCTCAAAATAAACGTCACACTCGCGGAAGCCGGTGTACTCGCCCAAACACCGTGCATTTATCGAGACTTTCAGCCCCAGGTAGGCCAGTTATGGACCTTCGGATCCACATTATGTGAGCAGCTGTTCTCCACTGTGAACTATGTTAAAACAAACACGCTCACGCCTCACAGATGACAGCTTACAGTCCTGTAAAGATGAAAGTGACTTCGTACAGCCCCGATCTGCAGACGCTGTGCGCAGAAGTTCAGGAGCAGAAGTCCCATTGTAAACATATCACGGCAGACCCGACGATGTTTGCATGAACACGCTTTTCAGCATCTCTTTATTGACCACTTTTCACACACGGTTGCTGTACGCACACAGCCGGCTGTAGCTTTGCAGCTCACAGCCCGACACACACCAACAACAGCAGAGAGAGCACAGACGTAAAGGCGGCGAGGCGTGATTGCGGGTGCCGCTCAGGTGCGTCCACCTCCCCTGCAGCGGCGCTGCAGACCACGCCCACCACACACATTAACCAGGTAAAATACATATTAAGGCAGAATTTTGCAAATATCTATTTTTTCAGCAGCATAGAGCTTTTTTTCCAATTACTTTTTAAAAGTCAGGTCAAGGCTCCAAAAGCCCAAAGGAGATATGAGGGTGGCTCACAACAGTTTTTGTTTGCTGGATCATTTTAGTTCAGCTTTCCTTTTGTTATATTTCTTTAAGAGTTCAAAATGTGTTAATTACATAAATAAAATGCAATTTTCTCTGTAGCACTTCATGGATTTAAGCAGCACACTTTAGTTGTTCACACAAAGCATAAAGGTAAAAAAACAATATATACAGTGTTATCTTCATGTTAGATGTCAAAAAGTATTTGCAGCTCCCAGAGTTTTCGTTTGCGTGGAAACCGAGTCAACATGGCTCTTTGGGTGTGAAAGGTTGCAGACCCCTGTGCTAGAAGAACAGAACAAAACTATAAAATACTTTTATATTAGGATGTTTTCCTACAGTGCAGCCATACCCGCGACCTTGTAGTTGTTAGTTCACATTCATTGGCCGATGCTTAGCGTCATGTCAGTATGTGTCCCAACATCCAATGGCATGTCACATTGTTTTCATGGCCACACCCTCACCCCAGGTGCAGAGGCCTATTTCTGTTCAGGAATGTTGGGAATACTTCAAGATTTATATTAATTGCAATTCCTGCCTCTACATTTATTTTATAAAATATATAATTAGCACAGCGTGGCCGTGCAATGTTTTATATGTTTTTTTTTAGTTTTTATTCCTATTAATTATATTTAATATACTTGTTACCTCTGAATTATTGAATCAGACCTAGATGACATGAAAATTTCAGCAAAATTATAATTCAAATACTCCTTTGATTATTGATTATTCTCATTAATTTTCCATAGTATTACATTTGAATGTAACAGATCATTCTCTCACATAACAGACAAATATTCGTGAAATTATGATACATTTCTGGATGTATTTTTACAATCTAAATATGCATATGTACAAAAAATATATTTAAAAACAAGTAAATTGTGTTTCACTATATTTACAGTGATGTTATGTTATTTTACCTTTGACATGTAAAATCACAGTCTACTTATGTAAATTTAATGATATTCTAGAAAGACAGTACAAAACTGTAAAATATACAGTAAGATACTTTGACATCACTATTTTTTGGACAGGAGACAAATTGACAATGCTCTACAGCTGATCAGGTCACAGAACACAATGTGCTGTTTAAAAAAAGCATGCAAAATTGCACACACAAAAATCTGTGAAACGGCGAGGCCAAGAAAGGTGAACTGCATTATAGCGAGGGACAACTGTAAGGTTTTTAGAACTACCTTTGTCAGCAATTTCAGTCTGTCACATCACTGTGGAGGACTTTTGGATCCTCTTCTTTATATTGTTGCTTGTGGAAGTTTGAAAGCATTTTTCATGTACGATTCTTTGCATGTCAGCCAAGTGGCCGTCTGGACTTTGAGTCACTGATTTGCTGGTGTGCCTGGAACCACAGTCCTGCTGCATGACCCAATTTCAGCCAAGCTTTAGAAAGAGACAAAGCCTTGGTCAACATGATTACTGCAAGGTGTCCAGATCCTGTGGTCACAAAACAAGCCAAATCCTCACAACTCCACCACTGTGCTCGACAGCTAGTCTGTGCTTAGTTTGGCTTTCACCAAAAACACCTCAACTTTGGTGTGGTCCACACGAAGGACATTGGTCCAGAAGTCTAATGGTTTTTTCAGATGCAATTTTGCAAATCCAAGCAGTGCTGTCAATTTCTTTTTAGAGAAAAGAAGCTTTTTTTTTCTGTCAAACCTCGACAATATTCACAAAACATACTACTACTTGTACATGCCATACAAAAGAAATGCTATAGACATTATCCTAACAACGCTACTGATGGAAGTAAAATGTCACTTGTGCCAGAGAGAGCTATGTCACAGTAACAACAACAACTTGTATGTTGGAGCACTACTGTGCATGGCCTTAGAATGAATAACAGCCACCTCACTATGTGTTAACAGACCTCTCTGCATTGAATCATATCTGTTATTAATCTCTGTCTCTCTTCCACAGCATGTCTTTATCCTGTCTTCCTTCTCTCACCCCAACCAATCACAGCAGATGGCCCCGCCCCTCCCTGAGCCTGGTTCTGTCGGAGGTTTCTTCCTGTTAAAAGGGAGTTTTTCCTTCCCACTGTCACCAAAGTGCTGCTCATAGGGGGTCATATGATTGTTGAGTTTTTCTCTGTATCTATTATTGTACAATCTACTGTGCAATATAAAGCACCTTGAGGGGACTGTTGTTGTGATTTGGCGCTATATAATAATGTTGCATCCGTGTAGGTACCAGGAAACGTGATGAGACTTCACATGACTGTTAAAGATTCTGAACTTTTCACAGTGGTCAGAAATGAGCCTAGACTCCTCCAACAAGACAGGCATGTGTTCTATATATATGATGCTGGTGTTGGTATAAGCATTAAAAAAAATGTGTATGAAAGTAAAGTAGAGTAAGTAGTACACTAGTAAAAAAGTAGTAGCAGTATTAATACATAGGATATCGTACAGGCCATGGTTCAGGAAAAGTATAACGCAACAAAGGAAGAGGTCCAGAGGGCTGCAGCTGTAAATCTGCCAGCAGACATGTGGATTTCTATACATCTAGAACGATGAGATAGATAGATAGATAGATAGATAGATAGATAGATAGCAGCCACACGTCATCTCAGAAGATGAGCTCCGGAGAAAGCGAGAGATCAACAGCTGTCCAAAGCCTGGACTTATAATTTGGTTTGACATTGTTGGGCTTTTTTGCCATGTTAGAGGCATTCAAGAGGATTTGGATTTCCACTGTTTTCCTGTGGATTATAATTTTGAGAAGATTTGGATTTCTGCTATATTCCTGAGGGGTTGAATTTCCAGGGGATGCTGCTCTCCTGTTGGATTATATGGGCACGGAGCACAGAGATAAGAGTTTCTTATTGTATATGACGTCCCTGTTCTCTCCTCAACCTCTCGTCTCTCAAAGATCAGATCAAAATCAGCATTATCTCAAAGCAGGTTCATTAGATAAGTATAATTCAACTGATTTGATTATTATTATTATTATTATCATCTTGTTTTAACATATGGCGTAGAAACGGAACATTTAACAGTGTTACTTGAAAGTCTTCTCTTGTCTAATCATTTCCTAATAACGTTAAAATTTACAATAATGGATTACACAGCAGTAGAAATAGATTTCATAACAGTAGGTCGATTATCTTGTTAATAATTTTACCTCTTCACTACATATGACTCTGGATACTGTAGCTCCTGTGAAAAAGAGAGCCTCAATTCAGAAGTACTTGACTCCGTGGTATAATTCTCAAACACACACCGTAAAGCAGATAAGTCAGATAAGTGTCACAAATTTAGAAGATCATCATTTAGACTGGAAAAATAGTTTGCTGCTCTATATAAAAAAAAAGCCCTCTGTAAAGCCAGAACATCTCACAATTCATCATCAACCTATCTCTAATAATGAGCTTTGTACCACAGGCTGTAGTTAAACTGTTACTTAAAAAGCATCTCTAGACCCAGCAGTCTTAGCTAATTATAGGCCAATCTCCAACCTTCCTTTCATATCAAACATCCTTGAAAGAGTAGTTGTCAAACAGCTAACAGATCATCTGCAGAGGAATGGTTTATTAGAAGAGTTTCAGTCAGGTTTCAAAGCTCATCACAGCACAGAAACAGCTTTAGTGAAGGTTACAAATGATCTTCTTATGGCCTCTGACAGTGGACTCATCTCTGTGCTTGCCCTGTTAGACCTCAGTGCAGCGTTCAATACTGTTGACCATAATATCCTATTAGAGCGATTAGAACATGCTGTAGGTATTACAGGTACTGTGCTGCAGTGGTTTGTATCATATCTATCTATCATCCATCCATCCATCCATCCATCTTCCTCCGCTTTATCCGGGGCCGGGTCGCGGGGGCAGCAGCCTAAGCAAAGAGGCCCAGACCTCCCTCTCCCCAGCCACCTCCTCCAGCTTAACCGGGGAAACACCAAGGCGTTCCCAGGCCAGCCGAGAGATATAATCTCAGAACAAGACCCCGAGATACTTAAACTGCTCCACTTGGGGCAGGAACTCATCCCCGACCCAGAGTGGGCACTCCACCCTTTTCCGGCTGAGAACCATGGCCTCAGATTTGGAGGTGCTGATCCTCATTCCCGCTGCTTCACACTCGGCTGCGAACCACTCCAGTGCGAGCTGGAGGCCATCACCCGATGAAGCCAACAGAACCACATCATCTGCAAAGATCAGAGATGAGATTCTGAGGCCACCAAAGCGAAAGCCCTCCGCCACTTGGCTGCGCCTAGAAATCCTGTCCATAAAAATTATGAACAGAACCGGTGACAAAGGGCAGCCCTGGCGGAGCCCATCACCCACCGGGAACGAGTCCGACTTATTGCCAGCAATGCCAACCAAGCTCTTGCAATGGTTGTATAGGGATCGAATGGCCCGCAGCAATGGGCCAGACACCCCATACTCCCGCAACACCTCCCACAGGACACCCCGAGGGACACGGTCGAATGCCTTCTCCAAGTCCACAAAACACATGTAGACTGGTTGAGCAAACTCCCATGCACCCTCAAGTATCCTCGAGAGGATAAAGAGCTGGTCCAGTGTTCCGCGACCAGGACGAAAACTGCATTGTTCCTCCTGTATCCGAGGTTAGCGGACGAACTCTCCTTTCCAGCACCCTGGCATAGACTTTCCCAGGGAGGCTGAGGAGTGTGATCCCCCTGTAGTTGGAACACACCCTCCGGTCCCCCTTCTTAAAGATGGGGACCACCACCCCGGTCTGCCAGTCCACGGGTACTGCCCCTGATCTCCACGCAACGCCTGACGGTTTGCCAGAATCTCTTCGAGGCAGTCCGAAAGTCTTTTTCCATGGCCTCTCCGAACTCCTCCCACACCCGAGTTTTTGCTTCAGCCACTGCCCGGGCCGCATTCCGCTTGGCCTGTCGATACCTGTCAGCTGCCTCCAGAGTCCCACAGGCTAACCAAGCCCGATAGGACTCCTTCTTCAGCCTGGTGGCTCCCTTCACCTCTGGTGTCCACCATTTGGTTCGGGGATTACCACCACGGCAGGTACCAACCACCTTGCGGCCGTAGCTCAATGCAGCAGCTTCGGCAATGGAGACGCTGAACATGGTCCATTCGGACTCAATGTCCCCAGTCTCCCTCGGAATGCTGTTGAAGCTCTGCCGGAAGTGTGCGTTGAAGATCTCGCGGACTGGGGCCTCTGCTAGACGTTCCCAGCACACCCTCACTACACGTTTAGGTGCACCAGGTCTGTCCAGCGTCCTCCCCCGCCACCTGATCCAACTCACCACCAGGTGGTGATCAGTTGACAGCTCAGCCCCTCTCTTTACCCGAGTGTCCAAAACATATGGTCGCAAGTCTGGTGATACGATTACAAAGTCGATCATCGACCTACGGCCTAGAGCGTCCTGGTGCCACGTGCACTTATGGACACTCTTATGTTCGAACAAGGTGTTCATTATGGCCAAACTGTGATTAGCACAGAAGTCCAATAACAAAGCACCGCTCGGGTTCAGATCAGGGAGGCCGTTCCTCCCAATCACGGCCCTCCAGGTCTCGCTGTCGTTACCCACGTGAGCATTGAAGCCTCCCAGCAGGACAACAAAGTCTCCAGGTGGAGCACCTTCCAGCACCCCCCCACCCAAGGGACTCTAAGAAGGCTGGGTACTCCGAACTGCCACTCGGCGCATAAGTGCAGATGACAGTCAGGACCCGGTCCCCGACCCTAAGGCGCAGGGAACAAACCCTCTCATCCACCGGGAAAAACCCCAACATACCGGCAGCAAGCCGAGGGAATATTAGAATACCCACCCCAGCCCGCCGCCTCTCACCAGGGGCAACTCCAGACTGAGACAGAGTCCAGCCCCTCTCCAGGAGACTGGTTCCAGAGCCCATCTATCTAATAGACTCCAGTTTGTGCATGTAAATGGAGAGTCCTCTTCACACACTGAGGTTAATTATGGAGTTCCACAGGGTTCAGTGCTAGGACCAATTCTGTTTACATTATACATGCTTCCCTTAGGCAGCATCATTAGAAGACATAGCATACATTTTCACTGCTATGCAGATGACACCCAGCTCTATCTGCCCATGAAGCCAGATAACACACACCAATGAGTTAAACTGCAGGAATGTCTTAAAGACATAAATACCTGGATGGCCGCTAACTTTCTGCTTCTTAATTCAGATAAAACTGAGGTCATTGTACTCGGCGCTGAAAATCTTAGAAATATGGTATCTAAGCAGATTCTTACTCTGGATGGCATTACCTTGGCCTCCAGTAACACTGTGAGGAACCTTGGAGTCATTTTTGACCAGGACATGTCCTTCAATGCACATATTAAACAAATATATAAGACTGCTTTCTTCCATTTGTGCAACATCTCTAAAGTTAGAAATATCCTGTCTCAGAGTGACGCTGAAAAACTAGTTCATGCATTTATTACTTCCAGGCTGGACGACTGTAATTCATTATTATCAGGATGTCCTAAAAACTCACTGAAAAGTCTTCAGTTAATCCAAAATGCTGCAGCAAGAGTCCTGACAGGGACTAGAAAGAGAGAGCAGATTTCTCCTGTTTTGGCTTCCTGTTAAATCCAGAATTCAAAATCCTGCTCCTCACATACAAGGTCTTAAATAATCAGGCCCCATCTTATCGTAATGACCTTGTAGTACCATATCACCCTATTAGAGCACTTCGCTCTCACTCTGCAGGCCTACTTGTTGTTCCTAGAGTATTTAAAAGTAGAATGGGAGGCAGAGCCTTCAGTTTTCAGGCCCCTCTTCTGTGGAACCAGCTTCCAGTTTGGATTCAGGAGACAGACACTATCTCTACTTTTAAGATTAGGCTTCAAACTTTCCTTTTTGCTAAAGCATATGCTGGGTAATACTCATAGGATTCAGAACCTTTCAAACAGAGACAGCTCCAGACCTTCCAGTATTAGGGGTGCCTGGCTGAAATCAAACACCAGCCAGTCAATAATAGCAGGCCATGGCTCTCTTGAGTGGGAGGGTCATGACATATTTAACTGTAGATTCTGAGAGGTAGCTCTTGGGATTTTTGCAATTTGTCTGAGCATTGGACAGTCTGACCTTGGAGAGAATTTGCTCTGACATCCACTCTCGGGAAGATTTTTGCATTAAACATTTGCATGCTTAAGATCAGCAAGCTGACAAAACCTCTGCTATTCTAGAGGTGGACACAGTGATGATCAGTTCAGCAACTGCATTGGATTCAGTGACTCGGTGACAATCACCTGTCCAGTAGACATTGTACCTGACTTTTATACACTTGTTCAAGCCTAAAACAGAACAAACAGAACAAGAATAAGAAAAAGGGGAACAGAAATGATGAATAAATTAGAAGCCAAATAGGAAAACCTCTTTGTATAAAATGTCTGATGTTTTGCAAAAACATGGACATTTTGTTTATTGTTGTTTAGTGATAACGTGTTTACTCTCTATTTTGATATTTTAATTCCTGAACTGTAAAATAAATCAATAGTGTCCATGCAAGTGACAGGGTGCTAGTTTAACAAGAATAATAACTTCTGTAGCTGTGTTAATGTTAGAATTGCACATGGCAACAAATGATGACGTTTGTGGAAACAACAAGCTTTTGACTTTGGCAAAGAGTTTTGTTTGATGGTGAACGAGGATTGGTTGTTTAACGCTTTAAACTAATAAAACACCAAATTTACACAGTAACACACCCAGTATAGTGCAATACCTTCACTTTGATTTTGGAAAAAAGCAGTTTGACAGCAGCTAATATGGCCAACATGTTCTGAGTGCATTGTACTGTAGGTGCTAATAATCATCTGGGTTATGGCCTGCAGTCATCTACTGCAGGTAACACATCTACTGTGGATCATAAACTCTTATAACCCACTTCAAAGAAATATCAAAACTTCAGTGACAAGGTTACCCAGGAAAATTCTTATTTTAAACATCCAAAAGAAACATAGAAAATGGTTTCACTAAATTCTCCTGAAACAAGCTGCTTATAAAGAATGAACTAAGCAACTACATTTTTGTATTATGCATCATAGAAAACAGAGATGATATGGTCTTTGGGCTTAAAAATATTGATAGCATTCTTTTCCCCACATCAACCAGGCCTAGTTCACTCTATATGAGATTTGGTAATTGGATGTAGACAAATAAACTGAGCCATCTGACAGGATTGTGGCGGAGCTTGACAAGGCCTTCTGAATAGAATAGAAAATGCAGCTGAGGTTTCAAAGGACAGCAATGCGATGGAAAGTAAGCAGCACTGATAATTCTTTCAAGCTGTCTAATAAATTAAAGACAGTTGTTTTCAACAATCAATTAAAAATATATTAAAACTGTAGGAAACGAAGACATTACACAATGCTGCTTTCAACATCATTGTTATTTGTTTTGGTCAAGAAATACGAATACAGAAATCTGTAGACATTTCTCCAGGTGTGTTGCTGTTGCTAAAATACATCTTGTGCCTTTGCTGTGATGTTTCCAGCACATCAGCTACTTTGGAGTGGATTTCTGAACATCTTATTCATATAGAGCCAAATCACAACAACAGCTCCCTCAAGAAGCTTTTATCATTATGTGCAGGTGGATGAAGACTCAAATGCAGACTCTAAAGACAGACTGAATAAACAAAGAGCTCACCTTCAATGGTGGTAAAACAAATCCAAAGACCCAGAAAACCAAACACACAATTAAAGTACCAGCAACAAACAACAGACATCACATCAACAGAACGCTGATAACCTGAGGCTACTTAAACACACAAGTTAAGGAGGGAAGTGCAGACTGCTGCGGGCAAACTAATACAGACGTTGATGACCGACACAATGAGGCAAGGGAGGAAGTAAAGCTAAACAGTAGAGGTGAAACACTATCAAAATAAAACAGGAACTAGAGACTAAATATGAGGAAATGCAAGAGGAACAGAAAAACTGAAAGTGATAAAACTGAATGAGAATGATAACATTAAGAAGAACTAGAGTAAGCATTTCCTAGTGAAAATGCAACGTGAATGTGAAGGTGAAAATTTGAAGATTTTGCCTGAAATGCTTAAAAATATGTGAAATATTCAAATTTGAACTTGCTGAATATGTGTAAATAAAGAAAGAAGCTCAATGTGAAATCATAAATTCTTTCACCGTGAACGACGGCAACTTCCAGTCCCCAAAATACTCAACTTTCATGTTAACAGAGTTTATTATGGACGTGGTGACATTGTAATGACAGCCTGCCACTTTGGTTTTCAGCTGAAATTTGGGAGCTGTTTTAACATTGTCCTCTATGGGGAATGGAGGAGGCTCTGCTTTGGTGACAGGAACTGTGAATCCTGTCTCAGTGAGAATGACACAAAGACGACAATCATGGCTACATTTTGATGTATAGATTACACATATAGGGCAAAATAACTTTGCACATAGTTTTCCACAGTTTCTACAGAAACATTTTCTGTTGATTCCTGATCACCTAACAGACACATGACTACTATTTTCAGGTTTTAATAAAAGTTTATATATTATATAATATATTTATAATATAAAATGTTTATGGTTTCGTAGTATTACAATCTTCTTTTCAAAAGTACAACAAGCTAATTGCACAAATTAGATCTTAAATTCAAAGAAAACAGTTAATCTGTAACTTAATCTAAGCAAACCCTTTAATGCTGCCAGGACGTTATCACCAGCCTTATTAAATGATTGCACATCTATGTTTGCGGATCCACAAGCGTTTTAAACCTCTGAAGATTGTCAGTCATAATTAGTATGTTTTGGCAGCCCTGCTGCTGACATTAAAGCAAAAGAAAGCAAATATATCAACAAAGTTCTGTCAGATATTCACTTTATAAATAATATCAAGGTGCTTTCAAAGCACCACAGCACATCAGTACGCTCCTTTATTCATTAATGGCAAATACTGTGTTGAGAAATTCTTCATGAAAACTGCATTACGTGATTTAAATGTAGGAGGAGATGCTCTTTTTAGAGTGCTGTCCAACGTGACCCCGGGTAATGATCAACTATCATCTACATAAAGCAGAACGCATGATGCTTTCACTGGATAATTACAATTTTTTTAAAAAGGCATTAGGGGGCAGAGATAAAGAAAAGGCTATAATGTCAGATCTGAACTGAGATCATTACGGTTCATGATCCAGCCATTAAGCTCCAGACACCTCAAACACAACAACTACACAATAACATATTTACTAACAAATATATTTAGTAAAATGAGCTGAAACACAATTTAGAAATGGTTCGATTTTTAAAGCTTTCAGAGCTACTATTGTCATGATCTTAACATCCAGATTAACAAGGTCCGCGTCAGGTGTTGAGGAACCAGGACACTCTGATGAGGAGTGGTTCGATCTAGGGCTGCTCAATTAATCGAATTTTAATCACGATTACGATCTGGGCTTTCAACGATCATTAAAAATGACTGAGCCGATTATTAGCCCCTCCCTCGTGCTTTACTCTCGCGCTGCTCCGTGTGGCAAATCGAGCGCACCTCTCTGCATTTCGAACACGTGTCACAACAATTAAGAGCAGCGGTCTCCAACCTTTTTTGCACCACGGACCGGTTTATGCCCGACAATATTTTCACGGACCGGCCTTTAAGGTGTCGCGGATAAATACAACAAAATAAAACTAGTACCGGTACCGAAAAAAAGAAGATTTATTCATAACACACGTGAAAAGACCCAGGAAAACCGAGTAAACGATAAAAACAATAACAAAATAACGCTGAAAACCGATAAAAACCCTGAAAACTATACATTTCACACCTGAGCCTCAGCTCTCGCGGCCCGGTACCAAACGACTCACGGACCGGTACCGGGGGGTTGGGGACCGCTGATTAAGAGGAGCCGAGGGAAGCTCGGAAAGCTAAGCAGAAGTTATTTGGAGAGGAGAGTGACTGCTGTTGGTTGAAAAGAGGTAAAAAACTTGAGTGGTGTGGAAACATTATGGGTTCATGAGTCAGACGTGGATCAAGTAGACACAGTGTGTAAACTTTGCTACAGTGTCGTAGCTGCACCACAGAGCAACACTGCAAAGTTCACTAAACATAGATGTTTACATTTTTCATTTATTTTTATATTGCAAACATTTGCACTGTTATCAGTATTTGCACTATTTTATATTATTTTTTGACAATCTTTAAAGTCATTATTCAACACATTGTTATTGTTAAATAAATATCGTCAAATAATCGAGATCTCAATTTCAGTGAAAATAATCGTGATTATCATTTTTGCCATAATGGAGCAGCCCTAGACTGGGCTACTGGAACAAGAAGACATAAGTGGGCACGAGATAAGAACTGGGTGCTGTTGGAATGCTACTGTGGAAGTAACGCCAGCGGAGGGAGTCACATCGGATGTGGGAACTCTGGAAACTTCGATACCCAGCATCTAGGCTGACAACTAGTAGCTCAGTAGGGGTGGGTTTAAAAAAACTGGATTTCCCAATTCTAATCAATTTTAGTTTGAATAATACGATACTGATTCATTAAATCCCGGATTGATCTTTAAATATAAATGTATTTTGCCAGAAACAACAGAATCTCCGGTTAAAGCTCACAAAACTATTTCAACAACCGCCCAACAGCTAAAACAGCAAATGAGAGATTCCACACAAAGACGTAAACACAGCGCAGATCGTTCAAAACCTCTGTAATTTTGCTCTGCTTCACTTCGGCAGCATCAGGTAATGTTCATGTGTGGATTCGTGGATCATCTGCTATAAAAAGCCAGGCCAGGAAAATCTCCTTCATGTTTTTCTCTGTTTTATCCTCAGTTACTTTAGCAAAAAGGCATCTGCTGTGACGCTCACACCTCTGACGAAGTCTCAAGTGTCAGCTTTGTTTTGATACATAGATATAAAAGTATGGATTTGTACCCTCCCCCTCTCTTCCCTCCTCTTCATCAAACAATCTAAGGTGAGCCATATTTGCTTTATAAAGGAATAGCTTAACATTGTGAGGCTTATCTACCAATAATTTAGAAAGAAATTTTTAAAATGCAAAGTGAGGCCACGCCTGCGAACTCTTCAGGATTCCTCCAGGTAGGGAGGAGGCTGGCGAGAGGGAAGTACAGGCCTCTCTGCTTAGCCTGCTGTCCTCGCAACCCAACCTCAGATTATGTGGTGGACAATGGATTAATGTCCAATGAGTGTTAGTTTTACCTCCTAGATCTCATTTTATGGCCCTTTCTGACCATCAAATGAGTGCACATATGTAAAACAATCACCTGCAATAGGAATAATATAAGACATTGATTGAAAATGAGTCATTCTGATACTTTTTACTAGGGTATTAAATAAGGAAATACTTGTGGTAAAAATGCATCTGAAGCTATATATATAACCAAGCCTGAAGACACACGTCTTAAATGTTTCATGCTTCTAGGGTTGTCACAGTATTCTCTGTATTTGTTTCATGATTGTATTTTTCCCAGGATGCGTTCAAATTCTTCAACATACAGGTAACAAAGTCCCTCTCTTAGTGTTGCACTTCATGTGGAGATACACAGACTGCAAGAGGTTTTCCAGGAGATCTGAATTGCTCGAGCAGAACAAACTACATCACAGACATAATGGACGGGGCCATTTGTATCCATGCACTTATTTAAGTTGTGCATCTTGATTCAAGACCTGGAATGTCTTACTGAGCCATTTATCAAGAAATCATCCAATAAAACAACCAGTTACCAAAGGCCTAACCATGTCACATGCTCCATTTGTGATTATAATCAACTTTCCAATGAGAGAGAATTTTTTTCAACATATATTTCAACATCTGAAGAATAAGGAAACTGTCACATGTGTATTCAAGGACTGTGCTTATAAAACAAATATTTATGAAAACTTCAAAAGTCATAAATACAGAAAAAATTCTGTCACTTGTAATGCATTTAAGTCACAATTAGACTGTGTGGAAACAGAGGCTGAAGTACAAAATGGGAAACTACAGGTGAAATCACAGGGATGTCCAGAGTCGGTGAACTCGGTTAAATCCAAAGCTAGTGCTTCTGTTTTTCCTGCGGCAAAAATACAGAAACCAAGAAGAGCTGAAGCAAACTTTTATCCATCCTTTCCTTTGGGAGAAACACAAGAAGGAATGGAAAAGGAGACTTGAACTGCTGACAGCAATCAAAAGGAGAAACATTGACACTGGAGACAAAAATGGCTCGTACGTTTGCCTGCAGGCGTCAGGAGGTGGTGAACGAAGAACAGGAAGAGGTAGTACTGCAGATTGAAGTTAAATGTCAATGTTTTTAATTTTTGTGAATGATTGGTCAGTATTTACTGATCGTGGCTCAAATGTTGGGAGTTCGTCTTGTAATTGGAAGGTTGCCGGTTTGAGCCCCGGCTTGGACAGTCTCGGTCGTTGTGTCCTTGGGCAAGACGCTTCACCCGTTGCCTACTGGTGGTGGTCAGAGGGCCCGGTGGCGCCAGTGTCCGGCAGCCTCGCCTCTGTCAGTGCGCCCCAGGGTGGCTGTGGCTACAATGTAGCTGCCATCACCAGTGTGTGAATGTGTGTGTGGGAGGATGACTGGATGTGTAAAGCGCTTTGGGGTCCTTAGGGACTAGAAAAGCGTACAAATACAGGCCATTTACCATTTTTAAATCAATTTCTTTGTAACCAGTAAATGTATTTTAAAATATTTTTTTGTTCAGATGGTTTTTTCTTCCAGCACTTTCATGGCTCGGTTAGACGGCTGATCAAAGTCATCCAGGCCAAAGGAGGAGCAGCACGTTCAAAAATGGCTTTCATTATGAAAAGGTGTGCATATCAACATTGGGGGTACTGAATGAACTAAGCTATGGCTGTTTACTTTTTTCTTTTTAAACAAAGAAACTAGGACAATTAGTTACTTTCAGATTACTTTTTTTTTTTAATGATCAATAACGATCAATATTGAGCAGCACAGTGGTGCGGTGATTAGCATTGTTGCCTCACAGCAAGAAGGTCCTGGGTTTGATTCAACCACCTAACCAGGTCTTTTCTGTGTGGTGCTTGCATGTTATTGGACAATTGACTCAAAGGCTATTTCGTAGGCAGGTGTGGGCTATTCCTTTGTTATGTCATTATCAATTAAGCAGAGAAAACCCCTGGAGTTGATTTGAGGTGTGGTGAAGATTTTATTGAGAACAGACAACATGCAGTTTAAAGGAGCTCTCCATGCAGGTGAAGTAAGCTATCGTTAAACTGTGAAAACAGAACGCATCAGAGAAACTGCTACAATATTAGGACCGGCAAAATCTACAGTTTGGTACATCCTGAGAAATGACATGAAAGGAAGCACTGGTGAAAAAACCCTGGACGTCCACAGAAGACAACAGTGGTGGCTGATCGCAGAATCATTTCCAACCAAGTGAACAGCTCTCTCCAGGAGGTAGACATATCCAAGTCTACTATAAAGAGAAGACTGCATGAAAGTGAATATAGAGGGTTCACTGCAAGGTGCAAGCCATTCATCAGCCTCAAGAATAGAAAGGCAAGACTGGACAGTTCTGGACAAACTTTCTTTGGTCAGATGAAACAAAGATCAACCTCTACGAGAATGATGGCAAGAATAAAGTATGAAGAAGGTGTGGAACAGCTCATGAACTGTGAGGTGTTCAGAGACTGTCTGCTCAAATCCAGCTCAATGCAGTCAGATTGATTAGGCAGCGTTTCATAATACAGATGGACAATGAGCCACAACATACGGCCAAAACACCCCAGGAGTTTATTAATGCAAACAACCTGATCTTAACCCAACTGAGCTGCATTTCACTTGTTGAAGATTAAACTTTGCACAGAAAAACCCGCTGCAGTAAAGGCCTGTGAGAGCATTAACAAGGAGGAAACCAGCATCTGTGTTCATCCATGAGTTCAAGACTTCAGGCTGTCATTGCCACCAAAGGTTTTTCAAACAACTATTAGAAATGAACCTTTTATTTTCAGTTAGTTAATATGTCCAGTTACCTTTGAGCCCCTGAAATGAAGGGGTTGTGTTTAAGAAAACACTTTAGTTCCTCACATTTGTATGCAACCTTTTTGTTCAACCCACTGAATAAAGCTGAAAGCCTGCACTTCAACTGTTTCACTTAAAATTCATTGTGGTGATGTACAGAACCAAAATGACAAAAATTGTTCTCTGTCCAAATATTTATGGACCAAGCTGTTGATTAGATTTCATGTCAGAGCATGTTGTTCTGTTGGTTAGCAGCTGCCACAAAAGGGCCGGTAACTAACCCCCACGGAGACTGGTGACTGTCAGAAAATGAAGAGGATTGCTTTACATTGAGCAAGTCCTGCTCTGCTCTGCTGGACTTAGTATAATCCACTATAATGCTTCCAGCACCCAGTGTCTGCGATGACGGAAACTGGCAAAGCTGTTTAGCTTGACGTCGACAACTTCTTATGAATACAGAAAAAGTAACTCCACACTAAGATGCAGAGGATAATTAAGTGCCTCTCTAATGTGACTGAGCAGCACTCTCCACATGTACAGTCACAATAGTATATTATGCAACAGCAGAATTAAAACCCTTTCTCCCCTCAGTCCCTGTGGGGGTCACAGCATGAACTCTGCTCTTACTCACAGACCAGACAAGGTCAATATTCATTACCAGCAACATAGTTGTTCTAATTGTTTGTCTCCAGGGTTTTATTTAAAAAAATAAAAAAAAAACCTGAATTTTCAGTAGTGGCAAATATTCCCCCCAAATCCTATCCTGGAATAGAGACTACCCATATGGAAAAGAAATAGTAAAAACATATATGATTTACTCATGAAAGTGGCCACTTTCTCATTACTTTCATATATTTTGTTAGTAAGTATCCAAAACATACAAGTTTCATTATATAATTTTTCAAGTGATCTTATATCTGTTTTCACTCTTGTATGCTTTTCATACAAGTTTCATACAAGACAGATACGAACTTTATAAGATTTATATATATCTTTTCCATGTGGGTAAATGGAGACTAACCATCAGCACTACCATATTATTTTAGACTGAAAGTAGAAAATATATTTGAGCCTGTTATTAAGCCTGCTTACAATCCATGTCATGCCAGCAGAGCTACTGAGAACAACAACTGCAAAAGGAAAAACAAACCAGTGAAACTAAATTTGGTGATGTCTTGTGTTTGCTGTGTGTGTGTTTTTTAATCTTTACGTGTAGCTTGTAACTGTAGCTCAGGAGGTGGGGCGGGTCATCTACTGATCAGAAGGTTGGTGGTTCGATCCCTGTCTTAGCTCCCCCGCATGCCAAATATCCTTGGGCAAGATAGTTACCCCAAGTTGCTCTCCGGTGCGTGAATGGTAGTTAGCGAGTACTTAAAAGCATAGAAGACTGTGAATGTGGCATGTTGAGCACTTTGAGCACTGCGGGAGAGTAGAAGAGCTACATAAGAATCAGTCCGTTTACCATAACAAAACATTAATGAACATTTTTCTTTATTTTGTTCAGTTTACATTTTTTCTTTGGTCTTTTCCTCATTTTCATGTCCCCTAGTGCAGCGGTCCCCAACCCCCGGGCCTCGGACCGGTACCGGTCCGTGAGTCGTTTGGTACCGGGCCGCGAGAGTTGAGGCTCAGATGGGAAATGTTTGGTTTTCAGGGTTTTTATCGGTTTTCAGCGTTATTTTGTTATCGTTTTTATCGTTTACTCGGTTTTCCTGGGTCTTTTCACGTGTGTTATGAATAAATCTTCTTTTTTTCGGTACCGGTACTAGTTTTATTTTGTTGTATTTATCCGCGACACCTTAAAGGCCGGTCCATGAAAATATTGTCGGGCATAAACCGGTCCGTACCGCTGCTCTAGTATACAGTCTGGAAAGACCTAAAAAAAGAATCCATGTACCAAATCTAAAACGTCAAAAATAAATGTGACAGAAATTCACCCACTTGCTTAACCACGTTCCACTGGAGCTGATAGCTCTCCACACTGACAGGACACGGCTCTAGTCCATCTCAGGGACAAATGTGACAGAAATGATATTTGTAATTACATTTTCTCCGAGCATTTTCTTTCTAAATTAGTTAATTACTTTTCCATTTAGTTTGAACTATTTTTATATGTATTTTATTTTATTATTTTATTTTTCCATCATTTACTTCCTGAACTTTTTAAAAAATTGTATCTCTATACAACTCTTTCTGCCTATATGCAAATGATGAATCTGTTATTTCAACAGTGGTGTGGGGTTGAATTTCTGCCTTTTGGATAAAACAGAGACTTATAGCTCCTAGAATAGGACACACGTGCACATCAGTTTTACAGCCTTCCTTCCTCCCCATGCTGCTGCCATCCTTGTCCATAGTCTTATTACATCCCGTATTGATTACTGTAATTCCCTCTATTTGGTCTCCCTAAAAGGTCCCTTCATAAACTCCAACTTCTTCAAAATTCTGCAGCTCGGATCATAACCCGTACTCCGTCGAGAGCTCATATTACCCCAGTTCTTCAGCAGCTTCACTGGTTGCCCATAGAAGCCAGGATAAACTTTAAAATCTTACTTCTTACAGACAAGTGTGTCCATAAATCTGCTCCTTCATATTTGTGTGACCTGCTCCATATCACCACATATCACACCTCATCACTATGGGGAACAGAGCCTTCAGTCGCTCTGCTCCTCGGCTCTGCAACTCTCTTCCTCCTGCACTAAGAAATATTGACTCTCCGTATTTAAGACACAGCTCAAAACACACCTGTTTAAACTGGCTCATTCGCTTTAATGCTGATTTTTATCTGTTGTCACGCTGTTTTGTAATTTTAACTTATTTTATGTATTTTATGACTACTGTTCCTGTTATTAATTGTGTTTTTTGTAAGGTTTCCTTGGGTTTCTGAAAGGCGCCCTCAAATAAAATGTATTATTATTATTATTATTATTATTATTATAAAAACCTTTCTGCGCTGCGTCTAAGCTTAGATGATCCTGTAATATGTCTAACACGTCACTTATCACCAAACTGAACATAAATGAACCAAATGGAAATTGTTCTGTAGAAAGACATGTTCCCCATCAGTGTTATGTGGACCAGTATAACTGCTGAGTTCATTTAAAGTCTTCATATTTACAGCAATCTTATTCCTACTGTAACATCATGTTTGTGCTGGTTGACCTGTGAGGACATATCCTTAAAAAACAGCTGCTTTCAAACTTGGTTTAAAGACCTTAAAATGAAAAAGATTGCAGATGAATTAAAAGGCTTGAGCATATTATGTGACATGCAAAACTGAAGTGTCACACTATGGAGATGTTGTGTACAATCAAGTTGTAAAACCCTCTCACAGCAGAAACAGGATGCACCCGAGTGTCATGACAAAGGCTGCACATGTTTCTATTATTTTTAATTTTTAGAACAAATTTCAAGCAAACTTTCATTGCACGGTGTTGTATGTAGAATTTTGAGGTAAAAAAATTAATTGAATCCATTTTGGAGGCTGCAACACGACTAAAATTTAGAACAAGTGTGGAAACTTTTGGGATGCGCTGCATCTATTGTGGCTTCCATCACAAGCTGGTGAAAAGAGCCTCCTCTCCAAGAAAGCCTGTGCATGCCCTCAGCAAACACAAACCACACACTGGTTCCATTTTTCAAAGCATGTGTCAATTTGCCAGGTCACAGCAACCCCCGAAACCTCAGCGACCTATCCCGTCCTGCACTCGTACGACGCTGCTCTCTCTCTCCCTTCACGTGGGAGCCCTCCATCTGTTTTGTCTATAATGTGTTACTCGTGCATTTGCCCTGAGGACAGAATTCATGATGCTTTGTAATGGCCAGCCTCGTCGCCCTCCCTCCTGTCCACTCTAAAGTGCCCACTAGGCAGAACCACTTAAAAATGTTTCATGTTGCTTTTCTTCCTGCTTGCTCGGCCTTTGTTGCACGATGAATAGGATGCTGAGAGCCGATGGGCTGCTGGCCTTAATGGTCTCTCCTTTTTACCTCCACCTTATGAGCTATTTGAATTGCATGGCTGATGTTTTGCCGTTGCCTCATCCTGAGAGAACAGAGCTCAAACTCTTAGACAAATTCTCTCCATAATTCATAGCTTCCCCCTACACCCACTTTTTACAACCAGTTATTCTAATACCATATATAACACGACTCGCTGTTACATTTTGCTGCATCTTTTTTCTAATAACCAGCATAACAAGCTCAGGCCTCAAGAGCTAGAACTCCAATATGACATGTCCTTGAGAAACAACAGCTAGCGTTCTCCCATTTATCAGCACTGATTACATGTATTGATCTGACAGAATATGTAGGATTCCCTGGAGAAAGGGGTCAGCAAACCGGAAAATCAGCTGCTGCTGCTGCAGCACAGTATCACGGTCTGTCCACAGTAAGATGGAGAGATCACATCAGATGCCAACCACCAGCAGCTCTTAGGTGAAAGTCAGCATTTAACAGCCTCCTGCTGCCAAATTTATTACCTAGTAAATACACAACAGTAATTCAGGGACATGGCAGCATCCCACCAATAATCTCGCTGATTTATCTGGTCATACTAATCATGTTAGAATACAAAATAACGTAACAGGAAGCTGACTTTCTGCTGGCATGAAAGAAAAGGACAACACTGCCTAGTTTTTGAATTTGACACTCGAACTTTCTTCCTGCCCAAACCGTTGATCTTTTTCAAACATTGCTTGACGTGCTGGATGATGTAAATGTATTTTCTCCCTTTCTCAAAATGACATGAATATAAAAAGCATTTTGTGCCAAAATAGGAATGGAAATGGAAAGTCTGGTTTAATGTGCCAGTAGACTGACAAACAGGACTTTCAACACGATGCACATACATCATTGAACTTTAGGGACAAGAAAGAAAATCTTGCACTCGTCCAGAGGAACAGCACACTGCTTCCTCTGCTGTATACTCTGTACCCAATCAGGTATTTAATGGCTGTGATTGTGATTGCAAGGCGCAGCGGACTATTTGGTTTGTATGCACGGGAGGATATCTGGCCTACAGGAACTATTTTCTCCTGGCGACACACTTCAGTACCCTCAACAGCCTGTTATTCTTTAAACACTGGAATTATGTTTACCATTTATGGACTAAATCACAAGTGCAGCAGTGCTGAGGGACTATTAGGATGCAGCCTGTGGAGCAGTCAAAGTGTTGTTTGATATGAGCTGAAGAACAGATTCTCAATCAGTGACTCCTTAATACAGCCGAAGCTGTTGTTCTGTGTTCTTGTGTCATCTCCTGGATGAGTTGTCAATCACAGAGTAGCCATGGTAGACCAGCAACTCCTGGCAAGGTTCCCACTGCTCCGAGATTTCTAAATGTCTGGATGATGGCTCTCATCATTGTCAGTGATTTTCTTTCTTAGTCGATTCTTTAGATTGTAGCATGAGATGCTTTTAGCGACCTTTTAGCCGACTTCACTTTGTCAGACAGGTTTTAAGTGATTTCTTGATTCAGCTGGTCTGACAATAATCGGGTGAAAGTGAGCTCAGCGTTCCAAAACTTACTTCTAATACTTTTTCACATAAGATCAGGTAGGTTTGGATAGTTTTTTTCCCTTAATAAATTAAAACACAATTCAGAATCTGCACTTTATTTTTTACTTGGGTTATCTTTGTTTAGTAATAACATTTCTTTGATGCTGTGAAACATTTAGGTATGACAAATATAAAAAAAATGCCAAAAGAGATGAGGAGGGGGGAAATACTTGTTCATAGTACAGTAAATACCACTGTAATGCTTCGGCTCGACTTAAAACAGGCTTGGTTTTGAACCATCTCTTCCAAAGTATTTATACTCAGACAGAAAAGCAGAATGCTAATCCAGTTGTTGAACGTGGTTTTGGTATGATTTGAGAAAAGCTATAAAATAATCTAAAGTTCATCACATTATTTGAAATTTAGCATAATCTTTAATCTAAACAGAAAAAATTAGATGTTTTGTAAGAGCACATCAGAGTTCATATATGATGACTGCATTAGATAGATAGATAGATAGATAGATAGATAGATAGATAGATAGATAGATAGATAGATAGATAGATAGATAGATAGATAGTAGGGGTGGGGGAAAATGGATACTGTGTAGCATGGTGATATTTTGTTTGCTAATAATGTATCGATACAGCAGAAATCGATATTTTGTTACAAAAAAGGTTTTTGTGCTCTGACTTCAGAGCATGTTGATCCTTTTTCTGAGCAAGAATCCTGCTCAGGATTTTTTATTTAATGTAAAATTATATTTTGTTTTAATTGACTTTCAAATTCTTCAGTTGCTGAAGGGGCTGCATAGTTTTCATAAACTGCATAGTTCAGAATAGCTATAATTGTACCAGATGGTTGATTCAGTTAAGTTGGACTAGACTGTAATACAAACCGTTCAGTTTGTCAACAATCAAACTGAAATGAGAGAAAGACTGAGTGTGAGACTTTGATATTAGAGAAAATGAATATTGATAAAGTTTACCTTTATGTACAGAATCTGAATATCGCAAAATATTTAAAAAAAAAAAATCGCAATAATATCGTATCGTGCGTTAAGTATTGTGATAATATCGTATCGTGGGATGTTCCCACCTCTAATAGATAGATAGATAGATAGAATAAAGTTAATTCAAACATGTAAATATAACTGAAATAATAAGAGAAAAGAAAAACTTCAAAACATCAAGTTTTCATGAAAATATCTATATCTACACAAGATTGGTGCTCGAAGAGGATTGGGATGAAGTTGACACTTTTTCTATTTCCTCTTTTTTCACATTCCATTATTTACAAGTCAATATTCAGAATTTGGAAACTGAAATCAGAGGGTTGGAAATCCGTATGTACTGTTACTACGTAGCTGCAAGTATAGTTAATGTGGAAAATGTGTTACATCTGCCAAGTTAAAGATATCATCAGACAATGTAAAGCGCCTTCAGGCAGCTGTTGTGATTTGGCACTGAAACTGAATTCAAGTGAAGTGAATTGAATTGATTTCTGCTTGATGACAATTTTCTTATATTCATTTTTTTTTTATCTTAAATTTTTGTTATTTCTTTTTAAATTCAGCGTTGCGTGAATTGATCACTTAAATCGCAAATTTCAGAACATTATCTAGCCAGACAACTGGGACTACATCTGCACATCACACTGCTGTCTTCTTTCAGTCAAACATTGATGCAACTCACCAGCCATGTGCTCCTGACGCTGAGGTCCATTCCTAAGTGAGACTGCAGCCACCTGACATCGCTCTGTTTACTTTGTTTTTCTCAGATAAATGCATTTTGGATTTCTTACAACCTTATCATCTTGCCAAAGGAGTGCCAGTGGTGCAGCCCTGACCTGCACATGGTTCTGAGAACTTATGGTCTTGAACTGTCGATGCCACCCACACAGCCTCATCTTAAAAAGTAAAACTCATTTAATTAAAGTAAGAGCCCGGGAGTCGTCAAAAGCTGCATTACTATTATTGCAAGGGCATGTTTGTGACAAATGCCAACCATGACATATTGCAGAGCACTACAGCTGCGCAATAAATGTTAACAACTTGAAAGGAGAACACAAAACAGAAATTAAAAAGCGTCTCTTAAGAACTTGCATGTTCTTTGTGAGGCTTTATATTGACATATATATATATTTCTACTGACTTTGAACTTGACATCGTCGCCGAATGCAAATATTCTATTTCTTTCAACCAGTGGATGTAACGTTCAAAGACACGCAACCTCCGCACACACAATGGAAAGCCTCGTGGACCACCTCCAGGTTTACGTGTCTTGCTCAAGATCGCCATCTAGCGCTGCAAGCTCGTTAAACTGTGCGTGCTTTCACTCCTCAGGCGGATTCGGTGGATATACAACAACAGCAATAATCATTCTGTTGCCCAATTAACATCCCAATTAATGAAACACGGACTGCTGAGGACCGTCTCCGTGCACAGTCACACCCTTTTAACACCAACAGGAGCTGACTGCAATGGTTTAGTAATTGATCAATCAGCTGAACTACATCCACATGTAAAAGAGTCGACTGTGTGTCTGTTGATGTGAAGTTTAGCCGAGGCGCTTGTAAACTGAACAGAAAAGCGGGGAGATGAACAAAGAGCCAACATGTGGTAAACAGGGCCAAACCGTACAGGGACGGGACAGCAGGACCGCTCAAAAATGAGTTATTAAACTAACTTTTGGGGGAAGCCAGCCTCATATTATCGCCAGAAAGACAACAGCTATTAAATCATTAAATCGCAAGAAATAGCAAGAGGCTATTGTGCTTATATGGTTCAAAATCTGGTTCAAAAGTGCTCATGTGGCATATATATATATATATATATATATATATATATATATATGGAGAGAGAGAGATTATTAATATTAGGAAATATCATTACAAACTGCTTCCTGCTGAATAGTAATTTTTCGATATCCCCTTTAAACGAATATCTGTGCGTGTAGAAACACATGATGAAATCATTTTTAGTGCTTACCTTTAGCGGGGATGCGTCATTTTAAAACAGACTTTTTCAAACGATGCCGGTCCATGAACTCGAGTTAAGTCCTCAGCATCTGTGTCGGAGCACTTCTCAACTTGAGCGCAGAGTCTGTGCTGGTGCTCTGCTGCAGCGCCTCTTCACAGCACAGACAAAGAGCAGCGGACGCAGCGAGAGCAATGCCCCACTTCGCCTGCTACTTTGCATTGCTTAACAACCACTTCCTCCGCTCTTTAACAACACACGTTGGATCAACTTCAAATATTCCTTTTGAGCTGCAACAGCCTCCTGCATCTTCCTGCACTCCAGGAAGACTATAAATCTGTGAAAATTATTATAACGTCTATAGTTATCTAAATGTTTACTATTAGCTGATAATAACTAGTGCTTCTAGCAAAAGTAGCAATAAAACAGCATGAAAACACCTCGTTACAAACAGAAGTTTAAGGTATTTCCCTTCTTTGTTGTGATCAGTGTCAGGGTCATTACTCCAAAAAGTAAAGAAAAGTAAAAAATATACCTGACCTCTACCCACTTTGCTTCCAGCAACGCCCCAGGTCAAACCAGGGTCTGGTGGAAAGCCCGAGTCTACCAATGCCTGGCCTATTACTGGTACACAGTAGTCTCTGCCAGACCACTTGAGGGTGTCCCACTTCTATTACCCAGTAATCCCAGAAAACACATGCTGAGTGCCTACACCTTGAACACACATGGTCTGGTGCTTCTGTTGCCCCCCAGCGTCTGCAGAAGACAAGGGATGAAGGGATTAGCAGATAAACAACTCAGAGAAAAGGAGCATCTTACCAACAGTAAAATGTTGCTACATCTGTCACTACAACCATCTTCCTCTGCTTGTCCACCACTACTATGGTTGGTTTGTCCGTCGGTATCTGGAAGGGGCCTGTCCTTCCATGATGGTTCCTTGTCTTGCTCCTCTTCTTTCTTGGGTTTCTGCTGCCTGAGGTATCTGCTAAGCACGCAGTGAGTTGTGACTATCTTCCTGATGTACTCGAGGATGTTTGTTTTCTCATATGGAGCGTGGTTCTCACACTCACTAATCACGGGCCGCCTTCCTTCTGTTTAGCGTACAGCCTCGGGGTGAAACCCTCCATGCATGGTGGCTTCTATCGCCTCCTTTGGCCTGCTTATTATCCCAGCAGGGCAAAGGTGTTGATATCCTGGATCTTGTTATTACCATTCAGGTGACTCGGCAGGACTATGCCAGTTCACACCTGGCATACAGCTTGGTGTCATCCATGTAGAGGAAATGACCACTGCTCCATTCTCCATGGAGAAAGAGCATTTCCTTGGTGATGGTGACTTTGCTATTGGAGTTAGCCTCTACTGTTGTTTGCCACATCCCCATTGAGTTCCTAATGAAGGCTCTTAGGGTCCTGCTGATCTTGTACAGGCATTCCAGGAATCATGTGTGGGGCATTGAGTCATAGGCTTTCTTGTGGTCAATCCAGTAAACAGAATGGTTAGTCTGGTCTTACTGTCTTGGGCGACTGCTCTGTCTACCAAGAGCTGGTGTTTCGCTCCTCTGGTGTTTCTGGCCAGTCGTTGGCTGCTGCACCCATTCTGGGTATTTTACTGTCTATGCATTTACTCTTGGCTTGTAGTTTGGTATCAAAATGCCAAAACTGCAACACCAAAAACACTCAGCTCAGTTTTTCAGTTTGGAACCTCACTATAGTGAAAAGTGAAGCCAGTGATGCTTTTGTATATCATGGTTCAATTAATTAAGTATAAAACAGGCAATTGTGACTGACAGTCTCAGTCATGCATGTAGTGTCGTCATATTTGAAATCCACCATGTGTCATATGTTAAATTCAAAAAAATAAAACCATACAAACAAAAAGTCCCTCAAACTCTATTCTACAGACTCGTGGGTGACATGACCATGTCACGGCTGCTATGTTCATCTTTAATACACATTCTGTCTGTCTCATATGTTTTAAGAATTTTTCTTTTACTTTGGTATTACATTTAATTACATAGATATAAAGTAGCACCAAAATTGTAACATTTACTGTTTTAGCACTAAAACACTAAAACTGTGCAATATAAATGAAGCTTTTAGTACACATCTGTAGTATTCCTTGATGCTTTGATATTAATGTAGTTTTGTTTACATTTGTGGAAATTGTAAGGTTTACTATAATTACTTTTACGGTAGTGTTGTAGTATAGTTGTGTCAGGAAGGGCACTGGGTGCAAAACTGCCAAATGAAAACATACAGACAAGGGAGCAGCTCAGATTAGATTTGACTCTAACTGCCAACATGAAGATGAATTAAAGGCTTTAACGTTGCTTCGTTTGGATAAATGGTAATGCAGCTTGGGAGCCTTAAATCGCTGATCCGAGTCAGTACCGAGGTTATCAAAAAGACGAATTCCCATTACTGGCCTGAGTGAGCGTCCGACAGCACTTGAACGCAGCAAGACGCGGTACTGCTTGGGCGTCATGACGTCAGCAGTCGTGCCTTTCCTTCCGTATTTCCCTGAACTTTGCCGTGAATGTTTACAACCGTGTCTTCCCGCGTCTTGGCTGAACAGCAAGTTAGCGAGCGCCGGCAGCTGTATGTGGCTCGTTAGTGCGTGTGGACGATGATTAAAACGGAGAGAGTGCTGCATTTGAAAAGCTGCGTGGGGCGGAAGCTCCGAGTGGTCCGGGAACACTATCTGAGAGAGCGGGTCCCCTGCTGCAGCTCGCTGTGTCAGGCCGACTGTGTGAATGGTAAAATCAGCAAAAACTGCTCTTTGTTTACTGCTGTAGAAGAATCTAACGTTGCTGTTAACGCAATGCTGGCAGGTAGTGGTTTGGGGCTGTACGCAATCAAATGAGGAAAATAACGTAATTGTTATTATATTATATTTTGTTTCACTGTAACATGAATCGTGAAATAGCAAAGTGCTGTCATACTGTATGTATGACCCAAAGCTAGAATTACCTCGTATGACAGTTAAATGGCAAATCCCAGCTGTGCACAGATAAGAGGCAAGCGTGCACCAGCCTGACTGTGTGTAGGTCAGATATAAAAACAAAACTTTGGTATCAGATCGGCAGCTTGTGTGGGCAGAACAATGTTATGCGATATTGCTCACTGTGAGGAAGAAACTCTTTAGAGGCAGTCAGGATGCACTCAAAGATTCCTTTCCTGGTTTTGTAAAATGTTGGTAAAATGCAGCAAATGAATACATCCAAGAATATACGTTTAGTGAATTAGTGTTTATTGGTTAAAAAATACATTTGAAAGGATGAAAAACAAAAAACATGTTTTTGTTTTCCCTAAATGTACTCGCACTAGTTAATTTTAGCTCAGTGTAAGAATCGTTATTGATCTGTGCTTTATGGTTATGACAGTTTCTTCTTTCACGGCTCTCAGTCTTAATGTAAGTGCACATCTTCATATGCATGTAATGCATGGAGTGGGGCTGATAAGAGGCAGGTGAACTGGTGTAATATTAATCAAGTTGACACGACCAACAGTACTATCATAAGTTCAATAAAGTGTTCATAGTAGCTGTTAAACCAAATATACTTAATGAGAACATGCAAGTGAGAGAGTAAAGCCAACAGGTTTGTAGAGCTTTTTAGTGACGTCCACTCACTCGACCAGTTTGTTAGAAGCATTCAAAGAAAAGCTTTGGGCATAGCAGGTGTAAAATGCCTGCAGGCTGCCAGCTCTGTAGCTGTTGGTTTCCTTCATGCTATGATCAGCTGCTGACAGTAGGGATGTAAACGCAGAACAGTGTAGAGCTGGATCGATTAGAGCGTTGTCACCAATACCCTGTTTTGCTTTCTGAGTCTGGACTGCATTGATATGTGATCCAAACACTGGATAGGTTCATCTGTAGTAAAGAACAATCACTTAAGCTTGCACATTTGTGCTGCTGTTTAGTGTTTGAGATGAGAATGATCAGCACTTTTATCAAATATCAATACGAGTTTAAAAGGTTTTTTTTTCTGTGTATATTGACTTCATCTTAATACAGATCCTCCTTGTGTTTGTAGGTTATACAGTTATACAGCGCCCTGAAAACATTGTGAGCAACACCTCATGTCTTTGCATTTTGCTTGGAAAATAGAAAATAGGTGCAACAATTTATTGAAATGTCTGAAAACCTAAAAAGAAATCCATTGTATAAGACGTGTCAGGTTTATGTTTTGGGCTAATAGTGCTGCAGATATCAGCCTGTTGGTGAAAAAACACTATTTTATGAATGTCAGACTGCATTATCTTTGGCATGTTTCATAGATTCAGCTAAAGAAATTGGAAAAAGATACAATTTAGTTATTTATTTTTTCTGTGTTATAACGTCTAGATATAACCCTGGTTTATCCCTCGAGTTAGCAAAAAAAAGTCTCATGTTCCTTAAGTACATCTACCCTGTTGAACTTATTATGGGAAATAAATATTTAAGTCAAAACAAGCTGCTGATTATTTCACATTTTACTTGTGAGCAACGGCACATTTAAATCTTACAAATATAGTTATTTGGCTTATATCGTGATATATATCGTGATATATATCGTGATATATATCACGATATATATCACGATATAAGCCAAATATAGTTATTTGGCTTATATCGTGATATATATCGTGATATATATCGTGATATATATCGTTATCGCCTGAAATGAAAAAAACATATCGTGATATGAAAAAATCTCATATCGCCCAGCTCTAGCCCTAACTATGAATTAAAAAGGAAAGTTTTAATCCTAATCTTAATAGTCGAGAGGGCGTCAGTCTCCAAATAGGAAGCTGGTTCTACAAAAAAGGGCTTGAAGGCTGATGCTCTGCCTCCCATTCAGCCCGCAGTCTGAGAGTAAAGTGGGTTTGATTATTCAAGACTTTTCTGTGTAAGAAGAGGAATTTAAAATTAAATTCTGGATTTAACAGGGAAGCCAGTATGGGAGAAATATGTTCTTTTGTTCTTGGACTGGATTAACTGAAGGTTTTTCAAATGATGTTTTTAGGACATCCTGATAATCATCCAATCACACAAAATGACTGCACCTGCTGACTACTTCTGCTCAGCAACTCTTGAAAGGAAACTGTGTTTCTAAAAATGTTAAGTTGCCGTCTCTGGGTTTAAAAAATATGTTGTGAAAGTGACATAAATGTATAGTTCACATGTGTGCAAAATTCATCTGGGAGATTTAATTTAAGTTTAAAATTTAAACATTAAAGTTTAACTTTCTTTCAAATTGTGCAACAGGCCAGCGGTGCAGATGCGTATGGCACTTAGAGCACACGTACTGGCTACGATGTCAATCGAGCATATCAGCCTGTTGGTGAAAAAACACTATTTTATGAATGTCAGACTGCATTATCTTTGGCATGTTTCATAGATTCAGCTAAAGAAATTGGAAAAAGATACAATTTAATTATTTATTTTTGCTGTGTTATAATGTCTCGATATAACCCTGGTTTATCCCTCGAGTTAGGTGTTTTTTTTATGAATGATTCATAGGTTAGGCTTAACAAATTAAAACTAAATGAAAATGTTTGGTATAATAACTGTGAATGAAAAACCATCAAGTGTCCAAAGAAAGACTTTTAGAAAGCCTGGAAAACTGCTGTGAGGCAGCTCACTGTTAATATGATGGGTCATAATCAAGATAGTCTGCATTATAATAACTGGTACTGAAATATATCAAAGTAACAATAAATTTTAGTTTTTGCCATATAATATGCTGATGAACATCTGGTGTGCAAATAAAGTAAAAACGAGTCTTTTAAAGGGAGTGACGTGTAAGCACAATAAACTCTTTATATGGGACATTTTGGAAAATATTTAAATGCATTTCTCTGGATGTGCATCGATTCTTGTCATCTGTGCGACGTTTAGTAGGAAACAAGCAAATGTAAAAGAAGGATGCTTTTAAGTGTCTTTTAGCACAGTTGATAAAATTTCCAATAGGAAATCAAGCAAATAAAAGCTGTAGAAACAAGAATTTATCGCTGAACATTGATCTTCCCAAACAGATGGAAAACTGCTGCCTGGAGATTTGACCCACTATGTGGTGCCTGATGCTGCTGTCGTGGTCGACTACCTGGAGATCTTGGAGTTCAGAGAGCTGCAGGGCATCGTCTTCACCCAGACTGCTTGCCAGGCTCTACAGAGCAAGAATCGCAGGTACAATTGTTTGGGTTGTTTTTGGGGTGAAAACGTTTACTGGGAAGCAAACAGGTCAGTACTGATGTTCTTTTTTTGTTATTTGTGGCTTTGTTACATGGAAACTGTTTTAGTTCTTCATCATATAGGTTTTGAACAGTCAGCTCATGTAATGTTGAAGAAACACATTGACCACTGAAATCAGTAAATGCTGATCCATCCATCCTGGGTTTGTGTCAGCCAGTCTGTCACAGGACTAACACAGACAGGAGACAACCATTCGCACTCGCATATATGGGCAATTTAATGTTTCCAACTAACCTATCCCCACTAACTGCATGTCTTAAAATGCAGTTAGTGGTGATGTCATTAAAATGAATGCAACTTGTCTGCGTTGTTAATAGGGCTGGGTATCGTCACTGATTTCTAGAATCGATTCAATTCCGATTCACAAGGTCCTGAATCAATTCGATCCACGATTCGATTTAATTCAATTCGATTCGATTTGAATCCTGGAAATTTTGACAGTCAGAAATATTATAATTCAGATCAGTACATTTACATATTTTTGTATCTATAAAAAGGAAGCTGACACACCAAGACTTTATCAAAGGTGTGAGCATCACAGCAGAGGCCTTTGTGTCAAAGTAGCTAAAGATAAAACAGAAAAACATGAAGATGATTTTCCTGTTCTGGGATTTTATAAAAATATTCTGCAGTACATCAAAAACGAAAGAAAACCATTAATCAACACATGAACATTACCTCTGAAGTTACAGCGGTTTTATTAGAGACGTTTTGCATTTTGCATAATTTTAAAAAGTTTAAATTGGTTCAGTATTGAACGGCAGAAATTAGGTTTTCTTTTCGGAAGTATGTAAAACGAAAAAGAAAAAAAACATCGGCCGGCAGCGAATAATGAAGAAAACAGATTTTTAGACGGGAAACTGTTCTTGAAGTACAGAGAGAGAGAGAGAGAGAGAGCTGTGCATCCTGGTGGAAGCAAAACAGTAAAAGTAAGAGTGAATACATGACGATGTTTATGTGAAGCGTAGTTTGGATCTTCTTTTGCTGCTGGTTCGGTCAATATTGTTTGGAGAGACATCAAACTAACAGCTTTAGAATCAGCGCAAAAAGGGCGTGAACACAAAGCGCCAACCCGCCGAAACATCAGAATCAGCGAGCTGTCGGCTTTCAGCCCCGACCGTGAGAAAGGCGACATCTCACTGATTCTGATCCGCGGTCGCGCTGTGTGTTTACGTCTTTGTGCAGAGTCCATGTTCCTGCTCTCATTTACTGTCTTAGCTGTTTGGTGGTTGTTGAAATTTTGTGAGATTTCACCAGAGATTCTGGCATTTCGGTTATTTCGTTATCCTAGCCAGAGTCGATTTTAATCGATAGATCGATTATAAAAACCCACCCCTAGTTGTTAACTATCCCCAAACACGGCACCTGCTTCCTGAAATGCTCAGAGTAGCTCATCTGGAACCAGCCGTGCTCAAAGTCTTTTAAACGACTTTCCTCCCCATTCTGATGCTCTTTTTGATTTTCTGTTTGAAATGTTGAGTTGCATTCATAATCGAGCTGTTAGCTGTGTGCCCAGCTTAACCTAGCTACACGTTTGTAGACATTGACCAGGGGTCAGCCTCATTATATCAGAGCTCTGCTGACGAAGCTGAAAGAGACGCAGCCTGTGACTTGAAATATGTGTCCAGCATAAACATGCAGGAGAGCTTTGGACAAACTTGATGAGCACTGTAAATAAGAAGTCCCACGTGAACTCGGGTTTCAGTCCAGTTTATTTCTGATTTGTGCTCACACAGCCATTTTAGAGTGTTGCATCATTAATGTGATGAGGCTTCACTTTGATAGTGTTGACATCTGGTGAAACATACAGAGTTGTCATACTGAATCACTACTTACTGTTTTCCATCGACTTTAACGTGCACAGCAAAGAGAAAAAAGCTTCATCGTGGACTCTCTTTGCAGAATTGCTGAATTGTCTATACATCATCTATATTAACTCAACTAGTGATCGGGGCATTTGTAGGCCTTTATTCCTTATTTCATCTGTTTGATCAGGACAAGTGTTCATTTTTAGTGTAAAACAGCTACTACATGTACTCTGAAATGTGCCACGTTAAAGTTAGTGCAGTATAGTGTTAACCAGTGTTGGTCAAGTTACTTGAAAAAAGTAATCAGTAACTAATTACTGATTACTTCCCCAAAAAAGTAATCCGGTTACTTTACTGATTACTTATTTTCAAAAGTAATTAATTACTTAGTTACTTATTTACTTAGTTACTTTTTAAAAACACGATTTACAACCTGAATAGGTGATAAAGTGATAGATCTTTCAGCCCAATTCTACTTTTTCTGCATAATCATCATACAAAATGTAATCAAATGGAAAAGTCTCTTTTTAAAACTTGTTTTATTAGTTTTAATCTTTTAACTTTATGCATCAAGCAAAAATTTAATTATCTGCAACATTCTCTGACTGGAAGAAATTAGTTTAACATTTAAACCTATTTTCTGCACATTCCAGCACATAAAATAAAATATTTTTTGTGTTTACACTCAGTCTTTCAAATAGATGCAAGTAAAACACAGCAGAAAATAAATAAAGTCAAAGACTAGCGGTCCTGTTGCTCTATTTTCACCTGTAAAGCAGGAGTGGGGTAGGCGGAGGGTTACCCTGGTGCAGGTGTGCAGCGGTCAGTGGAAGAATCCGCGAGTTTCTCTGTGAGTTTCCCATTACGTCGTAGCTACTCGGTGCTTGTTTGGAAGTTTAGGGGTTTTTTCGCTGTAAAAAGAAGTTTTCTTCCCACGCACAACGGACACTAATGTTTTTGTCACTTTTTATGGAATCAAACTCAAAGTAAGGTCAGTACTTCCACGCTTTAAACGCTGCACGCTCATACTCTCTCTGCACTCGATATATGATCCATTGTTGATCTGCACACAGCTGTTGTCACGAACGTCGCACTCGCTTACGTCACTGTCATGAGACATTCTCGCAAAAATCACGGTTTTAGTAACGCAGTAACGCAGCGTTCCTACGGGAAAGTAACGGTAATCTATTTACCGTTTTTGCAATAGTAATCCCTTACTTAAGTAAAAAGTAATCAGATTACATGCCCATCTCTGGTGTTAACACATACTCAACATGTTTCAGAAAAAAGCAATCTGCTGTTCTAGTTCACCAACTGGGCTTTTATTGTGAAACTCAAAGGATAACAAAGCCAGGTGGCATCCTCTTTCAATAATTTCAGATCAGGATCTTCTGTTTAGGTCTAATGCATATTACCTGACAGACAAGTCTTTGTTTTATTTTGATTTTTACAAAAAAGAGTGAATTTAAAAAATTAGTCTGTGCCAAAATGAACAAAGGAACATAAATTATGTTAGGAAAAGTCAAAAGTCAACATTTTCTCCCTCGTGCTTCAGGGTTAACGTTCTCTTAACCACTCTCCCAAACTGATGATAGGCTTTCTTGAGTGTAATTTATGATTTTATTGAATGTACTTGTTTTTGTAATGTGCGTTTGTGCAGATATTACAAGCGGCTGCAAACCCTTGTCAAAGACCCTCGACACGACTGCGTGCTGTTTGCCAATGAATTTCAGAAGTACTCTTACTGTCCACGAGAGAAGGGCGAGAGCCAGGAAAAATGGCAGACCAGGTCAGTGCTCATTATTCACCACACTCACTGAAGTGTTCACATTAGCTCGTGCTGCGCTACAGTCAAGATGCTGCAGCACATGTAGCATAGAAATACAGTCTATAGAGTCTTTTCCTTTTTCCTCTTTGTCATGTCTTTTCTTGTACTTATACTTCTTTGACTTCATTTTGTTTTTCTGGGTCAAAGTGTGACGTTACCTGTTTCTCTAGGTGAAATTTGTAAATCTCATTAATTACAATGGAGATTATGCTAATTAAACATATTCAGTTCTTCAGTAAAGAAGAAATACTTACGCCATGGGAAGTCCCCAATATTGCCTATTGCAGCGTAACTAAGGGAGGATTCAGGGTCACTCAGTCCAGCCCTAACTAGAGCTGGGCGATAGAACGATAACAATATGTATTGCGAAATAACTTTTTCTCGATAGAAAAGTTAAACTATTGTGATAGACCTCATCGCTCTTGTCCTCTTAAAAAAAAAAAGAAGAACAGCCAATCCACATTAACAAGCCGAACCAATCACAGCCGCAGCGTCACGTCACGTGACTTGTTACGTACAGCACAAGTGCCAAGCCGTACATGTGTATTTGTTTGGAAAGCAGCCAGCCGCCGTGCCGCCGGGTAATGGAGGAAATGAGCGTGTCGACTAGAGAAAAATCAACCGAGAGCGTGACCGAAGGTTACCGAAGAGAAAACAGATGATGGTTCCAACGCCGGAGAGATTGTCGAAGCTATACAACAAGGAGAGATCGAGAATTTCCTTTTAGTTCTCAGTTTATTTGATATTGACAAAAGTTAGTCAATTTTGTCTGTTCTTCTGTAAAACAAACTAAGATTTATTTTTAGAATTAATATTTTGTTTCTAAGTGGAATTGACAATTTAGTCTGTTTTGTTTGTTCTATTTTGAAACTTAAACACTTTAGCGGCTGCCTTTTGTGTAGTTTGCAATATTTGCCTTTATTTATCTGAAAAAGTCTCATGTTCCTTAAGTACATCTACCCTGTTGAACTTATTATGGGAAATAAATATTAAAATCAAAACAAGCTGCTGATTATTTCACATTTTACTTGTGAGCAACGGCACATTTAAATCTTACAAATATAGTTATTTGGCTTATATCGTGATATATATCGTTATCGCCTGAAATGAAAAAAACATATCGTGATATGAAAAAATCGTATATCGCCCAGCTCTAGCCCTAACTATGAATCAAAAAGGAAAGTTTGAATCCTAATCTTAATAGTCGAGAGGGCGTCAGTCTCCAAATAGGAAGCTGGTTCTACAAAAAAGAGCTTGAAGGCTGATGCTCTGCCTCCCATTCTACTTTTGTAAACCCCACAAATAAGCCCGCAGTCTGAGAGTAAAGTGGGTTTGATTATTCAAGACTTTTCTGTGTAAGAAGAGGAATTTTAAATTAAATTCTGGATTTAACAGGGAAGCCAGTATGGGAGAAATATGTTCTTTTGTTCTTGGACTGGATTAACTGAAGGTTTTTCAAATGATGTTTTTAGGACATCCTGATAATCATCCAATCACACAAAATGACTGCACCTGCTGACTACTTCTGCTCAGCAACTCTTGAAAGGAAACTGTGTTTCTAAAAATGTTAAGTTGCCGTCTCTGGGTTTAAAAAATATGTTGTGAAAGTGACATAAATGTATAGTTCACATGTGTGCAAAATTCATCTGGGAGATTTAATTTAAGTTTAAAATTTAAACATTTTTAACTTTCTTTCAAATTGTGCAACAGGCCAGCGGTGCAGATGCGTATGGCACTTAGAGCACACGTACTGGCTACGATGTCAATCGAGCATTCATGGTGTTTTGTCCCAATAGGGGTTCAGTGGGTAAAGGGGTCATTTTAACATTTTCAAAAATGTTTTTCCTCCACTTCAGGTAGAAAACAAGTGCAGGGAATCAGGAGGACTTGTGAATGGCAGCTTAAAAGTGATTAATATTTATAGCAGTTTAATAGAGAAAAGCACCAAAATGATTTAATGAGTGTTTTTAATAATAGAGACTTTGTTGTAACGTTAATCATGATCTGACAAACTTTTATGTTGTGCCAAGAAATGAAACTAGAAGTGCAGTGTGTTCTCGTGAAATGTGTTTACTATATAGAGGCACTCAATTATTTATTTTTATATTCTTTCTGTGGAAGAAATGATAACTTCCACCTACAAAACCACAAAAACTTAGTGGGAGATGTCAAAGATTATTGCTTTAGCAGTTTGCTTTCATGCATCTTATGCTAAACTTGTGAGTTCATTTAATGTGTGTGTGTGTGTGTGTAGGTGTGTGTACTCAGCTGCAGTGTGGTACTACAACCACCTGGCAGGAATGATGAATATAGTGATGATCACTGAGGATCCCGAGGCCGTGGCTCAGCTCAGCAGCCTGACGTCTGGAGTGTACGTCATCTCCGTCCAGGTATGTGAAATACCTTTATAGTACCATCTACTCTATATCGCTTCTTATATGTAGCCACCTTACAGGGATTTATCATCATGCATCTAGAGAAACACATGGTTTGAACACCTAAAACTGAAAGTCAGCTCTTTGTATTAAAGTCGTTGTGTTGGAGCCTTTATGATGGAACAATTGTTTGGTCTGTATTATTTCACTGATCTTCAGTGGGACTATTGTAGCATATAGCAGGCATGGGTTTTTGAAACACTTACATTTTTGGCAACAGTATTAGAACAGTCTCACTTAGAAGTGAAATTGGTGGTTGTTGTCGAACTTTCAGTCATTACACACGATTTCTTGGTTAAGTGACAAAATGTAAATATATGTGACATTTAGTCTGTTTACATACGGAGAGCTGCACTTTGTTTTTCAATTCATGTCAGCCTAGCAAGCATGCTGTGGTTGTATAAAACACAGTGACAACGAGTCAGAAAACTATTAAACTAGTATGTAAATGAGAATTTCATCACAGCCCTGTTTGTAATTGCACTGATTGATCGGAGCTCTGTCAGAAAAACAACAGTTACACTTTTTACCTATTTGTCGATACACTGGTATCGCCATTTTAAAAAAAAAAGAGAGGTTAGAAACAGCCTTCAGCCATGTTGTGGGTGTTGATATTATATGTTTGGCTTCACAGGTACTCTGCTTCTTCCCTCTTGGCAACGTGTTTGGAACGCCGCAAACACGAGTCGGTCAGAGAGTAAAATTATTGCTCAGGACTGATATCAAGTCTGATGTTTATTTAAAGAAAAAAGAGAAAAGAGCGGTACATGCTAGTAGCCGTGAAATTAATATTACATCACTTTCTATTGTGATACATTTTTGATACATTTTTGATACATTTTTGATACATTGCTGCCAGATTTGTATATTTTTATCCAAACATACAAATCCTCCAAATCTCTGCCACTTTGACTTGCCACACTGCAAAGTACTTCAGGATTCCTTCATGAATCGTTGCTCTGTGAGATTAACTGAATCGGTGCTGTGGCTAACATGTATTACATTAAAGTGTAGCTATCTACTCTCCATAACACATTCTGTGTGGACTAGACACAAACATCGATGCTGTCTGACCAGACACACCACACAGCTTATTTCCCACTTGCATTAAAAAAAATAATGTAGCGATAATGATCACATACGAATGGACACTGCTGTAATTACAAAATGTAAGATATTGGCTGAACATGATGTTAGATAATAGAATAATAGAATGTCTGAATTTCTCTCATTTATTTGTCTTTAGTTCTGCCAACTCGGTCTTTTTATATAATGTAACATAATTATTATACTCTGACTGTAATACTGTCAGTGTTGGGAAGGTTACTTTTAAAATGTATTCCATTACAGATTACAGAATACATGCCCCAAAATGTATTCTGTAACGTATTCCGTTACGTTACTCAATGAGAGTAACGTATTCTGAATACTTTGGATTACTTAATATATTATCATGCTGTTTACAACTACATGAATGTACTATTGCTGTGATTTATTACTGTTACTGAAGGTCCGCGGCTCCGAACCGTAGTAAAGGGACCTCTGGCTAATATGTCGGGTTCTGTGTCGGCTCGTAGCTGAAAACTAGCTTTACTTTGTTGTCTGGGTCAACTTTGCTAGCAGAGACAGAGAGAGGCGTTGAAAGGCTGCTCCAACAGAACTTATTGTTTCAGAGGAAAACACGAACACGGTGTACAGTCGAGTCTTAATAGCTTACTTACAACTGGGCTCGTCAGGCTCTCTTCTTGGCTGCAGTGGTTATTATTATATTTACATGCTTCCAGCTCCCGTTTCTGCTCGATGACAGCTCGTACTTTTCCTTTTTCTCCCTCCCTCGCTCACAGACACATAACGGGTATGGCAGTCCATTCTCCCTGCAGCACGGACTACACTGCCCATGATGCTACATTCTTTAGAGCTATACCTGTAGCATTCTACCTGTTAGCTTAGCACAACAACAACAAAAAGGCCTCTCTCACCCAGGAAACACAGAGAGAGAGAGCGTCACCCTGTAACCATGGCAACCGTAACGCTGCCTGGAACAACAGAACGTAGCTGTCAAACAAAACCCAAACAGTCCTGACCCGCCACAATATGAAACAGGGAAGTACCGCCGTGTAATCCATTTATTTCAACAAAGTAACTGTATTCTAAATACCACCTTTTTAAACGGTAACTGTAACGGAATACAGTTACTCATATTTTGTATTTTAAATACGTAACGGTGGTACATGTATTCCGTTACTCCCCAACACTGAATACTGTACATAGTAGAGGTGGGAATCACCATACATCCCACGATGCGATATTATTGCAATTTTTTAAAATATTTTGCGATATTCAGATTCTGTACATAAAGGTAAACTTTATCAATATTCATTTTCTCTAATAACAAAGTCTCACACTCAGTCTTTCTCTCATTTCAGTTTGATTGTTGACAAACTGAACGGTTTGTATTACAGTCTAGTCCAACTTAACTGAATCAACCATCTGGTACAATTATAGCTATTCTGAACTATGCAGTTTATGAAAACTATGCAGCCCCTTCAGCAACTGAAGAATTTGAAAGTCAATTAAAACAAAATATAAATTTACATTAAATAAAAAAGTTTTAAACTTAATTAAAATAAAACATGTCTTAAATTAAAATAAGTAAACTGTCATGTTTATTGCTGCCAAAAACAAGTGAAACACATTTGGACAGTGAAGGAATGTCAGGATTCTTGCTCAGAAAAAGGATCAACATGCTCTGAAGTCAGAGCACAAAAACCTTTTTGTAACAAAATATCGATTTCTGCTGTCCCTGTATCGATACATTATTAGCAAACAAAATATCACCATACTACACAGTATCCATTTTTTCACCCACCCCTAGTACATAGGCTGTAATAATTATTGTATACCTTGTATTTTAAGTTTACATTCACTCATCATGAGCATGGCTGTCATGGTAGCATGGTACTTCTGATCATTTCTGTAAACCAATCTCTGTGCAGCGCACAATTTTAATAAGTTAAAAAAAGAATTCAGTGTAAAAGTTTGAATTCATTTTTGATTTTCTGTACAGTCCACATCCTCGCACAATTCTGGGGAGATATTGGACCAATTTTCAACCAGAATTGGTAGAATTCATTTAAATTGGTTGGTTTCCTAAAACGGTCGTGGCGTTTAAGCACGGTCCAAAAATGAACTACAGGGTTGTTGCTTTGGGAAGCCCGTTCCAAAAACTCACTTTATTCATTCTGAAACCAGTTCTTATATCTATTTAACTATTATTGTAATACTAATACTGAGGACGTCTAACTGTATCAAAAGCTTTAACCATCTGGCTGTTGATTTGAGGTGAATTTGAAAGATTTTACTCTATTTCTCTTTCTCGAACCTGATAAGGTTAAGTGGAAGAGGATCCAAAACTTAGGCCCTTGAAGGGATTTTACTGGAACTAAGAAGGCCAACTGAAGTCATTTATTTCTTGACCTGTGTGTTTTTCCTTTGCCAGGATTATTTGCAAAGCTTCTGGTCAGATCTGCAGGCAGCCCATGAACTGTTTAGCTCCATTTCTCAGGCACAACAAGAGACAGAGGGCGACGATGGGGAGAAAGAGTTTCCCGAACATCTTCCCGCTGAAGTCCTGGAGGCTGGTATAAAGTCTGAACGTTACATTCAGGTAACAATTTACCAACCTGTTGTTGGGTCTAACGCTTAAACCCCGCTGACTCAGCGCTTTCTGTCTTTTACTTGCTGCAAGAGGAGAAGCTCTTCATCTCCAGCCTTCCCTCAAAGCCCTTTTATTAACTTCAGTGGTTACACAAACATCCACATTAATCATGCGACAGATAAGACACTCACATGTGAAGGTGTGTCTCTGCAAGAGTGAACATGTGATGTGTGTGTCTCTGTGAGCATGTGATGTGATCAGCGATATATGTGTGTGTCTGTGTAGAAAACAGAGGTGAGCATTCATGCTAAAGATCTGATCATCTTGTGCAATGACAAACATCTTGATCCACAATTCTCTAACTCCTGTTTTAAGTACCGGATCTCTCTTTAAAACACGAGTTTAAAACAGCAGCAGGAACAAAGTTTAAATATTTTAGTAGCTTTAAGCCTGTTCATTTTTCAGAGACACTGCAGGTACCTTTAATACATATACTAATCTATACTAACGAAATACACTGAGTGTGCTGAGGAGTATTTGAGGGGCTGATGAATAAAGAAAATGAGATGAAGAGCAGGACTGTTATTGAACGAAGAAGATATGAACTGTCTCTAATTTTTCTTGTAGTTTAATTTTAAAGGAGAGCGACAGAAAAAAACATTATTATTAAAAAAAAAAGTCATAAAGGGATTGGCAAGTTATTTTCAGTGAGTCCCCAAGCTTAGTATTTGGGGTAGAGACCTTTGTTGCCGAGCACAGTGGTAAGACTTTTCTTGGTATCAAGTGGAGTAGTATGTTACCAGTGGGGTTCTTGAAGGCTGCGGTCCATGTACTGCCTTATGTTAAGAAAAGTAATGAGCAATGTGCAATACATAACTTTTTCGGGTAACGACTCCAACATTGGTGAAGAGGTTGTAATTAGGGCTGCCACGATTAGTCGACTATCAAAATCGTCGACGACTGGTTTAATAGTCGACGCGTCGTTTGAAGCTTTGTAAGATCACAAAAGACCTCCGGCAGAACCAGGCTAAGAAAAGACAGCCACCGGTGCCGGTTTAAGTGATTAAATATCCCATTTTTGTCTGAAATATATGTCTGTACTCGTTTTTACTGGAGCCTGGTGAGATGCAAGGTGGTATCAGCAAACTTGGCCCCCCTGAGCACTTCCTGCTCAGCTCAAAGCCTGCAGAATCTGTTCCGCGAGTTCCTTTGGAGGAAAAATACTTTCAGTGATTTAGCTTCTGGAAAATTCCTAAAACTGAATTTTGGCTTGATCCCGAACAGACGCTCAGCAGCTGCACACAAAGCCCGTGTGCAGAAATCAGTGTTACAGCACATTTGTTTACAGCAGCAGTGCTTTTATTTTACTCCGCTCGGCTTCCTGTCACAGCCACAGACTGTAAATAAAGATGGATGACATGCCGCCTCTTCCTCAGAGTATCCGCTGTTCTGGTTTAATGCAGAATAATTCTGACCTCAATCAGAGAAGCTGCCAATCATGGCCACTGACATCAGTTTAAAGCACCCAATCATAAAACAGTAAGAATGTACTTGGAGGGGGCGGGGTTTGTGACCTGTGTACCACGTTTCCTCACTTCCTGTCATCCATCTTTATGTCCAGTCCGAACAGCTTAAAGATTAATGAAGAGCTGAAGGAGGCGTGCTCGGCGTGTTTTTGTACTTTTCAGCACTTTGTAATTCGCTATGCAAAAACCACTTTTTCCTTTTATCAGGAGTTTGTGTTACTGTGCTCTGATTGGTCACACAGGTCGTCAGACGCATCGATGTGTTTGTCAGAGGTCATACTTTTAGTAGGAAACTGGAGTTTATTTTAAATGTGACTTTCAGATTAAAAGCCTTGTCACTTCAGCACATAGAAAGACGGATGGTTTTAATAAAGTTTTATATTTGGGACTTTGGTGTCGGCTGGGATTGAAAGTTACTGATGAGGGTGAAACAGATGAAGGCTCTGAGGAGGAGCTGGATGTTTTCTTTTTTTAATCTGAATCAAAGAAAAGGGCTGCAGACCAGAGGCTCTTAATGTGAAATTCACAAGCCTGATTCAGTAGGTTTTGGTGACCTCTGACCCCATCAGTGTCTTCCGTTTGCTCTGAAATGTTTGGAGTATCGTCGCTGCTTCAGCTGATGAACAATAAACAACTTTTTCTACCAAAAAAAAAAAGATCCCAAAAGAAGCAGGAATAAGTAGTAGGATTTAAGAGTGTAATAGCGGACTGAAACAGAAGATGGCAGCACTGCATGTACAAGGATGCCAGCTGCCGTTAAACCCCGAAGAAGAAGAAGAAGCTGTGTCCCAGAATTCATAGCGCGGCCCAGCTCAGTTTCCAACAATGGCGGCAGCTAGTTAGTTTTAATATTACTCTTATTATTCTTTCTGGGTCACAAAATAAACATTTAACATATTTTCAGGCGAGAATGTAGCTGTGTAAACCTCAAATATCTGCTCAGTTTATCAAGACACCACATATTTTCAAAAGCGCTCCGAAGTTTTCGGAGACGTCTGTTACCCACTAGCTCGATAGCTAGCCGGGGGCTAGGCTAACTAGAGCCGTGAGGACACCGGACTCCCGGCAAATCGTTTTCAAACCCACCGCTGTCTTTCACTACTCAGGTTAAACATATATAAGTCATTTAGATAACTTAAAAATGTTATTGTTTGGCTTTTTTCAGTATTTTATTTGTTCCTGAGTAAATCGGTTTGGCTGAGATTAAAGTTATAGTTTTTACACAGCTGAATAAACGTCAAGCAGACAGCTGATTATCAGAAGTGTGAGATGCTCGAGAATTTACTCCGGTGTCCTGTTATATTTTAGATAGCAAGGAGTTTATTAAACTTCACCGAAACAATCTGCAAATTTTATTAAAAATTAATAAACTATCATCTTGTCTTTATTTTTAGTTAGCACATACCTTAAACACTTAAAGCTGTAAGCTAATGATAGTTATATAAGAGCAGATGCTGCTGGTGCAATAAGCTGTATGTTTTACTTCCAATGGATGATGATCTGATTAGTTGACTAATCACAAAAATAATCGGTGACTAGTCGACTATAAGAATAATCGTTTGTGGCAGCCCTAGTTGTAATGGAAGAACGTATTGAGATCAGGAGTGTCTGTAATTGATTGATTGTATTTTGTGTACCACAAAGAGCGCACAGCCAGTCTGTGGAAGCCAAAATTCTGGCTGGGTTGTAGGGGATCAAATACTTCACTCAGGGACCTGCAAGTCACCTTATGGCTTTTATTTAATGTTTTTTTTGATTCTAGGTTTTTGGTTGATATTCTATCGCTCTCCATTAAATGAAACTAACATTAAAGAAATAACATGAATAATTGTTCTTTCTTTGTAACTGAGGAAACTGTACCTGAGCAGGTGTGGAGATGTCACAAAGAGAAGGCAGTGGAGTTTTTCACCAGATTGTTTAACACAACCTCAGTGGCAGAAGAGTAAATGTGTTGTTTCATTCCTTTTTACTAGGGTACACTGAATGTCAACAAGCATCGGGCACAGAATGAGGCTTCCGTCAGGCCGAAGAACTTCTCAACCAAGAGCACAGGTGAAAACGCCTTACACTTTCAAATCAGGTGGAACAGACACATTAAACTTATATTTGCTAAATGTTTCTGATCTCTTCTCCCGACTTTGACCCCCCCCCCTGTCCATCTTAGATCTGACTTGGGATGTGCTTGTGTATGGTCGAAAAAATCGAAACAGAGCAGTGCACGGGGACGAGGTTGTGGTGGAGTTGTTGCCCAAGAACGAGTGGAGAGGGAGGGACACAGCCCTGACTGATGGGGATGAAAAAACTGGAGAGGACAATGAGAGTACACCTCTGCCAACAGGTGGGAATGTTTGTACTCCATTCATTCACATTTGATTTATATTTGTATTTAATGATATTTTGTGTATTATATTTTCTGTCTGATTTGCCTAAAATATGTTCAGGATATCTTACAAATAGGTAATGAAAACAATGAAGCATCTTGATATATAAAGTCAATAATATTGACTTTATATGAACGGTTCGATCTAGGGCTGCTCAATTAATCGAATTTTAATCACGATTACGATCTGGGCTTTCAACGATCATTAAAAATGACTGAGCCGATTATTAGCCCCTCCCTCGTGCTTTACTCTCGCGCTGCTCCGTGTGGCAAATCAAGCGCACCTCTCTGCGTTTCGAACACGTGTCACAACAATTAAGAGCAGCGGTCCTCAACCTTTTTTGCGCCACGGACCAGTTTATGCCCGACAATATTTTCATGGACCGGCCTTTAAGGTGTTGCGGATAAATACAACAAAATAAAACTAGTACCGGTACTGAAAAAAAGAAGATTTATTCATAACACACGTGAAAAGACCCAGGAAAACCGAGTAAACGATAAAAACAATAACAAAATAACGCTGAAAACCGATAAAAACCCTGAAAACGATACATTTCACACCTGAGCCTCAACTCTCGCGGCCCGGTACCAAACGACTCACGGACCGGTACCGGTCCGAGGCCCGGGGGTTGGGGACCGCTGATTAAGAGGACCCGAGGGAAGCTCGGGAAGCTCAGCAGAAGTTATTTGGAGAGGAGAGTGACTGCTGTTGGTTGAAAAGAGGTAAAAACACTTCAGTGGTGTGGAAACATTATGGGTTCATGAGTCAGACGTGGATCAAGTAGACACAGTGTGTAAACTTTGCTACAGTGTCGTAGCTGCACCACAGAGCAACACTGCAAAGTTCACTAAACATAGATGTTTACATTTTTCATTTATTTTTATATTGCAAACATTTGCACTGTTATCAGTATTTGCACTATTTTATATTATTTTTGACAATCTTTAAAGTCATTATTCAACACATTGTTATTGTTAAATAAATATCGTCAAATAATCGAGATCTCAGTGAAAATAATCGTGATTATCATTTTTGCCATAATCGAGCAGCTCTAGTTCGATCCGTGGCTCCCCGAGTCTGCATGCCAAGTATCTTTGGGAAAGATACTAACCCCAAGTTGCTCTCCGATGCATCCATTGGAGTATAGTGAGTGTGAATGTTGCTTAGTAAGCACTTAAACACATAGAAGGAAGTGCTTGTGTGAATGGGGTGATTGGGTGAATGTGGCATGTTTGAGTGCTCCGGGAGAGTAGAAGAGAGCTGTATAAGAATTAGTCCATTCACCATTCTTGTTTATATCACCTGCATGAAGCAACATTATAAGAACATATTTGGGTGAAATAACACTTGGAAGCTATTTTCTGGACATAGTTTATAGTTATAGAGCAGGCATTCACAATTAAACTTTTTTTAAAGTTGCTACTGATTCTTATTACAGTTCTGGTGTAATTTGGCATAACTGAACCTATTCTCCATGGTTCCATTCGTCAGGGAATAGCTTCTTGACAGCCACATTTCCAGAGATTCAAATAATGATGAAGTTTCGTCGAACAACTCAAGGGCCAAATGCATCTCTCAGGTTCTGTGTCACGTCTTTGCTGGTTTTTTCCTGCTTTTTAATGACACGGCAGATATTGTTCATCGTCTGACACCTTTTCTTTTGTCCAATACAAAAGAAAGTTTTAAGTCTAGGAGACACAAATGGCAGGGAACGCATACTGAGCTTCCACTAACATACAGTTCCCTTTACCAAACACAACAGAACAGAGACAGACGGGTCCCCCAGTTTAACCTCGCAAATGACAAAAGAGAGAAAGAAAGAAAAACACTAATTAATTAAGCACACAACTCAGGGCCCAGTATTCAAAAGGCAAGGAACACTCCTGCAACTATACACGTGCACTCGCACAAATAATCAATAATCTTTTCAGCTGTGGCAGACCTAGAACAGGGAGGGATAGTTCAGGTGCAAAAATACTATTTTAGCTTGTCACACTTTTAATTTGGCTAACACGCTGTGTTTTGTGACATCTTGTTGTTTATTTTGATGAAAAAGTTTAGCAAAGATAAATAATTTACATAAAAAATATGCAACACATAAAATAAATTTTAATCTAACTGGAGGCAATTGACCATTGTCAACCCTTCTTATTGTTATTATTTTTACACACGAGGTCCTAAGGACAAATAAATCCCCCCCTGCAGGCGATCTATCCTTCAAGCTCAGGTCCTCTACCAGAGGTCTGAGCTTGAGGGTCCTGCACAGCATCTCTGCTGTTCCCAGGACTGCACTTCTCTGAACAGAGATCTCAGATGTTGTTCCCGGGATCTGCTGGAGCCACTCGCCTAGCTTGGAAGTCACTGCACCGAGTGCTCCGATTACCACGGGGACCACCGTTACCTTCACCTCCACATCTTCTCAAGCTCTTCTCTGAGCCCTTGGTACTCTAGCTTCTCACGTTCCTTCGTCCTGATGTTCCTGATGATTGCTAAATCTGTCACTACAGCCGTCTTCCTCTGCTTGTTCACCACCACTATGTCCGGTTAGCCTTCACCATTTTGTCCGTCTGTATCTGGAAGCCCCGAAGCTCTCGATCATTCTCCACCACACTGAGGGGCGTCTCCCGTTTTGACCTCGGGACTTCCAGGTTATACTCGGCACAGATATTCCCTGTACACTATGCCGGCCACTTGGTTATGGCGTCCCATGTATGTCTGCTAGCATCTTGCACCCTGTTGTTATGTGCTGGATTGTCTCAGGGGCATCTTTACGCTTGTATCTGGGGTCTTGACTGACTGGCCTGGTAGACCCCAGCCTCTATGGATCTTGTACTTATGGCTTCTTGTGCTGCCATGATTAGTGCCTCTGTGCTGTCTTTCAGTCCAGTCCAGCCACTGGTAGGATTTCTGGATGTGAGCTAGTTCTTTTATCTGTTGGTGGTACTGTGCAGGATCCTGTCCTTCCATGATGGTTCCTCTTCTTGCTCCTCTTTCTTGGGTTTCTGGTGCCTGAGGTATTCACCAAGCACACCTGAAGCGTGTGAAAAGTGTGAACACACCTTTTTTTAGTGGTGTTTCTGTCATGGCTTGGTACTTCTACATAGTAGATTCTCACTGAAGGCATCAAAACTATGAATGAACACATATGTAATTATGTAGTAAACAATAAAAGTGTCAAATAACTCAAAACATGTTTTATATTTTAGATTCTTCAAAATAGCCACCCTTTGCTTTGATTACTACATTGCACAGTCTTGGGAGGTGTATGCAGTGTGTGAGTATGGAGTGTCTGGCTCGTTGCTATGAGCCATTCGTTGCAAGAGCTTGGACTCATTCACAGTGGGTGTTGGACCCTGCCAGGGCTGACCTTTGTCACCAATTATAACTTTTATGGACAGAATTTCTAGGCATAGAAAGATGGAAGGCTTCCACTCTCAGAATCTTGTCTCTGCTTTTCACAGATGATGTGGTTCTCTTGGCTTCACCAGGTGGTGGCCTCCACCTTGCACTGGAGTGGTTTACAGCAGAGTATGAAGCAGTGGGAATGAAAATAAGCACCTCCAAGTCTGAGGTCATGGTCCTCAGCTGGAAAAGGGTGGAGTGCCCACTCCAGGGCACGGGCAAGTTGCTGCTTGTTCACCAGATATTTAGACGCTGCAGTGATGTGGATGCTGTCCTGGTCTGTCGTGTTGAAAAGAGAGCTGAACATAGAAGCGAAGCTCTCGATTTGCCAGTCGATCTACATCCTTACGTTCACCTATGGTCACGAGCTCTGGTTAGTGACCGAGAGAACAAGATTGGAGATACAAGGGGAGAAAGTGGGCTTTCTGTCCTCCAAATCGAAAGGAGCCAGTTGAGGTGGTGCGGGCATTCGGCAAGGATGCCTCCTGAGTGAGGTGTTCCAGCCATGGAAGGATGCCCTGGGGCAGACCCAGGATATGCTGACCTGGGAATACCTTGGTGTTACCCTGGATCAGCACCAGCTCCCCCCGGTGCTGTGTTCTTTCTCCTCTGCTCTTCTCCCTGTACACTAACTGCTGCACCTCCACCCACCAGTCTGTCAAGCTAATCAAGTTTGCAGATGACACCACCGTCATCGGACTCTTCTCGGACGGGGATGAGTCTGCCTCCAGGATGGAGGTTGAACGTCTGGTGTCCTGGTGCAGCCACAACAACCTGGTGCTGAATGCCCAGAAGACAGTGGAGATTATTGTGGAGTTCAGGAAGCACACAGCCCCACTCTCCCCCCCCCCCCCCCCCCCCCCCTCCTGACTCATTCCGCTTCCTGGGTACCACCATCACCCAGGACCTCAAGTGGAGCCTCCGTCACCTCCGTCATAAAGAAGGCCCAGCAGAGGATGTACTTCCTGAGGCAGCTGAAGAAATTCAACCTGCTAACACGGATGATGATGCAATTCTACACTGCAATCATCGAGTCCATCCTCACCTCCTCCATCACCGTGTGGTACGCTGGAGCCACTATCAGGGACAAACAGAGACTGCAGCGTGTTGTGCGCTCTGCTGAGAAGGTGATTGGCTGCAGACTCTGTACACCTCCAGGACTCTGGGGCGTGCAGCTCGGATCACAGCTGACCCTTCTCACCCTGGACTCAGTCTGTTTGACCTGCTCCCCTCAGGCAGGAGGCTCCGGTCCATTCGCACCAGAACCTCTCGCCATAAGAACAGTTTCTTCCCCTCTGCTGTTGGACTCATGAACAATAACCATATGATTAGGGATGGGTATCGTTTAGGTTTTATCCGATACCAGTGCCAAACTGGTACTTTTGAAACGGTGCCGGTGCTTAAACGGTGCTCAAACCGGTGCTTAAAGAATGGAGAACACAAACTTTGTCCAAAAACCTCTCATGTTTAGCTGTTTTTTGTAAAAAGATAACAATGTTAGCCTTTTCTGCAGCTATGGGGCATATATGGTATCACTCTTGGCTGGAAGCAGCTTAAACAATGGAAAAAACACAAACTTTGTCCAAAAACCTCTCATGTTTAACTGTTTTCCACTTTTTCTTTGGTCATTTTAGCCTTTTTGTCCAGGGTGAAGGGAGTATCTGCCATCAAACAAGAAGACAGCCGCATGTAGCTATGATGATGTTTGCTAGTTCACCTTACATGCATTAATGTAATAACGTGGTTAGCCTACTCAACGTAAATTACACACGAACAACATTAAGCTACTCACGCAGAGAAGAACGGCTGCTGCTGCATCATCATCCTCATCATTTCTGCTACACTGGCAGGGCTAGGGGCCAGGACTCTACTCTTCGGGTTTTTGGGGGATGTTGCTAACTCCGGGTCCGATAACAGGCACCACACCCGCAGTAGATGTGCTCGGTGTGAGGTCTCGCAGCAAGCTATCAAATACGGCGCATTTCTCGGCTTTTAAAAAAAACGCTATGCGTCGCCAGGTGTTTCATCAGATTTGAGGTGTTACCTCCTTTGACAGTATCACAGTATCAGCTTAAAGCACTTGTTGCAGCTGCTGAGTTTGCATCTTTTGCTGTGAAGTACAGCCAGACTTTGACCGCTTCGCATTGGGCATTTTTAATCTGTAGCTCTGCTCTAAAAGAACATACGTACCTGGACCCGCCTACTATCCTCGGAAACGTAAAATGATTGGCTAGAATCTAAAGTGTATCACAGCTCAGGAAAAAAAAGCACCGAAATGTGCGCTGCTTTTCAGTCTGGTTACTACCGTTTATGTCAGAACTGGTGCCATCATGGCACCGGATACGGGTACCCATCCCTACATATGACTGTTCCCACCACTAACATGTATATATCTATCTGCTTAGCACTTTTAAATTTTATGTTTATGTTTATATGTTTATAAGTGTTACAGTATGTTTTGCACTCAGTACCGCAGCAATTTCCTAATGTTGTAAACCTCAACATTTGGCAATAAAACCCTTTCTGATTCTGATTCTGACAAACTAGGAGAGGCTAAAGTGTTTTATTATAATGTTAACTGCAGACCATGTTAAGGACAGTCTATAAATGTCTCTCTGTACTGATGTCTGACATTTAACCCCACAGGTCGTATTGTAGGGATCCTGCAGAGGAACTGGAGAGACTACGTGGTAACTTTCCCCACTAGGGATGGGATTCAGTCCCAGAGCAGGAATTCCCAGCGGATACTGACCATACCTTGGGACCAGCGTATTCCTAAAATCCGCATCAGTACTCAACAGGCTGAAGCTCTGCAGGTCTGACTTGACTTACATCTATAGGTTGATTTTATTTTCATGATGTACATTATGGCTTAGTCACATGAGTAAGAATAGGAAACAAACAGTGCTTTTCCAGTGATTGCAGTGAATATTTTGCATTCAGCGATCAATTACAAGTAGTTACGGCAACCAACTGGTTGATCAAAGGTTGAGAATACAACACTGTCAACCTCTGGATGAACGCTTTCAAGGATTGCCTTGAAAAGCAGGACTCTGCAGTCACTCTAACAGCAAAACTCTAGAGTACCTATGTAATGTCATTTTGTAGTTAAATCACCATCCTGCAGCAACTACAGCAGAAACTTTACATTTGTTTCAAAACTATGAATTTAAGGCTGGACATGATTACACGATATTATCACAGATTGCATTTAATTATCAGCTTTACCCTTTTTACTTGAAAAGTGAGAGCGGACTTATTCCATCTTATCACCGTTCGATTGGTGTTTTGCACCCTTTAAATAAAAGTAACTGACTGCGAGTAGTTGCAGAATTAGTCCCCATCTTCCAAAGAAGCATTTCAAAGCCAACAATACTGCAGATTCATTGCTCATAGCAACACAGATTTTGTTTGCGCTCCAGTCTCTAGTGTTACTATAGCATTATGCTTTTGTCTCATAGTGTGACCAGTGTTTACTAAGTGCTGTCTCATTTCTATCCCTGTCTTCTCATCCTCACCAAGGACCACAGAGTTGTGGTGCGCATTGATTCATGGGAAAGCACGTCCTTCTATCCCAACGGCCATAGTGTACGGGTTTTGGGTCGTGCTGGAGAGCTTGAGACTGAGGTCCAGACCATCCTCATAGAGAACTGCATCCATATTCTTCCTTTCTCAGACGCACAGGTGAGAGCACCTACGTCAGAGATAAATTCAAGTTTTTGCATCTCTAAAAGGCAAATTCCACAAGCCTGTATAGTATGTTTCACCTTTCGTATTTAGCTGTTGTGAACCCGTCAGCAATTATTGTGAATATAAATATTATGATAAAATGTGATTTTTTTTAAAAATGAAAATGTCTTTAAAAACTATGTCTATAAATTGCAATTAAACAGTTAAATTCAACCATAATTGACGCAAACGGTGGCAAATACCCATCTACACAGTTTGAAAATACTTTGGTGAGTAATTTGCTTCATGCTGTGTGATAAAACCTGCAGGATTCTAGTAAAGTAAGTTCAGAAAATATGTTTTTGTTATTAATTCCCAGCTCTGGTTGTACTTTGGATGTAGGTTTTTGATTGTTAAGGATTAATCAGCTTCAGAATTGTCCAAAAACAGCTGGACAATTGTCTTATTTTCTTCTAGGGTTTTCAGAAACAAATTCATAGACTAAGCAACACTAAAAATGGATTAGTATCTACACCAAATAGTGTTGGATTCAATAGTCATTTTCAACAGTATTGATACCAACATTGCTCCTTTAGTCAACACACACTCTAGCAACTGGGCCCTGACCCTCACTAGCAGCTGAAGTTGTTGTTGTCCATAACACTGAACACTTAAGGAGGAATTTTGAATGGTCAGTAAAGCTCCTGTTTGAACAACACTGAAATATTTAAGCAGTCGTCATAAATGTTAACCTAACTGGAGCACACAAACGTTAGCTGCTTAGCTAATGGCTAATAATAAAAATGATAATGATGGCATTTGCTGCCCAGCTCCCACATTTTCAGATCTTCCTGTCTGTAAGGTCATACTAGATTTTATAGGATAACACAATTATTTATGTCTACAAAGGATTCGATAACAAAAAAACACAACAAAATAATGTATTTTTGGTGTTCAGGGTCAGAGGCTGACTGGATTTTATTGTTTGTTGCCAACTAATGATAGGAAACAAACATGTTTACAAGTACCTCATGAAGCAAACATTTTATGATAATAGGTTAATAATTAATAAGACATGGGACCTTGTCGTCCCATCTGTGGTATTGAAAATGGTACTTTATAGTGTTTAATAATCTTCTTTTTCCTCATTCAGGTTGGTATTTGTTGTTTAATTGTTTTATGGTCCTAGCTTAAAAAAAAATAAAATAAAAAAGAAAAACAAAAAAAAACGGATAGCAATCAATATCCTGTGTTTTCTCTTCAGTTGAAAGCAAAAAATAAAGTGTAGCAGTTTTAAAGATTTCTAAAACTGTTCGTTTGTTAATTTTTGAAATTTTCTACATTTTTGTGATTCTGAGTCATCTTAAGGTAAATTTAGCAAAGCAAGAAATATTTTAGTGTGTTTTGTTATTTAAATAAAAGAACATTCCACTTATAGTACATATTATACTTATAGTCGCATATATTGGGGCGACCGTGGCTCAGGGGGTTGGGAAGCGTATCTGTAACCGGAAGGTCGCCGGTTCGATCCCTGGGCTCTCTGTCCTGGTCGTTGTGTCCTTGGGCAAGACACTTTACCCTACTGGTGTTGGCCAGAGGCCTTGGCCCAGGGCAGTTGGCCCAGGGCAGCTGTGGCTACAACTGTAGCTGCCTCCACCAGTGTGTGAATGTGAGAGTGAATGAATAGTGGTATTGTAAAGCGCTTTGGGTGCCTTGGAAAGCGCTATATAAATCCAATCCATTATTATTATGTATTCAGCTCCTTCACTTTATACTGGTATACCTTTGTTTTGTTCGGAGATCAGCAGAAACCTCAGTGCCTGTTTGGTCTGCACATGTGTTGAGTTTAGGTTACATCAGAGCGGAGGATGTTGCTTGCCATGTTTTGAGAGTGAGGTACTAAGACCGTTTATATGAGGAATAAATGAAGGTCTTAGGGGTAGAAGGCTACAGGGATTGTAGTCCTGTAATTCTCCTTTTATTTATACCAAGGATGTCCTGTTCTGATTAATAATAGCCATTGGTACACAGGGATTTACTGTTCTATTCAGTTCTGTTTGTAAAGCACCAAATCAGTCACCAAAACAGTCTCTTCTGGCACTTAATCCAAAATATCCAATTGAAAATGCAAAGTTGAAGCAGGTTAAAACATTATTACCAAATCACCAAGCAGTGAAAGAACCCTAGCAGCTCCATATACCAAAAGGCTAAGGAGCTTGGGGAGAAAAAAGCGTCTGGACTTTAAGTTTCTTGAAGATGTTTCACCTCTCATCTGAGAGGCTTCTTCAGTTCTAGGAGAAACTGGTGCAGAGTCCCAGATTTTAAGCCCTATGGGAGTGTCCCCCAGGAGGGATGGACCCCCTAATGATCCTCTACCTAATCACACGAGCCAAGGTGTGAAAGCGGGTGTGGGTCACAATCAGCCAAGTATTCGGGTGAACCCACTGTGAATCCTAGCCCCACCCTATCATGTGATTTCCTGAGGTCAGATGGCCCAGGATGTGAGTGGAGGCGTCTGGGAAGGGATCTCAAAACTGGATTATAGATGGCAGACAATTGGTGTTGTAAGCCGCTGCCTCTGTTCAAAGATGGTCGCTCACAGTGGACATAGATGGCTTCTTTTACTTCTCTTTCAAACTATCTGTCTTCTGACAGCTGAGTCTTGTCCTGTGGAGGTGGCTCTTCTGTGTTGTGCCATGCGCTTGTGAAGTGGCTGTTTGGTCTCTCCAATGAAGCGGTCTGAGCATTCCTCGCTACACTGTACAGCAAACACCACATTGTTAAGTTTGTGTTTAGGAGTTTTGTCTTTGGGATGAACCAGTTTCTGCCTGAGTGTGTTGCTGGGTCTAAAGTACACTGGGATGTCATGCTTGGAGAGTTTTTCTGATAAACCGGCTACATAGGGGATGACAATGTTGTTGCGTCTGTCTTTCTTATCCTCCCGCTCATTTTAAGAGCTTCCTTTACATGTGTGTTCCCTCTTTTTCCCTTCAGGCTTAGAGGGAACATTTTCTGCCCGGTGGTGTAGGGTCCTGATTACTCCAAGTGTGTGTTCCAGAGGGTGATGGGAGTTAAAGAGGAGGTACTGGTCCGTGTGTGGGCTTCCAGTAAACTTCATGTTGATGTTTCCGTTCTCTTTAATACGCACGGCAAAGTCCAGGAATGGCATACTGTTATCCTTTGTGTCTTCCCTGGTGAACTTTGGTTTTATCCACAGCGTTGATGTAAACAGTGAAGGATTCTACTTCCTGGGTTTTGATTTTGACCCATGTGTCATCAACATATCTGTACCAGTGGTTAGGTACTGTCCCTTTAAAAGAGCCAAAAGCCTTTCTTTCCACCAGTTACTCCTAGACCTGAAGAAGCTTCTCGGATGAGAGGTGAAACGTCTTCAAGGAACTTATAGAAGTTTGGACGCTTTTCTTTGCAAGCTCCTTAGACTACGATGACCTGGATGACTGAGAACCTTCACAGACTTATATGACCAAAAGGTTTGCAAGTTGACAGCTCGGTCCATAATAACCCTTAATGAGGTCACCCTACTGTCAGCTTACTTGGCTAAGCTCTTTCAGGACATTGGCCACCTGCTTGATAAGGGCACCTGTATGCATTTTCCCCTTCTCAACCTCATACCAGTGATACTGAGTAGGGTGAGGGAGGAGTAGCTGTCTCTCATTTTTATAGATCCCATACTGGCCCATCAGGCCATTAATGGCAGGACTAGCTTTTCTGTTCCACTACCGGCCATGACCATTGCCTTTGAACATTGACTTAGCGTGATTTTTTTCTTTCACATCCCAAATGGTCAGCACTCTGGGCGTGGCACACGAGTGGCTGATTTAAAATGAAGCAGGTCTTTCTCTGAGAGTCATTGTGAACATTCAGAATGCTAGATCACTTTCTACATGCTCATTTTATGAAGTATTTGAGAGATTCCTTATCTATACTCTGTTTAGGGATGGGTATCGTTTAGGTTTTATCCGATACCGGTGCCAAACCGGTACTTTTGAAACGGTGCCGGTGCTTAAATGGTGCTCCAACCGTTGCTTCCTTCTCTCACCCCAACCGGTCGCAGCAGATGGCCCCGCCCCTCCCTGAGCCTGGTTCTGCTGGAGGTTTCTTCCTGTTAAAAGGGAGTTTTTCCTTCCCACTGTCGCCAAAGTGCTGCTCATAGGGGGTCATATGATTGTTGGGTTTTTCTCTGTATCTATGAAGCGCCTTGAGGCGACTTTTGTTGTGATTTGGCGCTATATAAATAAAATTGAATTGAATTGAAAGTAAAACACTGTTTTGCTTTGTCTTTGTGTAAAGTGTCCTTGAGTGTTTTGAAAGGCGCTTTTAAATCAAATGTATTATTATTATTGATGTTTTGTATAGAATCATAACAAAATTGACAAAATGTGAAAAGTTCAAAAGACTATGCGGCTGTTTAGCTGTGCCTGTCCGTCTGCCATCAGCTGAGAGAGATGCCGGTCAACTCTCTGGAGAAGCCGTGGACGGTAGACGCCTCTGAGGTGGCGGAGCGGCGGGATCTTAGGGACAGTCACCTGGTGTTCAGCATTGATCCACGCGGCTGTGAAGATGTAGACGACACGCTGTCTATACGCAAGCTCCCCAACAGAAGGCTGGAGCTGGGAGTTCACATCGCTGATGTCACTCACTTTGTCAAAGAGGGCTCGCTCACAGACTTGGAGGCACGTTCAAGGTGAGGAACTGGTTGGAGTGGTTGGGTAGAGTAGGTGGATAAAGGATAAAAGAAAAGCTACCTTACAGCATCTTGCTGTGTTCAGAGGAACTTTCAGAAGTACAAAGAGGCAAGAAAGTTGTTGCCTGAATTAATGTTGCATCAGTAGCATGCCTTATAGCGCAATTATAAATAACACAGAGGGCCACCTTAAATAAGGCTCGTGTCTGTTTTGAGTCACAGATGTGAAGCATTAAGCCTTAAATGTCTATCATTTAATCACATGTAGAAGGACTTCACAGGGTCCATTATGGCTTTGAAAGTATCACTGGCACCAGGAATTGAACCAATGGTCAGCACGTTGTCGGTTCGATCCCTGGTGCCTTCGGGCTTCATGTTAAAGTCACCTTGCACAAAATACTTAACCCCCAAATTTCCCTGGATGCTAATGGATGCATCCAGGAGTGTGCATGAGTGTGCATGTGAGAGAAACTGCTTAAAGGTATAGACTAACACGCTGTATAAATATGTGTGTGAATGGACGAATGCTGGTCGTGCTAAAAGGTGGTCGCGGTTCTCACAGTAGAGACCTGCTACATACAGAACATAGTGACTAGAGATGGCACGATACCACTTTTTTATGTCCGATACCGATATCATAAATCTGGATATCTGCCGATACCGATATGAATCCTATATAGTGTGTTTTAATCAATAAAACTGTTTTTTTAATATCTTGCTACATTTTGTATAAGTTCATACTCAAGTTTAAATAAACAACAACACTAAAGCTATTTTGTTATACCTGTATGTAAAAAATACACTGCACCCAAAATATTTCATAGTTCAGCAAAACTGATCAATCTAATAAAAGTAAACCTACTCCATCCTCCCTGTTCTGGTATTTTAAAGAGTACTTAGCAGAAATATTAAGCAACCTAACTAATAGGGTTGCAAACTCCCAGCAAAAAAAAAATAGGGAACCACCCCCCACCCTCCACCTCATGATGCTTAATCGACGTAATCAACTTTAATTTGATGCAGTGTGAAAAAAAAATGCACAGAAATAAATAATTTTCCAAGAATAATTAAATAGATTCAACATCTTTCTTCAACAGAACTGCAGACTGCACAGATGGTTCCCAAAGGAAAAAGTACTACAGCTTACTAGGGTATATTAGACTTAACAGTTACTATATACAGTAATGGACTTCTATACATTTTACATCAGATTAAAACTTTGGGTGTAAGATTCAGATAATTATTTATTAAAAACTAGACATTTTAAATGAGAATAAGAAAGAAAAGTATGTCTTCGTGCCCCCTTTTCCCTGTTCATGCCCTATCGGCCCCCCTGGCTAAACTTTGCTAGATCCGCCCCTGCACAGTTACGTCAGCTGCGTAGAAAAAGATCCTGGTGTAGAAAGTAATATTAAATAAATTCTAACAACAGCTTATCAAGCTTAAACGTGCTGCTGTTGTTCAGCCGCTGGTTTCCTCTTTCTGGTGAGAAGTGGGCCAAAAACAAAGAAGAGAGACGATCAGCTGATCATTGATCAGTTTCACGATTGAAGTAGCAGCAGGAGAGAGAGAGAGAGAGAGAGAGGCAGTCGCTCCATATATCGGTTGTTAAGCTTAACGCTGGAATGCTTTACAAACATTCAGAGATGAACTTACACACTTGCTTTACTTCTCTCTGGGAAAACTTCCTCGGAGATGAAATGCTGGTTTGGTAACGAAGCTACAAATACACACAGCCGCTCTATCACGTGACCACACTGCTCCGACGTGCTACGGTTATGAGCCGAGTTACGCCGTGTCGCAAGTTTTGTGAGGTGCTTTTTTGATATTTAATGGATTGGATTACATTTTTTATTTCTCTCCGATATCCGATCCAGTAATTTAGGTCAGTATTGGACCGATACCGATACGTAATATCGGATCAGTCCATCTCTAATAGTGGTCCATGTTATTATGAAGAACTTGTGCTCATTTTGAGTACGATGCCATTAACAGGACAGGGGAATGTTTCCCGCTGTGGGAAAGCCTTAATGATTTTCACTGTGGCCTTCATAAACATATATTACTATGGGACATGGCAGCCATACTCGTACACAACATTCAACCAGAAGGTCATGCAGCAAAAAAAGGAAAAATGAGTTCGCTTACAACTAAATTAGTTTTATTCTACTGAGTGGTAGAAGTAAAGAACAGTGTGTCACACATCATTTGTTTTCAGATCCCCTTTGTAAAGTTAAGGGTGTTAGGAAAACACCGGAGGGCACATGATGGCAAAGGTTTTTTTCCAGACCTTGACTTAGCTTAATGTTAATGGTTTGTCTATAATCGGCTTTCAGTGCATCTTATTAATAAAGAGGATGATGAGACAGTTGAACCACAGTAATAGAACAAGAAGACATTCATCTGTGTTTATGTACAGATATATGCACATGTTCTGATTTATTTAATGATGATTTAACAAATAAATAAAACTGAGTTAAAAATATCTGCAGTAAATGAAGTGAAGGTCGGGGCTGCAAAAGTAATGCTTGCACTTGATCTCCACAAATTTTCCTTCCTGGGATTGCATCGGGAGCTGGAGCCAAATGAAACATGCAGTGATGACACCATGTGACAGGGAAGCAGCCCAAAAACATTAGTATCACAGCTGAACGGCCGACAAATCTGCAGCAAATGCATTATGCTGTCATCTCGGTGTAATCTCGCTATAATCCAAAATCTCTACGGAATTGATTCAGCACCTTGTTGAGTCTTGGAAGTGAAGAAATGAGTGTTCAGAAGGCAGAATTGTCTAACCCAGTGCTAATGAAATGTATCTGATGAAGGCTGGTGAGTGTAGTCTGCAGATAAATTAGTAAGAAGGTCCATGAAGTGCATGTCGTTATTTAAAGGCAGCAGCAGCAGCAGCATGTACAGAAGAGTGACTGAGAGCAGAGTGAGGAGACTGTTAACAACGTGCACTTATAAAATAATACTGAAATCTTACTATATATATTTTATGTTGTTATTTTTAATGTAATTTTGGTCCTCTGCTTTCTCTCTGACTTACTCTAAAATTCCATTTTACATCTCATAGCTGTCCACAAAGCACCGTGCAGATCAGCCACCCGTCCACTCGCCTCCTTCAGTTCCACACTTGAGTGTCACGATTGTTAAAGAAGTCAATTAAAATCTCATGAATGTGGTTTGAAGCCTTAAATTCTATTTCAGAAAATGGGGAATATTTATTAAATCATAAGAAGAACATTTTGCTTATTTATTTCATCCTGATTTATTAATAAACAGAAGGATGAAAATGACAAAGGTGGAACGAACTCTGAATATTTAGTACTTATTTTCAAATTCTGTCTCATTTTTGATTAGAAAGCAGATGATAAAGCTGCTGCTTTGATCTCGTTGCCTTTTTATATTTATTATGTTACTTCTTAAGGGCTACAACCTACTACCTGGCAGACCGCAGGTACGACATGCTGCCTGCTGTTCTCAGCGCAGACCTTTGCTCGTTGCTGGGAGGTGCTGACAGGTTAGTAGACTTCCCATCACACGTTTCATTTTCATATGCTTAAAATGCATGCTAGTTGTGTAACTGACACTTTCAAATTCAGGTATGCAATGAGCGTGCTTTGGGAGCTTGACGCAGAATCTCTCGAAGTCCAAGAGGTCTGGTATGGTCGTACACTCATCCGCTCCTCCTATCAGCTCCACTACGAGCTGGCTCAGGCGCTGCTCAACGGAGAGCAGGTTGAGGTAGCGGAACTGGCCGACCTGGGTCCTCAGGAAAAGGGTTCTAAGCTAGCTCAGCTCACTGAGGCACTTGAGATGCTCACACATGTAGCCAGACATCTTCGGGCAAAGAGGGACAGAGGAGGAGCGCTGGAGCTGGAAGGAGTGGAGGTATGATTGGTTTCTTGTATCTTTATAGAGTATTATGTGTGTACTTAACAGTAAGACTATATAAATAAAGACTGCAAACATTTAAGATTCATGTTCTTAATTGAAAGCGTAAGCATGTTATAGCTGAGTGTCTAACACATCGTCATTACTGACGTCTAACATGTGACACAAAATGATTCAATAAATCTTAAGTGAATCAAACAAACAAACTGCACAAAGCTTCAGTGCAAAGAAATCCATTCTGCAGATTAAAAACTGGTACCACTATCTTTCTTGCACATTTCAGCTGCAGAAGATTCTCCCTTCTAAGCTTCTGTCTAAGTGAAAGTTTGACTTAACCTCTGTGTTTGGTCATTTTGTCAGATGACATCAGGTTAGAAAATTCAGTATCAGTCACCCCAAGACACTTGATATTGTAATGTACGGATCCCACAGCCGAGGGGAGGAGATCAGGTCAAAAGACACCCTGTGGAAAAGGGCCAGGGATTAATGATAACTAAGGATTAAATGGAGATTGGTCTATAAACATGTAGTCAGTGATAATGATGACAAAGATGCCACGGTCTATTGCAGCATAACTAAGGGAGGATTCAGGGTCACCTGGTCCAGCCCTAACTATATGCTTTAGCAAAAAGGAAAGTTTGAAGCCTAATCTTAAAAGTAGAGATAGTGTCTGTCTCCTGAATTCAAACTGGAAGCTGGTTCCACAGAAGAGGGGCCTGAAAACTGAAGGCTCTGCCTCCCATTCTACTTTTAAATACTCTAGGAACAACAAGTAGGCCTGCAGAGCGAGAGCGAAGTGCTCTAATAGGGTGATATGGTACTACAAGGTCATTAAGATAAGATGGGGCCTGATTATTTAAGACCTTGTATGTGAGGAGCAGGATTTTGAATTCTGGATTTAACAGGAAGCCAAAACAGGAGAAATCTGCTCTCTCTTTCTAGTCCCTGTCAGGAATCTTGCTGCAGCATTTTGGATTAACTGAAGGCTTTTCAGTGAGTTTTTTGGACATCCTGATAATAATGAATTACAGTCGTCCAGCCTGGAAGTAATAAATGCATGAACTAGTTTTTCAGCGTCACTCTGAGACAGGATATTTCTAACTTTAGAGATGTTGCACAAATGGAAGAACGCAGTCTTACATATTTGTTTAATATGTGCGTTGAAGGACATATCCTGGTCAAAAATGACTCCAAGGTTCCTCACAGTGTTACTGGAGGCCAAGGTAATGCCATCCAGAGTAAGAATCTGGTTAGAGACCATATTTCTAACATGTTTAGGACTCAGTACAATAACTGAATGAATTTAGACGCAGGAGTCTTCCAGGTCTTTATGTTTAGTTTGGTTTATTTGCTGTGTCATTTACAGAATTAGGCGTCAGACTTACAGATAGATACCATATATTTCTTTTCATTGATAATAAATTACAGTACGGTCTAATAGAGACGTTATTTTTCAAATCAGGCGTCTAAGCAGGACACGTTCCTCAGCAGAAAACATTTTATCAGAAAGTCATTTCAGTGAGAATATTGGAATAAAGAAACCAAGCACTGCACTGTGAAACCACTGACAGTTTTCACATTAGATCACAGACATTTATTCACAGCGGCTGGTTGGCCATCTGTTAAAACCTCATATGGACAATTCCTGTTGTTCTAGAAGATGCTCTCTAATAGGATGTCTTGGATTTATTTATTATTCGGTTATTGCATTCCTGTTGTGGCTGTCGCACACAGAATATTGATAAGAAGTAAAAATGATTCTCTAGGGTTGCTTCTGGGATCGTGGAAAAACCAATATATTTCTAACAGTATGTTTAATGATTGAGCTGCCACCCAAAAATCCAGTTCTTATCTTGACAAAGCTGGATTATTGACCGCTGATGAAACATCTGTTGTGCTGAAGGATAAGGACAACAGATGTTTCATCTTCATCTTTTATATAAAACGGCCAAAACTGTGTTCAAATCCAAACTTTCTGGCTTCTTTTGGTTCCTGCTGAAGTGCTTTGGTGCCTCAGTTCATCCTTAGTCTGAAAAAAGTTTTGTTCTCTCTTTAAGGCACATTTCCTTTAAGCTAACTTTCTTCTGATTGGCTGTCCACTATAAACAAAAAGAGCAGATCGGTGGAGTTTCTGTGCCCATGACCAGAGCTGTGTGCCTGTTATATCTGTTCTTACTGGTGTGATAGAGAGCTGAACTGTTTTCAGGTTGAGATTCATTCACATTTGGTTCTCCGTGCAGGATGTGTTCCTGTAGAGTGGTGCATGTTCAACTGAGTTAAAGTCAACTGTAGTAAAATGTGGCCCACTGATGCATTTTCATATTCTTTTTCATTGAAGTCACGTTAGAAGCATTTTCCCTTTTCAGGTGGGTGCCCAGCTGGATGAGGAGAGGAACATTACGGCCCTGGTCCCTCGTCAGCCCCTGGAGGTCCACGAGACCGTGGCAGAGTGCATGATTTACGCCAACCACTGGGTGGCCCGCAAGATCCAGGAAGCTTTCCCCAGCCAGGCCCTTCTAAGGCTTCACCCACCACCACAACAGGAGCTCTTCAACCAGCTGGTGGACACTGCAAAGGCCAAAGGTTTCACCGTTGACACCAGGTAATGTTTTTGACTGTTCAGTATAGAAACTGAGGAAATGCATGTTGTAGTCCATGTTCAGACACACAAGTGTGTGAACCTGACATGTTTGATAACACGGGGACACACTGAGGTGTCACATGAGCAGTCAGACAAGAAGAAGACATTTTCCTTCAGTTCAGATTGAGGTTGAAGCCAAATATGCTTCCAAGCCAAAGACTAGAACATATGATGAAGCATATCTTGCCTTTGGCTTCACCTTCACAGCAGCTGTCGTGGCGAGGTCGGTCTCCCCGACAGAATTAGTTTCCCCAGCATCGGGAGCACACGCTGGGCTGTCCAAATCACGGACAACAGGATCCCACATTGTTGATTTTTAGTTCACAAACACTTCTTATAACGACAAACTATTCCTGAAACTTTGGAGTTTTTAGCTCTTTATACAGTAAAGTTACAGGATAAATATAATTATCAGGCAAAATGTCCTTCGTTTGTTAAAATAATCCGTCTGATACCACGTGAGGACCATAAATATTTAATTTTCTATTGTAACCCTTAAACTGAATGGTAATGTAACGACACTCAGTTTTTGCTTTTTTTTACAAAACTAAAACATCACTACGTCCACATCTGATTGTTTGGAATGGAGGCGGCGTAACCTGGATCCACACTCCGTGCCCAGCGAATGCTCGCCACGCAGGGGAACACATCCTGTCGGTGATAGCGACCTCGGCACAACACTGATCCTGCCGCAGTTTGTTCCCCCGCTTCAAATCACAGACAAACAGGATCCCACAGCTGTTTATGCTTTTTAGGGGTGGGGGAAAAATGGATACTGTGTAGTATGGTGATATTTTGTTGGCTAATAATGTATCGATACAGCAGAAATTGATATTTTGTTACAAAAAGGTTTTTGTGCTCTGACTTCAGAGCATGTTGATCCTTTTTCTGAGCAAGAATCCTGATATTCCTTCACTGTCCAAATGTGTTTCACTTGTTTTTGGCAGCAATAAACATGACAGTTTACTTATTTTAATTTAAGACATGTTTTATTTTAATTAAGTTTAAAACTTTTTTATTTAATGTAAAATTATATTTTGTTTTAATTTACTTTCAAATTCTTCAGTTGCTGAAGGGGCTGCATAGTTTTCATAAACTGCATAGTTCAGAATAGCTATAATTGTACCAGATGGTTGATTCAGTTAAGTTGGACTAGACTGTAATACAAACCGTTCAGTTTGTCAACAATCAAACTGAAATGAGAGAAAGACTGAGTGTGAGACTTTGATATTAGAGAAAATGAATATTGATAAAGTTTAGCTTTATGTACAGAATCTGAATATCGCAAAATATTTTTAAAAAATTGCAATAATATCGTATCGTGCGTTAAGTATTGTGATAATATCGTATCGTGGGATGTATGGTGATTCCCACCTCTAATGCTTTTAAACCCGTTTTGCACAGAGAGGCATTTTTTGAAAAATGTTTTGGTAGCAGTGTTGAATATTCTTACACAGGAAAAAAACAAACAAAACTCTACGTCAAATAATTAAAGATGGTTTGTTTTTCTGTTTTTTTAAAAGAGGTAGTGATTTATTTAATTACAACCTGTAATCTATTACAGTTAACTTTTATTTGTTTAACTGGGGGGGGGGCACTGCTTTAAACCAACAGCAGAACCGGTCCCAGGACAAGAGACATGCTGATGCAAGTATGTGTCGCTGACTGCTGAGATGAGAGACCTCACTCATCTCTGGTCTCTGGCTCTGATCCTTCAGGTCCAACAAGGCTTTGGCTGCCTCACTGGACCGAGCTGTGGACCCCCAGGACCCCCTGGTGAACAGGTTGTTCAGAATGATGGCCACCACTGCTATGTCACAGGCTCTGTACTTCTCCACTGGTGCTCATCCTCAAGACCAATACTACCATTATGGTACGATACCTCTGCACAGCTTTTATTGGCTTTTCCATGTCCATGAGTTTCAGTGTGACTGTGAGTCGGTCCATCCATCACACGTCTGCACACACGTATCCAACGTCTGTTGTTTGTGAAGAATTATTCGACTAAGAACTGATATTTGCTTCGTTGTCGTAGGTCTGGCTCTGGATCGCTACACACACTTTACCTCACCCATCCGTCGGTACGCAGATATCGTCGTGCACCGCCTTCTCACCGCAGCCCTGCACATGCAGAGGGGCGTCGTATCTGGTAAAGCACCAGCCTGTAACAAAGAAGTGGAGGAAATGGCTCACCATGTCAACAGCAAGAACAGGGTCAGGGGTGTTTTATTGTTCGTGTTTTTCAATGATTCACCTCTCACTATATTAACAGAAACTGTGCTGACGTCTGTGTTTCGTTTCCAGGCAGCGCAGGCAGCCCAAATGCGATCCACAGCACTGTTTCAGTGTCTGTTCTTCAGAGAAAGAGACCCTCAGACGGACCCGTGCTGTGTGGCTGACGCTGTTGTCTACTCCATTCGAGACAACGGTGTCTTGGTGTTTATCCCAGAGTAAGAGCCTGCTTCAGTCCTGTGTTTTCTTCTGCAGTCTTCTTTGTTTCATGCAGCTGTACAACAGCTCACAGACAGCCAACCACTCATGTATCTTTAATAGACGAATTCAAAGTTTATGACAATGAATGAATTTGTTGGAAGATGTAATTGCACGCTAATCAATGTATATTTAACAGTATACACACTAGTTTTATTTTCTCTTAAAAATGAGTTTTAAATTGTATAAATTTACTAAACGAATTCCTTAAACATTTATTGTGAGCGGGGAAAATTGGCTAAAACACCAAATCTTTTCTGTTAATTAACTTTAAATAAGTTAATTGCATTGCTGAAGTTGAGTCTGTGGGAGGGACGGTGCTTTGGAGCCAGCCTTGTGTCTGTCACAGAAATTGTGGCACTTCTACGTTAGCTTAGCGAACCTCTGGAGGTTGCTGCTTGTTTATTGCAAGGAAAGTGTAATTTAATAACATCAGTGTTCTCCGTGCTTGTGGTGTTTGTACAGGGATATGCAATATTAACAGTTTCTTAAAATGTAACCTGTGGTCATTTTGAAAAGGCTGGAGAATCCATGTAATGATTAAAATCACAGGGCATAAAGCAGGTGGAGTGATTCAATTCAATTTCAATTCAGTTTTATTTATATAGCGCCAAATCACAACAAAAGTCGCCTCAAGGCGCTTCATAGATACAGAGAAAAACCCAACAATCATATGACCCCCTATGAGCAGCACTTTGGCGACAGTGGGAAGGAAAAACTCCCTTTTAACAGGAAGAAACCTCCAGCAGAACCAGGCTCAGGGAGGGGCGGGGCCATCTGCTGTGATTGGTTGGGGTGAGAGAAGGAAGACAGGATAAAGACATGCTGTGGAAGAGAGACAGAGGTTAATAACAGATATGATTCAATGCAGAGAGGTCTGTTAACACATAGTGAGTGAGAAAGGTGACTGGAAAGGAAAAACTCAATGCATCATGGGAATCCCCCGGCAGCCTACGTCTATTGCAGCATAACTAAGGGAGGATTCAGGGTCACCTGGTCCAGCCCTAACTATATGCTTTAGCAAAAAGGAAAGTTTGAAGCCTAATCTTAAAAGTAGAGATAGTGTCTGTCTCCTGAATCCAAACTGGAAGCTGGTTCCACAGAAGAGGGGCCTGAAAACTGAAGGCTCTCCCTCCCATTCTACTTTTAAATACTCTAGGAACAACAAGTAGGCCTGCAGAGCGAGAGCGAAGTGCTCTAATAGGGTGATATCACTGAGTAAGTAACTCTGTCATTCAGCACCTCTGACCACAGCCGTGTTGTTCACAGGTATGGTGTGAAGGGGCCCGTGTATCTGAAGAACAAAGAGGGCCTGGTGGTGGTAGCGGGACAGGACGGCACCTGTGATTGGCAGGGTGGCGCTGTGCGAAAATACCCGGACCGCATTACCACCACCTCCAGCTGTGGCACCTCCACCTTCAAACTGTTTGACCACATCACCGTAAGTCACGAAAAAAATAATCAATCATTTTAGAAGGTTTCCAGTAATGCAACGCCTAAAGGCGACAATTCCAAATATATATAAATGGTAAATGGCCTGTATTTGTATAGCGCTTTACTAGTCCCTAAGGACCCCAAAGCGCCTTACACTACATTCACCCATTCACACACTGGTGATGGCAGCTACATTGTAGCCACAGCCACCTGGGGCAGACTGACAGAGGCGAGGCTGCCGGACACTGGCGCCACCGGGCCCTCTGACCACCACCAGTAGGCAACGGGTGAAGTGTCTTGCCCAAGGACACAACGACCGAGACTGTCCAAGCCGGGGCTCAAACCGGCAACCTTCCGATTACAAGGCGAATGAGTGTATATGACTCACAGGTTCATACGACTACTGGATCTTTTGTGGTCCAACATTAAGATACTTTTTTATGATCTTGTTGTGATAAAGTGTTGTGTGGTTGCTAATCTCAAGGTAACAAAACGTCAGTAAGATGAATGAGACGAAAATGATTCCTGAAAATAAATCATTTAAAGTTATTCAGTTTATTGTTTTTAAATATTATATGAAAACAAAAACATAAGTGTGGGGGTGGGGGGGCACTGTGGGCGGTAATTGTCTATTGTTTTCACATAAACGCCTTTAAACGCTGCACAGTCACGCTGTCACTCGATAAATGATCCATTGTTGATCTGCACACGTTTGTTACCACAAACATCGCATGCACTTATGTCATTGTCATGAGACACTCTTGCAAACAAACTCGCGGTTTAGTAACACAGTAGAGCAGCGTGTTTACGGGACAGTAACAGTAATCTAATTACCTTTTTTGCAATAGTAATCCCTTACTTTACTCGTTACTTGAAAAAAGTAATCTAATTATGCGTTGCTGCCCATCACTGGTGTCAAGTTATATTAAGTTCAGGTAGGGCTGGGCGATATGACCCAAAATTCATATCTCGATATTTTTTACCTGGACGGCGATATAAGATATATATCTCGATATATTTTTTTAAAGCCATAAAGTAAGAACAAAAAGAGAGTTCTTAGTCAAAGCTGTGTCCCAGATGTCACACAGGCACTTTTATTAACATAGAGCATAGATGTACATAAAATTTACTCAAAAATAAATTATCAGCATTTATTAAATAATCATGCTCCATAAATAAAAGAAAACAATGTTGTTTTTGTGCATAACAAAAAGCTCACAATTGTGCAGTCAAAATGTAAACTAAAAGACGCTGAGCATAGTAACAAAGACAGATTTCACAGCTGCTCTGTTCCCAACTTCTACTGTGTGACTGACAGCCTGGAGTTTGAAATCCTCTTCGTAACCACGTCTCTTAACAGGTGCCATTTATGGTCCTTATACACAGTAGGGTAATATTACGTTGAAGCACAGTACGTATCACTCCGCGAGGCTCCTCAGTAGCCGTAATGCTCTGGTAAGCTACGGTGCTGCACCGGTTGATGGATTACCAAAGTCGTACTAAAACATTTTTTGACAGATTGCTGAGCGCTGTGTACCACATAAAATCGCTTCGCGCCATCAAGCACAACCAGAATTCATACATAAGGCGCGCTGTCAACTTTTGAGAAAATGAAAGGATTTTAGGCTGTGCAGCGCCTCTGGGCTGCATGGCGTTAGCGTGGTTAGCTCGTTAGCGTGGTTAGCTAGCTAACACGTTGACGGCGTCCAGCCCCACGCACGGGGCGATGTGCAGTAACTCGTTAACGGAGATTTGCTGTGTCCATCTTGTCGCTTCCTGCAGGTGAAGCGATGGGGGAGGAGGGGGAGTTGTGTTCAGTGAAGGAGGGGCGAGGCCGAGTAATGTTGCGTAAAGACAAAAGAGAGGCTCCACAAGTATAGTTATAACGTAACATAGACTATATCGATATAAAGGATATTGTCACATCTTATATCTCGTATAAAAATATATCGATATTTTTTAAAAACTTGATATGGTAAATGGACTGGTTCTTATATAGCGCTTTTCTACTCTGTCCGAGCACTCAAAGCGCTTTATACAGCTAATTCATTCACCCAATCACTTCTAAGCTTAAGTGCGCAGTAGCTAACATTCATACACATTCACACTCCGATGGATGCATCGGAGAGCAACATGGGGTTAGTATCTTGCCCAAGGATATTTGGCATGCAGACTGGAGCAGCCTGGGATTGAACCACCGACCTTCCAGTTAGTGGCTGATCCGCTCTGCCACCTGAGCTACAGCCACCCCCGATACCCCCTGATATATCGCCCAGCTCTAAGTTCAGGCATGTTACACACGATGATTGTGAGGAATAAGTACATGTGATTTAAGCAAAAAGAGCAGGAAACATTACCCTAAGGTTAGCTAACAAAAATAAACTGAAGTAACAGTTTGTTATTCTCACATCTTTGGCTTTAAGACATGAAAAAGTGACAGAGGTCTGCTGCTTCCACTGTTATCAACATCTTTTCTTTCTTTCATGGATTTATCCTGGGATAATAAATGTCAAAGGGCAAAGGCAACGCTAACAACATAGCTTACTGATGGATGACACATGTGGCCAAAACAAGATTCATTTCAGAAAGACAAAATAATAATAATAATGGATTGGATTTATATAGTGCTTTTCAAGGCACCCAAAGCACTTTACAATGCTTTAAACTGTACTCACCCTTTCCTCTCTTGGAAACCTTAGCCCAAACACAACTTGTCCACCACAGCATTGACTGCTGTCAAGCTATGATCATATTAAACAAAGAGATCATCATCATCATCATCAACTTTATTTATAAAGCCCTTTAAAACAACCACAGCTGACACAAAGTGCTGTACATTGGAATTGTAAAATAAAATTACATGAGATATAAGTAAAAACCAAATAAAAGAAGAGTGAAATCATTAATTAAATAACTACTTCGATTAAAAGAGAAACTAAGTCTCACTGAGGTTAAAAGCCAAGGAATAAAAGTGGGTTTTAAGACGTGATTTAAAAGTGGACAGTGAAGGGGCCTCTCTAACGTGCACGGGCAAATTATTCCATAATTTTGGAGCCACAATAGAGAAGGCCCAGATGATGATGATATTCAAAAAACAAATCAACAAAACAACGACCTCACTGTGACACTTGACCGAGGTCACAGTGTTAATGAATGTTTTTCTCCCCCCTCTGCTCCAGTCTCCACGTCGTGTGAATGAAAGCCCAGTAAAGAAAGTTCGTGTACGGATGGATGAACGTTTGTTACATGTTGTATAAAATGCTTTCAGTGCTCTATACCAGGCCATTTACCATCTTTCCCATGTTAAATATAGAACTATAAATATAGCTCTACACATACGTATCCAATTTATCCTGTTTATGAACAAAATTGTGGCACAGTAGGAAGCTCTGTGGAAACTTCTCCACTCTACACCACTGTCTACTTAGCTGTGATGCTTCTTTGCCACAGTGCTGAGAGGACTGCTGTTATATATTACCTGTCATTGTATAGCACTCCATTAGACTGTTTTCAGTAGCTACCATTACTGTGCATTGATTAACTGAGGAATACTGCGACTTACGCTCTCTGCTCTCTTCAGGTTCGTATTTCTGTCCACTCTTCAACTTGCCACGCTGACCGTCTAAACCTCGAGGTCATCAGCAACAAGCCTCACCACAGTGCCAAGTGCCAGCAGCCCAGCCCTCAGGGCCGCAGTCAGCTGGTCAAAGAGGTGGTGCGTCAGAAGGAAGAGGCGCTGGCTCAGGAGAAGACAGCCCGGCGCCCCAAACTCTCCAAAGAGGAAAGAGAGTTTCGTCAGAGCAAAACTCCCAGTCTGTACTCTGTTCTGGAAGAAATCAGAGAGTTGGCTCTGACGGATCTGGAAACGGCTTCACGCCTCCCGGCAACAACAGCATAGAAACGCTGTAGCCCAGCTTTAGCTCCAAGTCAAGCAGTCGCTTGTGAGAACTGCACGCTGTGCGCTAACAGAACAGTGATCATTGAAAATCACTCCACTGAGTAATCCAGCTCATTCTCGTAGCTTCAGGTTGTGTGTGGACAAACCACACGAGTGAGTGACGTCACAGGAAAGCAAACACAAACACAATATTAAGTAAAAACATGTCCCGCGATCTTTTTAGAAACCAGAGTCAAACCGAATCAGTGGAGACGTTTTGTAAAAGTTCGTTTTTAAAATCACATCAAGTTAAACTTGGTTGTTAAACGTGTTAATGCCAGTGAAGTGTCAGCAGTTAGTTTGACAAGACCTAGTACCAACTGCAAATGTGGTTCAATCCTGCAGGCAACTAGTCAAACTACAGCAGGTTAAAGAAGTCTGGTAACAAACGGCTTTTCTCTCAGCAGCAGTGATCTCAAGATCTCACTAGTGGGATCAATGTCTTGTAGAAATTAAATGTCTTGTGTTATAGAACCATTTTTGGTGAGTTCACACATATTGTACCATCTGTGACCACTTCATACAAAACCCAGAGTATTGTTCTGGAGATGATGAAACGTCCACTCGTCCATTTTCTTCTGCACGTCCTGGAATCTGTCCCAGCTGTCATAGGGTGAGAGACGGGATACGCCCTGGACAGGTCACCGGACTGTCACCGGACTCTGATAAAACTTCAAGTACTTTTTGCAGAGGGCCACAGTCATGTGACCATGTCACTCATCATTAGAGACTTTAAAATAAACCCGTAGAGTAATGAACACACCTGAGGTTGGTTGTGTTGGAAGTGATGTATAAAACTAGGATGTATTTATCTTATAGTTTGTATATCAAGAGCCTGTATAGAAAACACCAACACCAACATTTTAAGGACATTTTTATTGTTTGAACTGGTAAATAATCAGAACTGTTTTTTGGTTTGTGGATTTTAAGATTGTTTTCTAGAACTACCAACAGAAATATGAAATGAACATAATTTCAATATGTGTGCAGCGGCCTGTAATTAAAAATGGTGTTTTCATGTCCCTGCAGTCGCCTAGAACAAACCAAGCTTAAGAAAGAACTGTTCATAATTGAACGAGCACTTAATGGAAGAGGGTGATGGTCAGTTGACAGCTCACATACGACACACTGGGTTACAGACATAGAGCTCTTATATAGAAACATGTTTGCAACCAAAAGTCTGCCAATAGTGAAACTGGAGAAAGAAGAAACATCCGAGCTGGATCTGTGGATCAGCTGTTCACATATTTTTCTGTAACATCTAAATACCAACACATCGTAAATACGTTGAGGATTTGGACTTTTAAAATAAGAGAAACATTTATTTCCATTGATTATAAATATAAATGTCTTTGCTAATCCAAAGCTGACGTCACAGTAGGAACATGTGATCAAGATAAAAACCACCAGAAATGCACAACATCACTCGAATGAGCACGAAAACTGGGAAACCTTTAAATCTGCTCACTGCCGAAGCTTTTCAGCAGAAACTGCTGCACATGAACTTTAATCCCCTCCTACACAGTCGTTGAGTTGTTGCTCAGGGCTGAGGCCGGTCTCAGCCTCAGCGGGCTCAGAGTCTTTGGGGGGAAGCGGGCTGGTTTGTTGCGTGGAGGTGTTGTTGGTAGGCTCGAGGTCGGGATCTTCTACAGTTTCATCTCCATCGGTAGGACCGTTGATGACATTTGGTGAGGACGCAGCTGGAGGTTTGTCTCCTAACATGTCAGCAGTTTGAGAGTCTGAAGGGCCTGAAAGGGTTGAGAATTAGAAACAGTGATGGTTTCAGTCAACACAGACACACTCAGTCTACTACGATTTATAAAAGACAGGAAAAACATCACATCTGAGAAGCTGAGAGAATGAAAAATGAAACAGTAAACTGCAGGGTTCAAACTCATTGTTCAGGGTCAAATTTAAGCACATTCAAGGTCCATTATCAAGCTTTTCCAGCACATTACCAAAAAAAAGAATGCATGTTTCACTTTGCATCACCTCAGTAAGACCATGTAAAAATTAAAACAAATCTTAGGTTGACTTAAATGTTCTTTGTTCCTCTTTTGTTAAAACAGAGAAAAATGCACCACACAAAAATACTGAAAAAGGAAATGTTTGTCTTATATGCATATAGTGTACAAACTCAAAAAACACATTTCTCTCAAAAATGAAGATGTGCACATGTGAACAAATCAACTTGTTAGAGATGCTCATCTCCACTTGGAACAAACAACCACACAAAACAAGAAATCTGCACAAATGAATAAGTCTGCTCATCAGATATTGATGCTTCTTTCCTACGTGACACAAAAACAGGAGACAGATGTTTGTTACTGTAACTAGTGAAGCACCCACACCACCAAAAATGGGGAAAAGGGAGGAGATCACGTTTAATCGGTTATAACACGAGGTCAGAGCTTTTTGTTTTTTCCTTTTTTCTGGCTGGAGTTTTGCTGGAGCTGTTTTCAGTTTGTTTCTATTTATTTTGAATCCTTGTATTTATAAATTGGTTTATCTTCACATAAAACCACCCTCTACAATGGATATATTTATGAATTGGAGTATTATATGGAATTCCACATTGTAACATGGATAGACAGATTTCAAAATAGCCAGCTGGAATGTTAAGGGGTTGAATAACGGGATTAAGAGGAAGAAAATATTAATATATTTAAAGTTATCAAGAGTTGATATAGCCTTTATTCAAGAAACGCACATGTGTAAGTCAGAAGCCTTAAAACTTAAATGTTCCTGGGTAAGTCTTTTCCAGTCCTGGAACTGGTAAAAGTAGGGCAGTGTTGGTTCTGATTCATAAAGCAGTTAGCTTTACTGAAACAAAAGTAATAACAGATAAGGAAGGTAGATTTATATTGGTTTATGGACAACTACTGGACACACCAATAATTTTATGTAATATCTATGCACCTAATGCGGACATATCCGCCTTTTTTCATAACCTGTCACAGTATCTTTTGGAATTAGAAGGTGCACAAATAGTGGTAGGAGGAGATTTTAATCAAATACTGGATCAAGACTTCGATAGATCACTTCCTAGGAGAGGCACAGAGAGTAAATCTGTAGTTGCCATAAGGCAGATGACCTCAGATTTAGGTCTGAATGATATTTGGCGGACAATGCATCCAGAAGGCAGGGAATATTCCTTTTACTCTCCGCCTCATAATGTTTATACTAGAATCGACTACTTTCTTATTTCTGCAGCCTTAGTGAATAACTCTATAGATTCAAGTATTGGTAATATGGTATTCTCGGATCATGCGCCAATTTTTCTATGTCTTGGAAATATTTTACAGATTCCTCAAAGCCGCAGACGGCGTTTAAATGTGTCCTTAATTAAAGACTCTGGGTTTATTAAATTGATAAGAGATGAAATACAATTTTACAAACAGACAAATAATCGAGAGGACAGGTTAGGTTGAATAAAATTGTTAAATATACGTTGAATGTACTGTACAACAGAAAGGCAGAATACGCTTTATTTCGCATTAATGAAGCATATTGAGAAATGGGAGAAAAGCCGAGTCGTTTATTAGCATACCGTCTTAAACAGAAAGACAGTATGAACCATATCGCAGGCATACGACAATCAGATGGGGGTATTTCAACTTCTATTAGACATATAAATGATGGATTCAGGGCCTTTTACAATAATCTTTATTCTACACGAGGTAGTTTAGATGAACAGAAATTCGAAGCATTCTTTACTGATTTAAACCTGCCACAGCTTTCTACTACTGACCAGCAGATTATAGATGCTCCAATTACAGTGGAGATTACCCGCACAATTAACAGTATGCCACTTAATAAAGCTCCAGGATTAGATGGGTTACCATTGGATTCCTATAGAGCATTTGAGGATATGTTAAGTCTCCTGTTGCTCGATGTTTATAATGAGGCGTTCAAAGTAGGCTCATTACCTCAGTCAATGCACTCTGGACTTATAACATTTATTCTTAAAACTGGGAAAGACCCTTTAGACCCAAGTGGTTACCGCCTCATATCTTTGCTGAATTCTGACCAAAGAATGGCAAAGGTCTTAGCTGGTCGATTAAACGTAGTAATGGCGAAAATAATTAATGCAGACCAATCTGGTTTTGTTCCAAATCACTATGGTTCAGATAATATTAGGCAGTTGGTTAATTTGCAAAATGATGTATATGATTCAGTATATCCAACAGTGGCCCTGTCGCTCGATGCTGCAAAAGCTTTTGATTGTGTTGAGTGGGATTATCTGTTTAAGACATTAGAAAAGTTAGTTTTGGTGATAATTTTATCAGCTGGATAAAGATATTATATGATTCGCCTTCAGCGCGAGTATTGACGAATGGGCTCATATCAGACCTATTCCTTTTACAGAGATCCACAAGACAGGGCTGTCCCCTTAGCCCCGGGCTTTTTGTAATTGCTATAGAGCCTCTGGCACAAAAACTGAGAAATAATGTAAATATATTTGGAATTTCGATGGGTAATAGTCAACATAAGCTTCTGTTGTATGCAGATGATATGTTGTTACTTATGACCCAGCCTGGGAAGTCAATTCCAGCCCTATTAGAATGTATAGAAAGCTTTACGCTGCTTTCAGGGTATCGCGTCAACTAGGATAAATCAGAGGCAATGCCTATGTCAGGACACTGCCCCCATACTTTATTTAAACAGTGGGAGTTTCAGTGGTCCGTGAATGGTTTGAGGCATTTGGGGATACAAATTACCTCGGATTACACTAAGATGGTTCGAGCAAATATGGAGCCAATGTTTGAAAGAATAAAAATGGGATTTGGTGGATGGTCCAGAGTGCGTCTCACAATATGGGGTAAAATTAGTTGTATTAAGATGATGACTGCACCCATGATCTTTTATATTTTATCTAATATTCCATTACACATTCCAGATAAGTATTTCAAAGATCTAGACTTTTTGATCCGGCAGTTTCTTTGGGGTAGCTCACCGCATCGTTTAAGTATTAAGAAACTTCAAGCGAGTGCAAAACAAGGAGGTTTTTCATTGCCTAATTTCCAATGGTATTATTGGGTGATGAACTTAGAGCTTGGTTACCTACTGCACCAGTTAAACCCATCTGGTCCCATATAGAGATGGAAGTTAATGGCGGTATTTCTCCTTGGAGGGAGCTGTTTGATACCAGTCATAAAACTACCCATCCTATAATTGCAAATGCGAAGACATTGTGCTGTAAACTACATAGGGCAGGTCGCTGGGACTTTATTAAATCACCTTCGGCAACCTTATGGGGGAATAAAAGAATTTTAATTGGAGGGACATCGGTTGACTGGTTACAGTGGCGTAAAGCAGGCATCCTTAATGTATCAGATTTATTTGACTGTGGGTATAATAATAATAATAGTTTTAAACATTAGCCTGTGTTATGTACACATACTCAAAAATTATTTACTAGGACTCACCTGTCGTGTGACTCAAGAGTACAAATTCCTTCAGTGTCGTTTTCCATCAAACACTCATTAAAACAGCACGAACCCTGAAACTGCTTATTAAAATAATATGTATGTATGTAAATAATAGTATGTTGCATTATAAAAAAAATTAAGCTTTTGACTGCCCTCCAGAGTTCACGTTAACTTCAGATCTCTGGAAGCTACACTACCCGAACAATGTCAGCTGTTTAGTTTCTATACTGGACAGAAAAAGAGGGGGGGGGGGGGGGGGTTAAAAACAGATTTTCAATTTAAGGTAGAACGGGTGGATTGGCTCCCCTTAAGGAGGACTAATAACTAAAATCTGAAAGTTTAAAGTCGATGAGTAAATCATGCTCGGGTAATAAAATGGAAATGGTCTCATATCACCATCTAGTGTTATAGATTGTAAACACATTTTTCTGGGTGAAGGCTGATAATAGAGAGCGATCAACAGGTCATTTTCTTTTCTATGGGTCTCATTTAAATCCCATTACATCATTTCTGTGGTAAATGAGGACCCTGAAGAACGATTTACTGTCACTGTTAAAGACTTGTAGACAATAGATCGCAGACAGCTGGCTCCGTTTTAACTAAAGAGGAAGTCAAAACAGTTTGGATCACAAGTGTAAGGCAAAAACAAAAATACTACGCCTAATTGAAGCTGACACCAGATAGGCAGTAAAGAAATCAATGTTTTCTACATGCTTTGCCTTTTATTACCAAACTCCACACTAATGTGAGGAATCTCTGGTGGTTTGGACGAACTGTGCAATACGGGAACTCGTCACTACTGTGATGACCTTCAGGGTTTCTGGTGGATATATACACTATATCCACTTCACTATAGTGTAAGGAGTATTCACTCACCACTCATCATCCAAATCATTGAATTCAGGTGATCCAGTAACTTTCACAGCTGTATAGAATCAAGCACCTAGGCATGCAGACTGCTGCTACTAAGTGGAACGACAGCAACTCAGCCATGAAGTGGTGGATCACGTAAAATCCCAGAGTGGGGGTCAGTGGATACTGAGGCAATCGCTCCAAACTTCACGTGGTCTCCAGATTAGCTACAGAACAGTGCACAGAGAGCTTCGTGGAATCCATTTCCATGGCCGAGCAGCTGTAGTCCAAGCCTTACATCACAGAGTGCAACGCAAAGCATGGGACACAGCGGTGTAAAGCACGCCGCCACTGGACTCTAGAACAGGAGAGATGCTTTCTATGGAGTGACGGATCACAGTTCTCGATCTGGAAAGCCGATAGACAAGTCTGAACTTAGCAGTTGCCAGGACAACAGAGCTCCAGGTTTGGTGGCAGGGGGATTTCGGTGTGGGGTTGTTTTTCAGAAGTTGGGCTCAGTCTCTTCGTTCCAGTGAAAGGAACTCTTAATGCTTCAGCATTCAAAGACATTTTGGCTCCCGACTTTATGGGAACAGTTTGGGGATGGCTTCTTCCTGTTCCAGCATGACTGGGCACCAGTACACAAAGCAAGCTCCACAAAGACATGAACTCTGGCATGGGAGTCCTGACCAGAACACCACTGGGATGAATTAAAGCAGAGACTTTGAGCCAGGCCTTCAACATCAGTGTCTGACCTGACAAATGGTCATAAACTCCCAGAAGAGTTGAAGCTGTTACAGCTGCACAGGCGGACGTCGTGAATGGGACGTCACTCAAGTTCATATGATACAATATGACATATTCAATGTTTTGCTTTTTGTATTTTCATATAAAGTCAATACACCAATAAAGCTAGATGATCTTTATGAACCTTCACTGGATGTTTTGTAGCAGATTCATTATTTCTGTTACATTGTGTCCCACCTGTTTGATACATTTTTGCCATTCTTACCAGTTTGCTGCTGCTGGCGTGCGAGCCTCTTTTCCAGAGCTCGCTGTCTGTTCAGCTCGATGCGTTTCTGCTGCTCTTCGGTCAGAGAGGGAGTCGGTGGGGGAGCGAGGGCTTCGGCAATCTGCCCTTGGGGAGCATTAATGAAGCTCTCTCTGCTGAATAGATCAGGATCCCCGAATGTTTCCAGTTCACGTTGTACCTCTTCGTCACCAGCACCTGAACACAATTTCAAGCAATGCTGATAATTAAGTCCTGTGGAATATGGCAAGTATTTCCTGTGTGCACCTGCAGGTGTGAATCCACCGTAGCGCTGTTCGATATAACGATAAATACGGTTTGACGATATAAAAACGTCTGTTTCATTTTACGCTATCGTTTGTTTCGTGGTGTCGCAAAATAAACTGTTTACGGTAATATTTTTTCATGGTTTTGATGGTCACTGTAGTGGCTATATTCATTTCTTAAAGTTCTCTTTCTCTTATATTTAATATAACCACACTACGGACGGACAAGCGCCTGTTTTTATGTGTTGTCGTTAGCAACAACGACGGTAAGACCATCGCGTGTCCGCTTGTTTATTTTCCACATAAACCTTTCACAATAAAGCTCAAGATCCTGTTGAGACTTTTCAAAGTAAACTGAATCACGTGAACGAGTATGGAGACTGTTTACAGATGAGAAGTAAAAAGAGACGCCAGGTGCTAAAAAATAAACCTTAGACTCAAACGTTAGAACAGGCTTTTCCCCGCAGCACGCCGTGTAATAAATACAAAGAAAACGGCGGCCGTTACAACTTATGTCTAAAAATGTATCGTTTCATGCATCGGTTAAAACACTCGACTCCAGCTACATGACGCACAGCTGGAAACACTTCACACAAGTCGAGCTGCACGAGATTCACAGAATTTACAGAAAATGCTACATTTTTGTGATTTATATCGTTATCGGACGATAGAATTCTTATATCGGGAGATGAGATTTTGGTCATATCGCACAGGCCTAATCCACCGTATCCCCATCAGTAATGATTTTTTTTCTTACCATCTGTACTTGTGAAATCTTCATGTGTCAGGGGCATGTCCAGTCGTATTCGTTTAAGACACGTCTATAAAAGGAGGAGGAAAAAATTACAAATTGTGAACATTAGGAATCCCACACGCTTAGAGGAAATATTCTACTGCTTCCTCTCACCTGCACTTCCTTTTTGCTGCCGAGCCTTTCCACTTTGTCAATAAAATCTTCAAATTGCAATTTGGGGTACAACCTGTGAGCCCAGTTCTCCATCTTCTGCATCAGCAGCCGCAGGTCTGCAGCCTAATGGGGCCAACATCAAAAACAGCGAGTAGTGATATGAAAGAGGGCTGTGTGTGATAGGACGTTTCTTCTTCCCACTAAAAAATGACTTCCAGTCATTGGAACAAAAGACTTATTAAAAATGACATCTTAATTTGGTATAACCAACCTTTGGTTCACCTCACTCATTTTTGACCACGACAGAAAGAGAAACTTTTGACCTTTTAGTCTCAAACCAAATTTAGGACATCTATTTCAAATCTGACAGGCCAAACAGATTCAGCTCAAAAACCAATGTTCATTCACATCTGCTAATTGGTGGGACAGATGTTATCATATCCTACCTCGTGTCCTTTGCCTTTGAACTGGATATTGTCAAAGAGAGTGCCCAGAGCTGGAAGCCCTCGATCTGATACCAGCCTGGGAAAAAAATATTAAGACTAAGTTAAACCATTAATGGATTACAAGCAGGGTTAGCAGCACATCCAGGCATATTTGGCTTATCCAATTCAGGATCGTGGATGGCTGAAGCCTATCCCAGCAGCCAGGTCGCCAACCTGTCACAGGGCCAACACAGACAGACCCTCTGAATGGAAATATCAATGCCTTTAATGCACCATGTTCAGTAGGCAGTAGCTTGTTGGGGAGGTAGGGTGTTTGGTTTTCAGGGTGTCCACAACCTTTCTTTTGCCACCTGTTTGTACATAAGGCAGCATAATGAGAAATAGTCACATTTCTCCATCTAAAAATATATATATATTAGGGATGCAACGATGCCAATTTTTTCAAACCGATACGATACCGATACTTGGATCTGAGTACTTGCAGATACAGAGTACAAAAACCGATACTTCTACCACACACACACACACACACAATGAATTGGAAGACAGGTTTTATTTTATTCTCTGCCGATAAAAAATAATATCTTAATAAAAATGACCACAAAAAAAATTTCAAGTGAAAAATAAGCACTTCTGTTAAATTATTGCAGAGTCTCCACATTGTAATTTAACAAAATATCACTGAACTATTGGCACTGTCCCGAGCTTTCAGAATAATAAATAAACACTTCTGTTTGGAATAAAATAAATACAAATTAGGTTTGAGAATAAAATAAACTTTTAAATTATTGCAGAGTGTCCATATTGTAAACAAACAAACAAAATAAGAAAGTATTTGGCATTGACGAACTCCTCATCTGCCCGTGGATCATCAGTCCACTGTGCCGTTAAACCAAGGACTGACATCGCACACACACTGCTTGTCTTTACCAGTTCAGAAAGTTTTGGCACCATTATCTCCCTGATGTGTGGGCGGCTGGGAATTTCATATCGCAGCTCGAGTATGCTGAGAAGACGGTTCAATCCTATGTTTTCCACGACCGGCATTGGCTGGTCATCCAGAGCGATAAAATGAATCGAGCCTCTGTTATTTTAACTGCCCGTGGATTTTCTCTTGACATTTTTCTTCGCTTTTCCAAAACATGAGTTAAAGTTGGCTGTTCCACACTGCTGACATTTTGTTTAGCCTAGCTACAGCAGCCTCCAGTTTCTCTTTTTTTATCTGGAGCTGCCAGTCTCACTCGCCTAACCCTGTGCCTGTTTAGCGTGGAATGTCCCCCTAGTGGCCAATCTAAAAAACTACAACAGAAATGACAAGCCACCCTCTGATTAATGAAATAAGTTAGTATCGGTTCATGGTATCGGTTAACTTTTACAAGTACACACACATTTTACAGTATCGGCCCCGATACCTGATACCAGTATTGGTATCGGTGAATCCCTAATATATATATATATATATATATATATATATATATATATATATATATAGCAAAGTTGCAATTAATTTGAATATTTTATAAAATAAAAATCTATGTTTTTCTTTAATACAGCTTGCAAGTTTTATCCAAAGTATAATCGACGTTCTTACTTAAAAGCTTAATTAACATCCTTTGATTTAGTATAACTTAGTTCTGTCCAGGAACATTGTGAACAGAACAGTAACAGAGGAGTGCCACTGGGAGACCACTGGGAGACCACTGGGAACGATCCTGACTTATTGTTGGCAATACTAACCAGGTTCACACTATAGGTGCACAGAGACTGGAAACAACTAATACTAAACACACTAAAGGCAGTTACAGCACAGTTTTCATCATGCTATACTCAGGGCACGCTGAAATGTGATGGGAGGTCCAGCAAAGATAATCTGAATCTGAGTCTGAAGAAAACCTGTTGCTTCTGGACTGGGGCTGTAATCCAGCAGCACCAGCTCTGCTTTTCATGTGTGGCATAACCAGGGCATCCATCTTTCTCACACACATCCAGGGATGTCTCCAACGCTCTGACTGGGAATTTTGCCCATCCAAATGATGAAAACAACAGTGGTATTAGTCTTTCTTCTTTAAATGACTGGCAGAGTGAAGCTGCACCATCATCACACAGATGCAGTCATCTGTACCCGCCGCTAAAGCGTAAGAAGACGCTGCAGTACTCTGCTGAACGACAGGTGTCACCACTCAGATAACATCACATCACTTTTTTTGTGCAAAGTTCTTTCCACAAACTTAAGTTTCAAACATTTGCAACAACTCTGTGTGTCAGTGCGTCTCTGAGCCTCTGTGCACGATTATTATTCAAATGGTGATAAAACCAGTGCAGTCACAGACTGGTGTGTTCAACCTGGCTGCAACACTGATAGTCTGCACACGTCAATCGATGATTTTGGCCTCCTTGTGTCCCAGCTCACACAAGATGACATCAAATTCCTATTTAAATGCGCATTTTAATGCATTTCGACCCTCTGTCGTAATAGAAAATGTCTTTGCTACCTGTGGGAGTCCAGCTTGGGTTGGGGTCTCTTCACGCCTCTTCTTTTAGCAGTAGGGACATCAGCCAGCTGTGATACCTCACCTTCATCTCCTGCATTGAAAACACATGACAACAGTGTTTCTAACTCATTCTGTTGGCAGCGTGATAACTTCAAGCTTATCTTTAAATCCAGACAAATTATAGATTACAGAAGAAATGTGTTGGTTTGAACAGTATGAATCTTATTTTTCTATGTGATTCTTCATTAAACCATGAATTTAAAATCTTTCTCCTCACATACAAAGTTCTGAATCATCACATCATAGTAATCCTGTAAGAGCACAGCAGCATCTACCATCTGCAAAAGGGTCTCCTTCCTCCTGGCCTCCCCGGCCTGGGGAGTGTGGTGGTGGGAGTGGGGGGAAAGCTTCGTCCTCTATGCCGTCATAGTCGGGAATGTCATGCGGGCTGTTTTCCTGTGGGTCAACCATGGTGAGTCGGTCCTGGAGACAAAGTAAAAGACGTGTGAGCCCCAGTCGTCAACAGCATCAGCATCAAGTTACATGAATTTAACTGCAATTTGAAAAAATGACATTTATTTCTGTGAGAGTAATTCTTTACTGTGTTACAACATCAACATGAAAACCTAAAAAACTGGCATTTACTTTTTTTTTAGCTCAACAGGAGGAGCTGTACAGACTCATCACACCTGGAATTATACCCCGAATTCTGAAATGTACTATTATGATACATTAATGGTCCATTATGTTTGTTTCACAGTTATATAATAGAGGTGGGAATCACCATACATCCCACGATACGATATTATCACAATACTTAACGCATGATACGATATTATTGCAATTTTTAAAAATATTTTGCGATATTCAGATTCTGTACATAAAGGTAAACTTTATCAATATTCATTTATCTAATATCAAAGTCTCACACTCAGTCTTTCTCTCATTTCAGTTTTATTGTTGACAAACTGAACGGTTTGTATTACAGTCTAGTCCAACTTAACTGAATCAACCATCTGGTACAATTATAGCTATTCTGAACTATGCAATTTATGAAAACTATGCAGCCCCTTCAGCAACTGAAGAATTTGAAAGTAAATTAAAACAAAATATAATTTTACATTAAATAAAAAAGTTTTAAACTTAATTAAAATAAAACATGTCTTAAATTAAAATAAGTAAACTGTCATGTTTATTGCTGCCATAAACAAGTTAAACACATTTGGACAGTGAAGGAATGTCAGGATTCTTGCTCAGAAAAAGGATCAACATGCTCTGAAGTCAGAGCACAAAAACCTTTTTGTAACAAAATATCGATTTCTGCTGTCCCTGTATCCATACATTATTAGCAAACAAAATATCACCATACTACACAGTATCGATTTTTCCCCACCCCTATTATATACATAATACAATTTATAGATTTGTATATATTTACATTCTATCAGCACTGGTTGAGAACCTTCGGGCTGATAATGACATTTAAAAGTTACAATTTGGATGAATTATTACTGTGATACTTTTTTGGACTCTGTAGAACCACAGAAATATCATTAAAGTAACAGGTTTGTTTTAAGGTCTTTCAGCTGTTCAGTAAACATCATCATTTCTATAGCACTTTAAAAACACACCTGGTAGACCAAAGTGCTGTACAATACAAATATAGATATAGTAATAAAATAGCAAAAACAAACACAGCAATAAAGTAAACTCTTTTGAGCCAAAATGATGTGACACAGCACACACACAAGAAAAGAAAATCTTCTACATTGTTTTGCTGTTCATTCTAATGCTACCCTTTGTCTTTGAAGGAGACGATTTTCTGTCCAGTATTGAAGTTCAAAGAACAGGGTACACGTCTCCAGTGGACTACTGAACAAATCAGACCCACGGTCATGTTGTGTCACTTTATTTGAGTGATTACTCAGCAGGAATAACAGGGAATGACAAACTGACAGACTGTGAACGATATAAAACAAACAAACAAACAATTTAAACATTTAGAAGTTAAACATCTTCTCAGATTCATTTTGCTGCATATGTCTATGTATGTATTTGCTGTATCGTGTCATTTGTTTGGAACATTAATCTTGATGTATACATAAACAACGTGTTTAAAAATGAACACTGACACAATTAAACACAACATGTGTGCACGGTGACTACAAGCAGAAGCACAACGTTTGTGGACTGTTTGTATCCTCCTGTGGATACAAACCAGCAAGAACCCATCTGATCTCTGTCACTTACCATTAATGAAGTTTGACTTTTATTAATAAATAGAGAGCGCGGATATCGGGCAGATATCACTTCGTCTGGGCCCTTAATGGGATCGTCCGTGAAGCGGACACGTCAGTAGCTCGCAGCTACAGGAAGGTGGCAAACTAAACAAGCTGCTGATCTGACCCAAACCCAAAGAGCTCCCACTCGACTCTGCAGGATTTCACGGTCAGAGCCGCAGCAGGACACGGTTATGTTAGCGGCTACAGTTCAGACAGAACCAAACTGAGACTTTGGGTAAGTTATGAATAATGTAAGCTAACTGCTGTCAGATGAAGGAACTCTAAAGTGTGATAAGTAAATGAAACAGCAGCTCTGTTTAAAATGAAACTTTATTGTCATACCTGTTATGAGCAGTCGACAGAGAAACACAACTTTCAACTTCAGCCACTGCGATGCGCCTTTTTTCCCTCCACAGGAACGAATGAGCGTCTCCTTCCTCGTGGTTGTTATTAGCGGTCAGCAAACAGCAAAATGGTGCGTTAGCGCCACCAAATGGAAAAGTCTGTCAAACTATTTCGCCTTAAAAATGTGTGTGTGCCTTCGCTCCTTCGTCGCTTGCGCTTAGACCCCGAATGTATTTGCATGTATTTGCATATATTATAATGCTGACCAATGACTGGAGAAAACACTGACGACGCGGCTGCGGTCACGGACAAACTTGCACGTGTCTGTTCGGGAATGGCAGATGCTGAGAGGTCCAGCGTTTACATTACCGACTATTTCAAAGTGACAGCCTGAGGTAAATTCTTCTTCAGTAAATTGGACTACCGGACAGGAGGACCTGAGACCCCACCGCACTATTTTTGGTAAGTTAAATGTGTTTGTAAACTAATCCGTAATTTAGGTCCTTAAGGACCTAGCTACGGACCTAGCTAGCTAAGATGAGCACTTGGCTGTTGGGGAAACTTGTTTTGTAAAGTTCGTTTAGCTAACCCGTGCAGGTGAATGAATTTACCCTGACTAAAGAAATCAAGAGAAACGCACCAGGCTGCTCAGTGACTAACCACGGTTACTGTACTTTTATATGAGTATTATACTGTAAGAGCAACAGGCTGGACTCTGCTTCTGCTCCTGTGCAGAGCTGATTATTAAATATGTGCAAACAGCAGCATGTTTTCTGTCGCTTTCCACATGTGGAACGACATTAACGCCAACTTTTAAAAACCTGGAACTTCAGTAACCCCTCATTAGTCAATAGCTACGAATTAAATAGCAAAGCCCTATACTTATGTACTGAAACCAGCTACTTCCGCTTGTCAGCTTAAGTTAAAATGTTACATTTTTCCTCTGATTATTTTTTTAGCATTTTTTTTTACTCAGCTTGTTACAAATATTCAGGTTAAAAAACTGTCCTAATTATTTTTAATGAATTATGTTCACAAAGTCACATGTGCAGTACTCTGTACAGCTTGCATCCTTTAGGACAAATAATTTGAAACATTAATATTTCTTGTTCAATACTGAGCTGATAACACCTCTGTATGTTGTGACCAGGATGCAGCAGCAGACTGAACCTTGACTGAAACCTGCTCCATCATCTCATCTTTGCAGATGTCCATTTATTAAGCATCAACAACTCAAAGGTAAACATGATATTAGAAAATGTGTTAGTATATAAGGCCTTTAAAACAAATAAAAAATAAACAGCTGTCGGCAGAACTGTAGGACTGGACAACTTCAGATCCCGAGTGTGTGAGGACAGAGAAGGATCAGCTCTATTTCAGATTTGAGAGATAATCTTTATATTTCAGTTTGTGATGATTCTGTTCTGTTTGTGATTACAGGAGCCGTCCTCAGATTCAGACCTCAGCACCACCCAGTGACAGCAGACAGATCATCTTATATCTTAAATCTTTGTAGTAACTCCAAAATTAACTGAAGAAAACAGTACAAAGGTTAAAGTACCACATGTGCTGTCAGTGAAAGCTGCAGCTGTTTTATTGATAAATTTAAAGACAAAGTCAAAAGGATTAATCACTCATGTAACTGTGTCACTATACATCAGCATTAACAGTACCTCAGTTTGGTGTTTCAGAAAACTGCTGATCTCAGACCTGCACAACTTCTGTTTTAAACACTGAATGTACTCAGCTACATGAAGGGCACATGATGTTTTCTCTGACACAATTAAATAAAACCTGATTAAAGTCAAAGGTTGTTACTTGTATTTGAACTAAAAACTTGATCAGGAATTCTTTCACTGTTTTTTGACAATAGTGTGTTATTTATCATAAAGTAGTTCAGAGTCATTCATACCAGAGTAACCAGAGAGCACAACATATATTTAACTTTCTACAGGACTTAAAGCTATGATATTATGTAAAAGTCCAGAGCCTCTGAGGATTATCTGAGTACTTCTAACATTACACAAAGCAAAGGTCTCCATCAGTGTTCATGAAATGCTGGGTTTATCCTTCTTGTGAGGGAGCTGCTGGTGAAGATCACGAGCCCTGCTTGATCCCGGCGATGAGTTTCAGTCTTCCTGGTGTTTCTGAAATGATGCCTCTCACTGTGGGGCAACAGAACATCTGGCACAGGACAGCTGTAATGAAAGAAATTGAATTAGTTTTGAAAAAAAAAAATCTTGGAAATGCCCTATATGTGAGAAGCAGATTTTGTATTTACTTTTCTTTTGCCAATCAAGATAACTAGAAGTATAATTTTCACCATACAATTACTAACCTTGTCATCTCCTGCACTGTCTGTTTTGGGCTCTGGGCTTGTCCTTTCCAGCGCTCATGAGACTGCTTTTGGTGCACTGTGGTATGAGGTGCTAACCTGTTGACAGTGTTGGGAAGGTTAATTTTAAAATGTATTCCACCAAAGATTATAGAAGTAATGTATTCTGAATACTTTACAACTACATGAATGTACTATTGCTGTGTGATTTATTACTCTTACTGAAGGCTACTCGCCATACCAATACCAACTAGATGTTAAAATCTTAATATAAATGAGTAACAGTAGGTGGACATTAGGTAAGGCTGCACTTTTTGCAGCGATCTCGTGTAGAAAACTATTCAGTGCATATATAAAACAGGTCAGCGGCTCCGAACCGTAGTAAAGGGACCTCTGGCTAATACATCATGTCGGGCTCGTAGCTGAAAACTAGCTTTACTTTGTTGTCTGGGTCAACTTTGCTAGTGAGAGAGAGAGGCGTTGAAAGGCTGCTTATTGTTTCGGAGGAAAACAGGAACACAGTGTACAGTCCAGTCTTAACAGCTTTCTTACAGCTGGGCTCATCGGGCACTCTTTTTGGCTGCAGTGGTTATTATTATATTTACATGCTTCCAGCTCCCGTTTCTGCTCAGTGACAGCTCATACTTTTCCTTTTTCTCCCTCCCTCGCTCACAGACACATAACGGGTATGGCAGTCCATTCTCCCTGCAGCACAGACTACACTGCCCATGAGGCTACATTGTTTAGGGCGATGCCTGTAACACTCTGCTATTGCCTTCATATTAAATCATTTTGTTTGGGTTTCCACCGGCGTGGAATTACCAAAAATAGAGAGACCATAGCCTAACATATGAAAAAGGAAAATACCGCCATGTAATCCATTTATTTCAACAAACTAACTGTGTTCTCAATATCACCTATTGAACAGTAACGGATACATTTACTCATATTTTGTATTTTAAATACGTAACGCCGGTGCATGTATTGCGTTACTGCCCAACACTGCCTGTTGATGAGATCTTGTGCCGTTCCTAAAACACCGGCCTCCAACTCCTAAGGAGACACGGGTGTACCTAAATATAGCAAATATTAGCTTCAGGCTAGCTTGCTACGACAAATAGGCTAATACCAGCACTTTACCACAACTTCACCAGATGTAGCTAAAAAAAACTAAACTAATGTCCAGTCCAGTGGGACAGCAAGGAAAGATGACAAAAAATGATTACTTACTTGCGGTTTGGAGGGTCAAGCTGAAATTGAAGCAGCCATTGAAAGAGAGAAAGATGGCAGCTTGGTCAGCACTAGTGGCCTCTATAATGTATGCAAATATATGCGGGCCGGAATCCCCGCCCCCCTCCCAGCGCGCACCCGGATGCCAAAACAGTGCCAGCAGATTGAAACTGAAAAATGGTTTGAAACCGAAAAAAAATGGATTGAAACCGAAAAATGGATTGAAACCGAAAAAAAAAATTGTAAGCGAAAACAAAAGAATTACAGTTTCAATTAATTGTTTTTCACTATCAATTTTTTTTTCGGTTTCAATACAAGATTTTTGAGTACATTTATTTCAATGACAATATTTTTTTTCGGTTTCAATATTTTTTTCGGTTTCGTTTCAAGGTGGCATCGTTCTGATCCCATAGGGTCAGGCCAAAATCCTTTCCACGCCCACCCCGTGACATCACGCTCCAAAGCCCTATATGGCCTGATGACTTTCACCGAGGGGCGAATCTAGGATCAGTTCTTTGGGGGTGCTGAGCCCCCAGAGAGCTGCTCAACCAGGCAAGATCAACTTTACTCATCACGATGAGACGTCTTCCCTGTCTCTGCAGTCCCTGCATCCCTACATGTCTCCAGTTGTCCTCTGTCTGTCTCCTCGGTGCATTTAAACCCCTGTTCCTCCCTGTCCTCATCGTCTGTTGTCCTCGTCTCTGTTATCAGTCATCATAATTTTACCATGTCTGTGCAAGTCTGCAAATTTCTTTATTAAATCATAAGATTCTTAAATTCATCACGTCTCTCTGTGCCTGGGTCCTCGTCAGGATACATGACATCACTGTTTTGCAACTTTGCCTACGGTACAATGTATGAAAAGATCTTTACTGCAGATACTACTATGGCTCTGTAGATTTTTTTAAATTTTATTTTAACCTACGTCGCCTCACCTTGACTGGCACATCTGTCTATCACTTTTTGGTAGTCAACTCTCTCTGTTTCACTGTTCCCTGTCTGTTTTCTTACCTGGTTCTTCCTGACCTTGTACTTTCTCCTCATGTTCCCCTCTTTCCTCTCTCCCTCTTTGGACTGACAATCATACACAAATAGATTGTATTCAATTAGATGAACAAATTACATTAATATGAAAAAAAATATGAAAAAAAATACTGTTAAGATCACTAATAAAAAGTCCTCTCTCAGTGTGTTTTCACCACAAGGCAAATAACCAAACCACGTGTTCATCTAATAAAAGATGTACATTTGTAAAGATTTCTTACTTTTTTTGACAATAGTTGTTGTTTGTGGGACACACTACTAAAAATATAAAAAGCATACAGTACGTACTTGAGATGGAACATTTTAACAACAAAAGTATAGATAACCCCTCTCCCCTCCCAAAATGGTTTGTTCCAGCTCGCCTCTCCCCTGCTTTGGCGCCCTTTCTGCCAGAGCGATGGTGTCTGAGACGCAGCGGAGCGGAGGTGGAAGCGCCTGCCTTAAAACAGGACATATTAGCTGCATTTAACCCCAAGTTACTCTTTATATAGTTGGGTAGGAGTCAGGCCATGTTTCTTTTTAGCTGAAAAACATTACACCAGGTAACCTGCTGTGTTGAAAACGTGTTTTCCGGCGATGTTTCTACCCTACAATCCGTCCTGCTCTGTAGTAAAATCAGCGATACTTGATCGTCTTGTTGCTCCCATTGAAATGTATACAGCCTATTTAAAATCTAAAACTTAACATTGTCTGTAGCCTGCTGTTGTTACCACTGTCCTGTTTGAAAAGGAGAGAAGCTGCTTATTTTGTCATATGTGCCGATATTAAACCCAAAGTACTTACTAGCTAACTGACTGGATTCCCATTAACCTTATAACTGCTGTTGTGTGTGTGTGTGTGTGTGTGTGTGTGTGCAGAGAGACAGCCAGGTTCATGATGGATATGAGGAAGTTTTTTCAAATAAAGGAGCCACATTCAGGTAAAAGTGTAAGATCAAATGATCCATCAATCAAGGATAATGTTGGATCAGTGTTTCAATATTTATATCCTTTATTAGATGTACATGTGGTTTGGTTATTTGCCTTTTGGTTGAAAGTACACTGAGAGAGGACTTTTTTATTAGTGATCTTAATAGTATTGTTTTTAATCTAATTGAATACAATCTATTTGTGCATGATTGTCAGTCCAAAGAGGGAGAGAGGAAAGAGGAGAACATGAGGAGAAAGTACAAGTTCAGGAAGAACCAGGTAAGAAAACAGACAGGGAACAGTGACAGGCACAACACAAACTGTTAAACTGGCAAAGAGAAAACTTTTTGAAGCTCAAGAGTGAGGCTGGTGCCATCCCAGATATGTTAACATTGTACAATCTTCTGGATAATCAGATCTTCACCACACTGAAAACTGTTATTCAGGTTGCCCTAACAAACCCAGTTAGCAGCTGTAGCTGTGAGAGGTCTTTTAGTGTCTTGAGTCAGCTCCATACCTGGCTGAGGAGGACCATGGGTCAAAGCAGACTCCAGCACCTGGCTGTGCTGCGAGTCTGCGACATAGGATAAAAGAAAAGAAAAACTCTGCAGAGCCATATTAGTATCTGCACTAAACATCTTTTCATACGTTGTACCAGAGGCCAAGGTGTCTCCATTTTTTTAAATTTTTAATAATATTTTGTACATTTAAAGGACTCTTCTATTTTTGGAGTGTATTTTTATGTATCTGTATTGTATTATACAAACACTTTAAAAGTGAATCTCTGTCCAAAAAATGCACTCAGTTTACTTTTTACTCACTGTGAGCATCATTCATTATTCTCCTCAGTAATTAAGGTTAGGATATGTTTTTTATTCCAATCCATTCTTCAGCATTTAAATAACCTTGATCAGATTTGATGGTTTTGTTACAGACTTTTCAAAAAAGTGTTTTGCTTTTCTTTCACAAATGTGGGATTAAATTGTGTTAAAATGTACAAAACAGTGATGTCATGTTTTGTGACGAGGACCCAGGCACAGACAGACTTGATGAATTTAAGAATCTCATGATTTAATAAAGAAATTTGCAGACTTACACAGAGATGGTAAAATTCTGATGACTGATAATGGAGATGAATACAACAGACGATGAGGACAGGGAGGTACAGAGGGAACTCGGGACAACTGGAGACATTTAAGGATGCAGGGACTGACAGAGACGGGGAAGAAGTCTCATCGTGACGAGTACAGTTTATCTTGCCTGGATGGGCAGCTCTCTGGGTGCTCAGCACCCCCAAAGCTCTGATCCTAGAATCGCCCCTGACACAGACATAGCGGGCTGGGAAAACCATAACTTGATTATTGTCTGTAGCCCACATGATTAAACACTTTAGTTACATAAAACATGTGAGTTTAGATTTTATCTACTGTATAGCCTGTATAGTAAATTAATATGTAGCCCAATAAGTATAAAATCCAGAAAGCTACACAACATGGGGCGGTTCATTTACAAACACAGGTCTAACTTGAGTTTCACACAGTTTTTATTAGAAAACAATCAAATTGTTAAATGCTTAAAGTACACAAACTGTCAGAAATCTGCACCGTCATGAACAGAAATTTAAAGCTAGCTTTTCGTGATTTGTTGATTAACCCTCCGAGGTCTAAAGCCCACGTTGTGCACATCAACATCACAGATTTGTACAAATAAAGTTGATAACAAAGACATGTTAAATATTACGCTCTGGAAACAGCTCGGTTGTTTGGAACATGCTGTTTTGTTGCCATAGCGATGCCTCCAGGGAAAAATGAGGGAGCAGAGCAAGAATGAGACCATATTAGTGGATATATGTTTGATAACTTTGCCTAACAACCATAAAGAAATGTTTTATATTTTGTGTGTTATTGAGCTTTAATCCTGCATGAAGGCCCAGATGAATCTCTTAGAGTAGAACTTTACAGGAACTATTAGAATAAATAAAAATAATAACACATTGACTGCTTTAGTCTTTTAGATTCACTTCTGTCTGTTTTTTTTGTCTCCATTTAAAAGATATCAAACTCTGAGCAAAGAACTTGATGTAAAAAGAATCTCTGCACATTCCACAGTCTTTGCTGCTAAAGTGACATCACAGCATTTAAGCATGTTTTGAATGAAAACATCAGCATATGAACACAAAACTGAAGAGACACTGCAGCCGTATGAAAGCAGACCACTATTTAGTGACATTTCGACGTTTCCCTGAGGATTAACTGCTCTGTAATTTACCAAGAACTAAAGTAAGCTCAAATTTCAGTTTCTAAACTTAAGATCATTTACTTAAATATATAAAGCCTGATTTTCCTGCCTGCCAGGACAGTATTTATGTACTTTACATTGTGCAAGACTAGACTATATTTTCCATCATAGAGAGGATGATGTGGATCTATTATTCAGGAAAACAAATGAAGACTTAACTGATGTAATATTTGACAAATTATACATAAATGAGAAAATGTTCTTAATCATATCTGAGTGACAGAAGCTCTTTTTAACACGATTATTTCTGAGATTATTTTGTTCATTTAGGAAAATAGAAAAGACTTTTGTTCTCAAACAAACTATTATAATTTCTGAGAAACTGAGGCTGCGTCCACATGTAAGAATAAGAATAGCTTTATTTATCCCGAGGGAAATTCTTTTGTCATGCTCAAAGCAGCAGGAGAGACAGAGGAACAGATGAATAAGATATAAGATATACAATATATACAATAAGAATAGTAGTGTACAGTAATATACAGTAACAACAAAGTAATATATATAACTACATCCTGGTGAATAAATAACTGAACTATCAGTGCAGGCGATTCTAGAAAGTGACGTAGTATTGTGCAATAGAATAAAGGGAGTAGCAGCGTATGATGGGGGATGAAACAAATATTCAATAAGGTACTGTTGGGTAATATTGCACAGTCTGGAAGGGAACAGAATAACATTGGTAATCGTCTCAGGAAAATCACCTGAGGAAGCGCTATACAGTCTTATTGCCACCGGCACAAAGGATTTACTGTGGCAGTCAGTTCTGCATTTCGGGGCAATGAGTCTTTTGCTGCGTTTGCCCTGCTGGTCCATCATGGGGGCGTGCATGGTGTGGGAGGGGTTGTCCATGATAGAAACAAGCTTTTTTAGCATTCTCCTTTCAGACACCTCCTCCAGGTTCTCAAGTCTGACACCCAGGACAGAACCAGCCTTTCTAATCAGTTTGTTCAGCCTGTTGGCATCATGTACACGGCTGTTTTTGAAAGCGCAGCTTTGTCTCTGCATTTGGGCCTTTCGTCCACACCTAAGCAGCAGATTGAGTCACTGGTGAGATTTTTAAAAACTCCTGCCAGGGTGGAGATTTTTGAAAACGACGTTTTTGTGTTTAGGTGTGGACGAGGAAAACGGACATTTACTCAGGCAATGTCAAAAGTGTGCGCCGCTGTTGACGTCACGCGTGTTCTTGACAGCGTTTCAGTTTGTTTTTAGCGTTTACATGTGGAAGGAGATATTTTTTCAAAACTGCACATGTGGACTGGATTTTTTTAAAACGAAAAAGGAAAACGTGCGTTTTCAAACATAGCCGTGTACGTTCGGACGCAGCCTGAAGTCATCACAAAAAAAGCAAATTCTCTGAACATTCTGAGTTGAGGTTTACTGATCATTGTTGTTTTGTGTTCCTTGTAGTCAAAATGAGTGGAATAGGAGATGGATTCCAAAATTACCGTAATGGTAAGCACATGTGCTCAGTCTTGAAATTGATGAAAAACAGATTTTCAGCAGATAGTTATGAATGCTAATTAAAAGATTAAATGATCTTGCAGACCGGCAGGTTACCCCACAAAGGTCTTCAAGTGGAGATCAGGAACATGCTAATGAACCAGTTAACCAACCAGCTAATGATCCAGTTAATGAACCAGTTGATGGACCAGCTAACCAACCAGCTAACGAAGATATTGGTGGACTCCGGGGCTACATGGTCGATCTTTATCTTGCTCTCCGTGATATTGGTCGGAGGCTGGATGCGCTAATAGCTTCAGTATTGAATCAATATGACGATTACCTTTACGATGACAATTACAATGTCAACAATCGAAATATTAATGTGAGGGACAATAATGCCAATGCTGACAACAATGTCAACATTCAAAATGTTAATGTGAGGGACAATAATGCCAATGCTGACAACAATGTCAACATTCAAAATGTTAATGTGAGGGACAATAATGCCAATGCTGACAACAATGTCAACATTCAAAATGTTAATGTGAGGGACAATAATGCCAATGTTGACAACAATGAACAGCATGAGGATCATAATGCTGTTGTTGTTGGTGGCATTGAAAATGAGGATTCTGATGAGGCATTTGAAGACTGTGAGGATGTTCACCAGTACATCCCAGAAGAGGACCCTCAGCCAGGTGTTTCCAGGAGGAGGTCTAGAGAGATGGATGAAGAAGACGTGGAACCAAACAAAAGAATCAGATGGAGCGAGGAGTTTTCTGATGATGACTCTGAATTCTTCTCTGCTTCTGACACTGATAGCGTGGGCTGTCCTCATGCTGGTAATATTGCCGATGAGGACATCAATCAGCAGGTAACAGAAGAAGAGCCGCAGCCTGGTGGATCCACGAAAAGGTCCAGAGAGGAAGATGTTGACGAAGAAGGTCGTAATAGCAAAAAATCCAGGCTTGCACACTCTGATTCGGGGACCAGCTCAGCTGTGTACGACCACTCTGAGAGCAGCAGTGATGAACTTTTTGAAGATGCGCACGAAGAGCTTGACAACCATGAAGCTGGAGGCTCGAGGAAGCGTTCCCGAGAGGACTTTGAGGAAGAAGAGGAATGTTTGCCTGTGTGCAAATTTCGGAGGTGTTCAAATGAGTCCACCAGCAGCAGTGATGAAGACTAAGACTATTTCGACGGGTTTCTTCAGTATCCTTTTAGTAGGCTGATGGCCTACTCAGGTGACCCTGAATCCTCCATGCTGCAATAAGCTGGGCATACACTGTGCTGCGATTTTTTTCAGTCACGTTATTCAGCTCCTGCTCAAACTGATTGACTCGCAGGGGTGAGAAGTTTGTGCCGTGGCTTGTGTCCAGATCACATGCCGCACCGCCGTTCTACTCCGTCTTTTCACTCTCATTTCTGCGTTTGCGCGTGCGCAGTGTGAGACGCTGCGGTGACACCCTCAGGACGACCGACAGGATTTCAAACAGGTTTGATTTTCTTACGAGCAAACGATTGATGATCGGGAGCTGGTCGTGAGGCGTTAATCGCTTCTCGTTACCCCATGTAGACGATGCACGACACACGATCAAGGCCAAACTCGGGACGATGCCCAAAACGGTCGCACGACTGAAAAATCGGCTCAAAATGGGCCAAAAATCGCACAGTGTATGCCCAGCATTAGGCTGCCGGGGGATTCCCATGATGCACTGGGTGCTTCTTCTTCACCCACTATGTTTAATAGACCTCTCTGCACTGAATGGTACTTGTTATTAACCTCTGGTTCTCTTCCACAGCATGTCTTTATCCTGTTTTCCTTGCCCCTCCCCAACCGGTCGCAGCAGATGGCCGCCCCTCCCTGAGCCTGGTTCTGCTGGAGGTTTCTTCCTGTTAAAAGGGAGTTTTTCCTTCCCACTGTCGCCAAAGTGCTTGCTCATAGGGGGTCATATGATTGTTGGGGTTTTCTTTGTAAGTATACCTTACAATATAAAGCGCCTTGAGGTGACTGTTGCTGTCATTTGGCGCTCTATAAATAAAATTGTAAAGCGCTTTGAGGGGTCCTGAAAAGCACTTTACAATTTTATTTATAGATAATAAAATTAATTTATAGATAATAAATGCAATCCATCATTATTATTATTATTATTAAAATTGAATTCAAAATTGAATAGATGTCACTGTGATGATTTCTTCCCTCCATAGAAAGCTTAGACCCAAATGCAGATTCAATGCACATGGTTAAACTATTTATGAGACTTTGTTTAAAGAGAGCGAATGGAGAACGTGGCTCGAGCTAGGAGTGTCAGCAGAGAGCAGGAACCAGAGGAAAAGCTATCGAGAGACTGAACACCTGGCTCCTGATGGGAACAATCCAACGGGAATTCTGCAACAGAGGGAGAAGAAGTTGAAGTTGAAAGATTTACGCTGTGTCACATGAAAATATTCCTTTGCGGCATTTGATTGAAAATAATTACTTTGATTCCATCACATCTTAAATGAATAGTGCTGGACGGGTAAGGGAGTTTGAGGGTAGGATGAGTATGTTGGCAGAGGAGACCTGAACACAGGGAAAACAAGGTTAAACACAGGGAAGCAGCAAGCCAGAACTGGAGCAGAGGTGAAGCCTAGTTACCACTGGAGATGGCAGAACAAACTGGCGAGGAGTAGCAGGCAGCGCTGGTTTAAGAAGCCCTCCTGCTGATTGTTTGCAGATGAGGCCCAGGTGAGATGCTGGAAACTCCACCTCTGAAGTGTAGACACAGTATCCCGATTCCAAGTGGAAAAGCCCCTCAGACACTTCCATGGTGCATGACAAGAAGGATGAGAAAGCATTCATTATCCATCCATCCGTCCGTCAGCGTAATGCCTAAAAGTTTATTCAGATGTAAATATATTACATTTTTAAATAAAGATCATCAGTGTTTTTAATGACACTGCATTTCATTCATGTGTCTCTATTGGACAGTGTTGTAGAAGTTACAGAAGACAGGAAGCAGTTCCAGCTTGGCCTGACGTTTGATCACTAGTGATGTGCGATACCACTGATTTCCTTTCCGATCTGATACCAAGTAAAATTCAGGATGGTATCGACGTTACTGATCCGATACTTTGTACAAAAACTTTACTCTTTTATTGTATCTCAAATTATAGCGTCATAATGATTACAGGACATCAGATTACTTGTTCTTATCACTTAATAATGCAGAGTTCATCATATAGAAATAAAAAAACTGAAGCTGTGCTATTTGAACATGTTGCCTGCCTGCAGCACTAAAGGACTCCGTGAGAGACATCTGTCTTGTAGCATCACCTGGCTGAATGATGGTCTCTTATACTGATGCTTCACAGAGGTTTTATTGGAAAGGTTTTTATTGAAACATTCAGTGAAGACACCGTAAGAGCTAGGAGCAAAACAAAACCAGCAATATTAATACCATAACATCAAAGGAAACAAATTTCTCCTGCTCACATATAGCATATACATCAAATTTACATCACTCAATTCATTATATCACCTCACTAACTTACAACTACACATAAAGGTCAAGGTTAACAACATAAACTCTATTAAACGACATTTTGATTGCATGTAACTTATTCCGTTAAAGGAAACATTAACAAACCTTGTGCCACTGTCAGCCAGGTACTAATTGGCAAAGGAAACGTACATATTTTTCACTTTAAGGCACACTATTTACCATATCCTAAAAGAAACATTACTAACAGCCCTTTAACGGTTTTGCGCCAGTTTCCTATTTCAGAATAAAAGCATGGATTTCAGAATAAAACCGAAGTGCCTTTCAAACAAACGTAAAAATTGCGCCAGATCCGCGGTCCCGAACCGTAGTAAGGAAACCTCTGGCAGTTACTTGAAAGTTCCGTAACTGGCTCGTAGCCGGCAACAGCTTACTATACAGGTCAACTCCGCTAGCAAAAAGATCGAAGGAGGCGTAGGAAACTGCTTCACCGAACTTTATTTCTTCTCCAAGGCACGAACACCGCGTACAGTGGGCTGAAACAGTCTACTCACAGCGAGCATCGCCGACACAACTCTGGCTGTCGAGGGAGTTATTATATTCCTTTTATTTATTTCCTTTCCGTCTCTTCTGTAGCTAACCGTTACTTTTTCTTCTTCTCCGCTCTCTCTCCACACACCCACACACGGCAGTCCCGCCACACACATTCCAAAATACATTTCCCATCAGGCTTCACCCTTAAAGGGCCATGCCTGTAACAAAATATTTACCAAATTTAAAGGTCATTTACATGTCTCGCCCTAGCAGCACCTGTCCTCCTCCTCTTCAGTTCGCCTCAACATAAGCTCGTCATATTCTGTGATATGATTTACTCTGAGGTGTTTGACGAGGTTAGCGGTGTTGCCACAACACCTCACTTTCTTGCCACATGTATCGCAAACCACGTCTCGGCTGTTTGTGGATGTAAAACACGTGCACACATGACTCCAGTTACGCTCAGCCATTGTTGTGAGTGCGCACGCCAGAGGCTGCCACACATTTATACAGCCGTATTTCACACATGGCTATAAAAGGCGGGAGAGGGAGTAGTTCTTTCCAATGTAGACAATCCGAATGATCGTTTCTTTCTACTGTGTTCCTGTTTATGAAAAACTACAATTTTACCCAAAATGATTAAAATATGGATATTTTAATGTGGAAACCTTCTGTTTCCACATCTGGACTTTCTGTTGCTGCTGTGAAACTTTCTTTGAAGTGGCTCAAAGTTGTAATTGATAATCAATTCCCACACAATGTGAGAATCCAATCAATTTGTTTATCAGGGGAAAGGTGTGGTTTTTTTAGGACACAGGAGCCTAACATTAACCGGTTTAATCTTAGCTTATTTCCATAAGAAGAAAAACATACTGAGAAAGAGATCACCAAAATATACATGTACAAATGTGAAACGGTCATATGTAGTGTGAAAGAGCTATTTGACATCTTTAACCTCCTAGGACCTGCCGTCCACATATGTGGACATCGCATTTTGGTTTATTTAGACCAAAATACTCAATTTTGCTCTACAAGGGCCTGATATCCATTCACGGGGACATTATACTGCTACAGTTCTATCAAAATTTTAAATGAATATCCTCACATGTGGCTTCGATTTTTCATAAAAACAAAAATAAGGTTAAAAAAAAAAATCTGGTAATTCTTTGTGTTTACATTCATTGGACCCAATCAGCTCAAATATCAAAGACAAATTAAAAATGCATGCTGTGGAAGAGTTTGGGTCTTAGGAGGTTAAATTCAAAGTAATGTATAAATCCACTTACATAAAACATGAAAAGGCGGAGCAGCGATGCCCATCAGCCAGTGGATGATGGTGGGGCAAGATGGCAGCTTCCACAACATGACGCCAGCTCCTGTGTATTTTTAGTAGATAAATGATACGTTTATGACAATGTATCAATTTGTTGGACGATGTAATTACACCTTTGTTATGTAATTAGAAGCAAAAATGATTTTTTTAATCAAATCACCTCAAAAAATTACTGTCCTTACTTTCTAATTGATTCTTTACCTCTAAAAGGGGCGGCTGTGGCTCAGGAGGTGGAGCAGCTCATCTACTAATCAGATGGTTTTTGGGTCGATCCCTGGCTGCTCCAGACTGCGTGCTAACTGGCAAGACATTAACCCCAAGTCACTCTCTGATGAATGTGTGTGAATGTTAGATAGAAAGCACAGATAAAGGGCTTCTATGAACAGCTGTGAATGAGGCGACCTGTATAGAGCGCTTTGAATGTTCAGGTAGAAAAGCACTGTAAACATTTCTCTGTGTTGATTTCTTTTAGACCTCAAACATCACTCACCTTGTTGCAGGTTTCTTTATTAATGCTGAAAACTAATGATGTGCGGATCGATCCTGAAATATCGATTCCTCCGATACCAATCATTTATGTTCTAGAATCAATTCTCACATTAAAATATCGATATTTTAGTAATTTAGGGTAAGTTTGTAGTTTATCATTAACAAGAACACAGTGGAAAGAAACTATAACATTGGGATTGTCTACAGTCAAAGGAACTACTTCCTCTTCCGCCTTTCATAGTCATTTGCGAAATACGGCTGTATAAATGTCTCGCAGCCCCTTGGCGTGCGCGCTCACAACAATGGCTGAGCGTAGTTGGAGTCATGTGCGAACCTATTTTACCTCCACAAAAACTGAGACGCGGTTTGCGATACGTGTGGCAAAAACGTGAGGTGTTGTGGCCACACTAGGGAGACATTCAAAAAGGTTGTTGTGTGGGGGGATAAATACATTTTACAGTGTTTATTTATCGGATAAAATACGTTAAATGTCCGGAAACAGCGGGGGTGTCCAAGTTCAGAGGCTGCTTCCACCTGAGGACCCGGCCTTCGCGGTCTGAAGAAAGCCGGGTAGTACGTCACGAGCTCCCTCGGTGGAGTGAAACTGCCGTCTGCTCCTTGCTATCTAAAATATAACCGGGCGCTGACGTAAACTCTCGACCGTCTCACACTTCTGTTTAATCAGTTTTCTGTTTGACGTTTATTCAGCTGTGTGAAAACCCCGGAGGAACCCTCCTGAGGGATTAATAAAGATAAATTTAATTTAATCTAATCTAATAACTTTAATCTCAGCCAAACTGATTTACTCACGAACAAATAAAACACTAAAAAACCAAACAATAACATTTTAAGTTAGAAGTTTACACAGCTACATTCTCACCTGAAAATATGTTAAAAGTTTTTTTTTGCGACCCAGAAAGAGAAATAAGAGTAATATTAAAACTAAGCAGCTGCCGTCATTGTTGGAAACAAGTACTCTGATGTCCTGTAATCATTATGATGCTATAATTTGAGATACAATAAATAAAATAAGTTTTTGTACAAAGTATCGGATCAGTATCGTCGATACCTCCCTGAATATTACTTGGTATCGGATCGGAAAGGAAATCAGTGGTATCGCACATCACTACTGAAAACCCAGAAGGGAAACTGACCTTACTGCTTCCTTTAAGCATCTAGAAGCTGCTTGACATCTTTACAGATCTATCATTTCAAAACTGTCTATAATATTTCTTTACAAATACATATTACATATTGTAATTTTGCTGTTAATTCATCTTTGCATCTGATAGGAGAATCCCTCCCTATTATGATTTCAGTTTCATCGCTGGACGAAGCTTCAAAGACTTTCATTCATGCCACCAGCATTCTCTATATCCAAACTATTGCGGCTCCTCCAGCCAGCGGCCGCGGCAGGCTCAACACGAGGACACAGATGACGCGCAACAGTAAACACATGAGATACACATCTGTACTATGTGCTACTTTTATTCCACATACAACTGTCCACTATACAAATCGGCACACGGGCTCAAACCATTAAACAAATGCACAGACTGCACAAATAACTGCACCATGTACTATGCCAAATTACAACATTGGCCTGTTGCATAACTTAGTGCATAAGTTTACATAAACCATCAAGTTACAGTCAAAAATGCATCAAAATGATTCAAGCTGCGCTCAACAGAAGGTTTCGCCTCATGCTCACCCTCCCTTTCTGCTCATCAACATCAGGTGAGTGCAACCACATTTATCACCTAACACACCCATGAGTCACGCCCCACACCCGTGTACCAATACAGTGAGTGCATTTAAACCAACCCACTTAATCAATAAAGGAACAACTCATATGACTCCTACACAAACTACTGCCCAACACATAGATTAAGCTCGTCAAACATCTTTCTCATCAGTTCTTTGGAAACAACAGAATGACTTCAAGGCGTTGCCGTGCATTTGTGTATTATGTTGGGTTGGATGGTAGCAGGGGCGATTCTAGGATCAGAGCTTTGGGGGTGCTGAGCACCCAGAGAGCTGCTCAACCAGGCAAGGTAAACTGTACTCGTCACGATGAGACGTCTTCCCTGTCTCTGTCAGTCCCTGCATCCTTAAATGTCTCCAGTTGTCCCGAGTTCCCTCTGTTCCTCCCTGTCCTCATCGTCTGTTGTCTTCATCTCCATTATCAGTCATCAGAATTTTACCATCTCTGTGTAAGTCTGCAAATTTCTTTATTAAATCATGAGATTCTTAAATTCATCAAGTCTGTCTGTGCCTGGGTCCTCGTCACAAAACATGACATCACTGTTTTGTACATTTTAACACAATTTAATCCCACATTTGTGAAAGAAAAGCAAAACACTTTTTTGAAAAGTCTGTAACAAAACCATCAAATCTGATAAAGGTTATTTAAATGCTGAAGAATGGATTGGAATAAAAAACATATCCTAACCTTAATTACTGAGGAGAATAATGAATGATGCTCACAGTGAGTAAAAAGTAAACTGAGTGCATTTTTTGGACAGAGATTCACTTTTAAAGTGTTTGTATAATACAATACAGATACATAAAAATACACTCCAAAAATAGAAGAGTCCTTTAAATGTACAAAATATTATTAAAAAAATTAGAAAAATGGAGACACCTTGGCCTCTGGTACAACGTATGAAAAGATGTTTACTGCAGATACTAATATGGCTCTGCAGAGTTTTTCTTTTCTTTTATCCTATGTCGCAGACTCGCAGCACAGCCAGGTGCTGGAGTCTGCTTTGACCCATGGTCCTTCTCAGCCAGGTATGGAGCTGACTCAAGACACTAAAAGACCTCTCACAGCTACAGCTGCTAACTGGGTTTGTTAGGGCAACCTGAATAACAGTTTTCAGTGTGGTGAAGATCTGATTATCCAGAAGATTGTACAATGTTAACATATCTGGGATGGCACCAGCCTCACTCTTGAGCTTCAAAAAGTTTTCTCTTTGCCAGTTTAACAGTTTGTGTTGTGCCTGTCACTGTTCCCTGTCTGTTTTCTTACCTGGTTCTTCCTGAACTTGTACTTTCTCCTCATGTTCTCCTCTTTCCTCTCTCCCTCTTTGGACTGACAATCATACACAAATAGATTGTATTCAATTAGATTAAAAAACAATACTATTAAGATCACTAATAAAAAAGTCCTCTCTCAGTTTACTTTTAACCAAAAGGCAAATAACCAAACCACATGAACATCTAATAAAGGATATAAATATTGAAACACTGATCCAACATTATCCTTGATTGATGGATCATTTGATCTTACACGTTTACCTGAATGTGGCTCCTTTTTTGAAAAAACTTCCTCATATCCATCATGAACCTGGCTGTCTCTCTGCACACACACACACACACACACACACACACACACACACACAACAGCAGTTATAAGGTTAATGGGAATCCAGTCAGTTAGCTAGTAAGTACTTTGGGTTTAATATCGGCACATATGACAAAATAAGCAGCTTCTCTCCTTTTCAAACAGGACAGTGGTAACAACAGCAGGCTACAGATAATGTTAAGTTTTAGATTTTAAATAGGCTGTATACATTTCAATGGGAGCAACAAGACGGTCAAGTATTGCTGATTTTACTACAGAGCAGGACGGATTGTAGGGTAGAAACATCGCCGGAAAACACGTTTTCAACACAGCAGGTTACCTGGTGTAATGTTTTTCAGCTAAAAAGAAACATGGCCTGACTCCTACCTAACTATATAAAGAGTAACTCAGGGTTAAATGCAGCTAATATGTCCTGTTTTAAGGCAGGCGCTTCCACCTCCGCTCCGCTGCGTCTCAGACACGATCGCTCTGGCAGAAAGGGCGCCAGAGCAGGGGAGAGGCGAGCTGGAACAAACCATTTTGGGAGGGGAGAGGGGTTATCTATACTTTTGTTGTTAAAATGTTCCATCTCAAGTACGTACTGTATGCTTTTTATATTTTTAGTAGTGTGTCCCACAAACAGCAAATATTGTCAAAAAAAGTAAGAAATCTTTGGGGGTGCTTTGATTCATTTTTGGGGTGCTGAAGCACCCCCAAAAATAGGCTAAAATCGCCCCTGCTCCTACCTAACTATATAAAGAGTAACTTAGGGTTAAATGCAGCTAATATGTCCTGTTTTAAGGCAGGCGCTTCCACCTCCGCTCCGCTGCGTCTCAGACACCATCGCTCTGCATTTTTGGGGGCTAAAATCGCCCCTGCTTTTACCTCATGAGTGTTTTTACAGTAAGTCGATGAGCTTCAGTGTGCTGTTATTCTACTGAGATCATAGGTCAGTCATCTTCTCCTAACCAGTTATTTCTTACAGTGTACCATAACGTGTTTACCAAAGTAATCACATTCCCCTTTTTTGTGGTTCCCTATCATGAATAAATGTACTGCTTAAACCAGTGTGCCCAAATCTAAGCTTGTGTTTGTCATTTCTCCTACTTTAATTTGAATTTTAGAAACCTTCCTTCCTATTATTTCTATCACATTTCCATCTCTTTTTTCCCCCTTACTATGCTCTGTGTGATCTTGTCCATGACCCTGTACTTTTGCTAGAGAGATAGGTTTTAGCAGCTCTTTTCTGATTTCTAATGACATTTTTCTGTGTCTACCAATAACGTTGCTGTTGGAGCTGTTTTAAGTACAACTATCCAGAATCTTGCCTGATATTGAATACAGTTTCATTTCAGGAGAGCTGTGTCTGCTGCTGCATCATATACAACACATCTACAGTATAGCACAGATCTGATGAACCCACTTTCACCTAAACACTAGGGGTGCAACGATACACAAAATTCACAGTTCCGTTCGATACTTTGGTGTCACGGTTCGATATTTTTTCGATACAAAAAAAATGTTCATGCCTTTTTAATTTGTCATTTATTAAAATTATAAATATATATTTTAACTCAAAAGTACAGTTTTTAAATTTAATGTTGCTGAAACAACAAAATAATAAAAAAATAAATCTATCTGATGGAGAAATCACTCATCTTTGGAAAAGAGAGTTTATTACAGAGAAATGTCTCTTTCCAAAATAAAAGCTCTACTATACGCTTCTTCTGGGCTATATTCTCAGCAGCATATTAAACATATCAGGTCCCCATAAGGAGAATCATGTGCTAACGGCTGTCTAAATGACTCGGGTAAAGTTTGTAGCATGCGTGCTTGTTGTTTTTGGCTGCTTCCACTTGTCTTTGCACTAGGATGATGTCGGAGTAAATGTACAGTCATATTCGTTGTGTTCCCACTAGTGCTGTCAGCGTTAATCTCATTGAAATGACGTGAAATGACAACACGGCAAATCTCCGTTAACGAGCTACTGCGGATCGCCAGGTGCTTGGGGCTGGACGGCCAACACGTTAATGAGCTAACTGCGCTAACACACTAGTTCCCACCAATGTAATTGAGCATTGCTGGCACATCCAACATACTGTTTTACTTTAGTCCATGACGCGCTTACCTTCAGGGTCATACGTCACATGAAGACCAAAATAGTTCCAAACGCCAGATCTGAATGAGGGTGGGGGAGGTTCAATTTGCCATGTTGCAAGGAGCTTAGCTTCTGTCTAGCTAGCTTGCCCTGCGCTCGGTGAATCTGTGTTCGACTACTCCGCCTAGGCTGCACTGTCGAGCACAGATCCACTGAGCGCTCAACACAGACAGCATCGTCAGAAGGAAAGTTGATAAAATAAATTAAAAATTTTGTATTGTTCATACATATGCGTACCGAACCGAAAGCACTGTATCGAACGGTTCAATATCGATACGAGTATCGTTGCACCCCTACTAAACACTGAATTATATTTAATGCCTTCTTGCAATTTGTCTACTATTTTCTGAATATCCCCTGTCACCCTTTCATCAAACCACAATCCAAGAAATAGAATAATAAGGAAGGGCACGCTGCTGCTCCACATCAAAAGGAGACAGCTGAGGTGGCTCCTGGGCACCTCCTGGGTGAGGTTTTCCGTGCATGTCCCACCAGGAGGAGGCCCCGGGGCAGACCCAGGACACGCTAGAGAGATTATATCTCTCGGCCTGGGAACGCCTTGGTGTTCCCCCGGATAAGCTGGAGGAGGTGGCTGGGGCGAGGGAGGTCTGGGCTTCTCTGCTTAGGCTGCTGCCCCCGCGACCCGGCCCCAGATAAAGTGGATGAAGATGGAAGATGGATGGATGGAAGGGCACACCATATTCCCTGGTGTTGCACTTTCAACCGAAATTCTTTCAGAGTAACTTGTATTTGACTCTACATAACTGTGTTTCTATGGGATAATTTGCTGCCCACCACAGTTACAACATTTATCTCGTACATTATTTTTAAATTCTTGGTGTGATTAGCACAGTACATTGATGTGTCCATGTTTTTGGCACCTGAGGGGTGAAGGGATATATGGCCTAACCGACAAGCTTATGCATCCTATTTTAATTCTCTGAAGAAGAACAGCCGATTGACATTCCAATCTGATGTTTCAAAATTCCAGGTATAGATCTGCTAACCTGTTGTTTTTTTTACAAACCTCACCACTGTTAACACTCTGTTACTGTCTTTCTAGATCCTACTGGAAAACCCATCGTTACTCCCTGCATTACTTTGGTTTCTGCTAGTATCCTCTTCTCTTCTCTTCCCTTCATCTACTATTCGAAAGGTTGGCGGTTCAACAGCTGCTCCAGTCTACATGCCAAACTATCCCTGGCAGGATACTGAACCCCAAGTTGCTCTCTGACGCATTTACCAGCATGTGAATGTTAGACAGTGTGAAGATAAAAAGCACTTATGCATAAAAAAAGAGTTCATGTGTGAATGAAACATTTATAAAACACTTTGAGTGCTTCAGTAGGAAAACACTACTGTATATAAGAACCAGTCTATTTACCATTTTTCCACTAAAAACTGATTCCAGCTGCCTAAATCAATGTTATGCATCATCTGCCTGAGACACCATTATATTTCAGGCTCATCACACATAGAAAAATCTCTGTCCGTCTGTGGTTGACTCAGGGTTTGGGGTGTTTTCATACAATAAAAATACATGATTCCAGTGCAGGAACAGAAGGAAGCCTGAAAGCCTGTTCAGCCAGCAGGAGTCTCTGAAGTTCAGCAGGTTGTTTTCTACAGCTTTTTTTTCCAGTTCAAGTTTTGAAGTAATCAAAAAATGATAAAGAGCTCATATTATTATTTTCAGCCTGTCCCTTTAGGAATTGCCACAGCAGATCATCTACCTCCATCTTACCCTACACCGAGGGTGTCGTCCTTCGACATCCATGCAGCTACATCTATGCGTCTTCTCCGTGGTCTTCCTCTTCCATGGTAGCTTGATCGTTCAACATCCTAAGTCCCGTATATCCACTTTTAAACATATCCATCTCAGCCTTGCCTGCAAGCCCCTCAACCTGAGTTTGTCCTTCTGATATGCACGTTTCTAATCCTGTCGCTGTCCGTAACTGCAAAAACATACATCACAACAGGTCTCACTACCTTACTGTAACCCTTCCCTTTCACTTTTGCTGCTACTGTCACCCACTCCACCCCACCTGGCTAGATGTAAGACGCAGTCTGTCTCAAAGCGACTTATATTCCTGTTGTTTCCCATGCGTGTCCCTCCAGGCTCTTCCTGCTCACTACAATTACTTTTGATTTTTGTTACTCAAAAAAAGCAAAAGAAAACACAATAAACACAACGTGATACAAATGAGCATCAATAAAATTATAAATCAAACTGTTTATCAAGAACCAACAATTTACTGATGCTTCAATTGAAAGCATTTTGATCTATTTATTAGGAACACCTGTGCAGGTAAAGCCATCGACACTGGACCGCATCAGAAAGATGATTAAAGTTTACTGGGTGGTCGCGCATTGGGCTCCTTTATTATATTTTTGCATTGGTTGTTTTTCATAAGATAAAGTAATAAAAAGGAAATGAACCTAAATAATCACTCACCATTGAATTCTTAAAAATATATTTAATTAAAGTTTCACGACCACAGCATGGACATCACCTCCTCCCCGTCAATCTTATCAGAAACTTATGGACACAAGCCAACACCTCTCTAAAATGAACTTGGGTAGCCAATAGAGAATACAGCTATTTCAAAAATCACACAGGGTCACCTGATTAATGAAATAATCGAGCACAAATTCAGTCTCACATGGCGACAGACGTTTGCTTTTGGATTTTTCATGATGACCCCCAAACATTTCTTTTTCAAAGCAGCAGCAGGACAGTTAAATCAGCAATAAGCTTGAGACAGGATACAAGTTTACAGCATGGAAGCAAATCTTAGATCATTTTCTGTGAGCTCTCAGTGATGTGACTGTGTGCACTCAGAGGCGTCGACGCAGCAGGAACATGAAGAAAACCGCACTGATGAGGATGCAGAGTGTACACACAGTGGGAACCACAATCTCTGTTACCATCTCCATGTGGCCTATCAATGGATCTGCAACGCGTACATGGAACCAAGAGTTAGTGTATCGCCATTTATTCAATTCAGCTTTATTTATTCAGCTCAAGGCATTTTATATTGTAAGGTAGACCCTACAATAATACATAATACATTTAGAGCCCCAGCTTACTGAGGCTACGTTCACACTGCAGGCGAAAGCGCATCAAATCCGATTTTTTTTAACCCTCTGCGACCCATATTGATCATGGTGTGACAGTGTGAACGGCACAAATCTGATATTTTCAAATCCGATCTGGGTCACTTGTGGTACTGAATCCGATACATATCCGATGATGGTCAAGTCGCATTAAATCCGTCTTTTACGTCACTGACACAAGACAGACGCCAATTATCAGCGCCCGATAAGACATCGCGAACGCTTCCTGGCCATCCGGTGAACCTGCTGGGAAGACAACGTTGGAGAAACGTGAACATTTTATTTGTACTGTATAATCTGCAGATTCTGACAGAAATCAGCAACTATCCTTTGAAGCAGCGCTCCTCTAAAACAGCAATAAGGATCATTATTAGGTTATTTACATTATTATGTCAATAACAAAATAACTTAAAGCAAAAATTGGGAAACGTAAAGTCCGAAGTCTTTATATTAAGGTCATCAGTCAAACAATACTGTTGCTCTGGGTCTGAACAGAGCGCGTTGTGTGTGACGTCTTCTTTTGCGCATGCGGGCGCTTTGAGCGTTCACACTAGAGCGCGTTTGCTGTCACATTTTATTTGTAGTGTGAACGAGCAGACAAAAAAATCGGATTTAATCAAAAAATCGGAATTGAGCTTTAAGACCTGCAGAGTGAACGTGGCCTTAGATTTTTGATTTAGTTGTGTACTATAAAACTTAAAAAATAAAATTTCCTTAGTGCAAAAGCACAGCACTCTTTTAACAGAATGATAAGATGGGATGCTATGGTGGTGAGGATCAGAAAAACCCTTTATATACGTCAGCATGAAACATATTATACCAATTTTACAAAGAAAAGGATAAAGCAGTAACAAATACCTAGAGTTACAAATACAACTAAATATAAATGTAGAAATACGTGTTGAATATGTTTATGGTGTGAAGCTCTGACTGTATTACTTTTGGCTGTTTCTAATATGGGTTCATTCCTGGTGTAAGATGATTCTATTCAGCAGCTTGTGTGACCCGTTCACCACCATCTACACTCTAAAAATACCTGCGAGGATATTCAGCATTGTTGTATTATGTTGTGCATGAGCTTGGTGGCTGACTAATCTGAACAAAGAACATGTTAGGGTTAGGGTATTATATAATGTTCGGAATGATTAATTTAATTAAGTGATTGTCAAATGTGTGAGCAGGGCTTAAATTGAGCTGGAAGGACGTGGAATAGCGTTCTGCCCCCTTTAATTAATTTCAATCTAATAAGCAGATTAGTTAATTTTTTGTGTCCTGCCAGTATGGCAATATTTGCTGAGTAATAGGGGTGGGGGAAAAAATCGATACTGTGTAGTATGGTGATATTTTGTTTGCTAATAATGTATCGATACAGGGACAGCAGAAATCGATACTTTGTTACAAAAAGGTTTTTGTGCTCTGACTTCAGAGCATGTTGATCCTTTTTCTGAGCAAGAATCCTGACACTCCTTCACTGTCCAAATGTGTTTAACTTGTTTTTGGCAGCAATAAACATGACAGTTTACTTATTTTACAGTTTTTCTCAGTTGCTTTGGTGCATTTCTCACAACAGAATTAAACTTTGCACAATAGTTAGTTCAACCTCCACAACATGTAGTCGTTTTGGCACAACCTTGTAGCGGTTTCATGTTCATTTCATCCAATGGCAAATGCCTTTGGACATGAAGCAGTTGAGTAAGTACAAATATCTAAAGAATGGTCACTTTTGACTTGCTATTCATCACTATCTCCTTGCTTTTATCATGAATGTCACAATTATTTATACTTGTACCGGCTGAATAGTCATTGTCCTTACAACTAATAGTCTTCATTTCATTGCTTGTGTCAGTGCACTCAAAATTGTTGAACATCTTGTCAAACAATTTGTACACCCATTTTGAAAACCCTATTTTTAAGGAGTTTCCATGAAAATCTCCATAAATTACTTTTCTCATGTGAACCTTGGTGAACCAATCGGACAATGTATGTAGTGGTTTGGGATAATGTTAGCTTCCATCACTCTGCTGTAGTCAGGCAGTGGTTTGCAGCACACGACAGGATGCTTATGGAGTTTCTTCCTCCTTACACTCCATCCCTAAATCTAATTGAGGAGTTTTTCTCTTCCTGGAGGTGGAAGGTATATGACAGGCATCCACATACCCAAATGACCCTGCTAGCAGCTATGGATGCAGCTTGTGATGACATCACAGCAGAGTCCTGCAGAGGGTGGATTCGACACTCCAGAAGATACTTTCCCCGATGCATCGATAGAGCTGACATTCGCTGTGATGTTGATGCAAATATCAGTCCAGACAGATGGGAGCGTCTAGATATCAATGATTGATATGCAGCAGTGTGTGTTTTTCAGTTTGTTCGTTTTTTGTTTCATAACTACTGCAGTAAGGTTTACTGTCTAAGTGAGTTTATGTTTGCTGTAAAATGTTTGATTTACTGTATTTCCCCAGTTGCACAATGCTGTGAACAGTTTCAATTGAATATTATCAAGAGTGCATATGAAGTCTCTTGATTTTCCTTTACAATTTATGGTTTTCAACATGCCATGCATGCTGTCCAGACTTGACATGTCATTGGGAAGCACCTACAAAGAAATCCGTCACAATGAGAACATGTTCAAACCATTTGATTTTGTGACCAAAGGTGCTGGTGTTATGACTTGTAATTGTGACAGCCCTGACACTTTGATTGATATAAGTACTTGCTTTTGATGAATATGTTATCTGTTTTGATTAAGGGACTTGCTTTTGAAGCATTGACTACTTATTTTGAACAACTGACTTTTCTTTTTGATGAAGTGACTCACTTTTGTAAGTTATCCACCATGTTTTGCAGTTTGCACTAATTGTTTTGAGAAGAGCCTTAGTAGTGGTGCAAAGTTTAATTCTGTTGTGAGAAATGCACCAAAGCAACTGAGAAAAACTGTAATTTAAGACATGTTTTATTTTAATTAAGTTTAAAACTTTTTTATTTAATGTAAAATTATATTTTGTTTTAATTTACTTTCAAATTCTTCAGTTGCTGAAGGGGCTGCATAGTTTTCATAAACTGCATAGTTCAGAATAGCTATAATTGTACCAGATGGTTGATTCAGTTAAGTTGGACTAGACTGTAATACAAACCGTTCAGTTTGTCAACAATCAAACTGAAATGAGAGAAAGACTGAGTGTGAGACTTTGATATTAGAGAAAATGAATATTGATAAAGTTTACCTTTATGTACAGAATCTGAATATCGCAAAATATTTTAAAAAATTGCAATAATATCGTATCGTGCGTTAAGTATTGTGATAATATCGTATCATGGGATGTACCACCTCTACTGAGTAATAAAAAAAACCCCGGATATCCTGTGGCAGGCTAACAACCTCAGCATGCCCTTTTTCCCTTCTCATCCCTGTGATTTGTTTATGGTGCTGATGTAAGTAAAGCTGGCTGCAGTACAGCAGAAGACGAGTGAGCATAAAGGGAGTGAAGCTCAAAATCAAAAACACACAACCAAACGCACAGTTTCTGTGCAGTTTGTTCCAAAGTGTGTCTGCTCTCTAAAGGTGCAATCGCTGTGAGAGAAAAAGATGTTATCATGTAACAGTACTGGAGATGGGGAAAGAAAGACAGGATGGAGAAATTATTTTCAAAGTTAAGGACGTATGTCTGTGAAGGTTCTCAGTCATCCAGGTCATTGTAGTCAAAGGAGCTTGCATCTTAAGGTCAAAGGTCACTCTTTTGAGGATGCCAATGTTCACATTTTGGACAGAGAGGACAGATGGTTTAAAAGAGGAGTGAAAGAAGCATCTATGTCCACTGCCAGCGACCATCTTTGAACAGAGGCGGTGGTTTACGACACCAACTCTCTGCCATCTATAATCCAGTTTTGAGTTCCCTTCCCAGAATCCTTAACGCCCACTCACATCCTGGGCCATCTGACCTCAGGAAATCACATGATAAGGTGGGGCCAGGTTTCACAATGAGCTCACCCGAAACTCTGGCTGATTGTGACCCACACCCAGTTTCACACCTTGGCTCAGGCGATTAGAGGATCATCAGGGGGTCCTTTTGTCCCTCTGTGGGGGGAAACTCCCACTAGGTTTATATCTGGGACTCGCCACCATCTGACCTTAGAACTGAAGAAGCTTCTTGGATGAAGGTGAAACGTCTTCAAGCAACTTAAAGAAGTCCAGACGCTTTTCTTTGCAAGCTCCTTTGACCAAAGTTAAGGACCGCTTACCACATGACATGTAAATGTAAAGCTTACATATAACACCCTCGCATATTCTAAGGCTCCTATCTGTACCTGATGTGTTGCTGAAATGTGTTTTGACTCAGTAAAAGCTGGGAGAATCACATTAATCTCACACAGCATCAAAGTATGTACCTAAACTTCATCATGGATTGACCAAGCCTGTTCCATTCCTGCAAGTTCCTGATTTTCCTTTCTTCTAGCTGGAGGGGCAAAACAAAGAAAAACCCTGTTAGATGAGACAAAAACAAGCTTCAGACTGAATTTTCCTTTGTTTGGCCCCACCAAGCTTTTCACAGCCCACGCACTACTTCATCATACTAACCTGCAGCCAGCAGCTGGTTACTGGAGGAGCAAGTCTCTACAGCTTTCCTCTTCCAACTTTCAACCTGTAAAGCCCAAACAAGCCCTTGTTTAAGTAGTGTCTTCACCTCCATGGGGGACTTTTAGCGTGAAGTGTGTAGCGTTTACCTCTCTCTGATTGGGAAAGCCATTTGAGCTGATAATGCGTTTGTAGTAGTGGACAGAAGCTTTTGGGTAGCGTGGCTTATTTTTGTTCCTGAAGTCCACGTAGTAGAGCCCAAACCTCTCAGAGAAGCCTTCATCCCACTCAAAGCTGTCGAGGAGAGACCAGGCCGTGTAGCCCTTCACATTGACCCCATCTTTTATCGCTGTAAGTCGAATCGTGGACACTCGTTTGATTCGTTCATATCTAATGTGCACAGGTTTGATATTTGATAGGCAGTTTTTGAGACAGTGAGTTTCACCTTTGAGCATTTCATTGATGTAGTCTTTGAAGTACTTCATCCTCCAGTCGTCACAAAGGTCAGTGCACAGCATTTTCTCTGACACGCCATTTTCTGTCACATAGATCATGGGGTTTCCATACTGAGTCTGTTAGTGAGATGCCATATCACATATTTTTGTTATTATATTTGCTGAAAAACTATATTTCAAATGAATACAGTATCACCCAGGTTCACAACAGAAAGACATCAATTTATATAATGCTGATACATTTACCGTACATGAACTTGTCATGAGTGATCAGTTCATCCAGTCTGCACTGTGAATATGTCCACGATGCAGTGGTTTCACACAGAGCCCCAGTTTTCCCCGAATACAGCTCGAGTTTTAATTTGAAAAGCTCAGTAATCAGGATGTGTACCTTAACAAAGTTCAACAAGCGTCGGAAGCCCCAGGGAACGGAGTAGAGCCATTCAGAACCGGGGTCAGGCCATTGTGGGTCAACCAGTTCAGCAAGGTCACGGTCAGAGAAATAGTTGTCTCCAGCTCCTGATGGGTAATTCTTCAGGGTGACATAGCGAGTTGTGAAATGTCCAAGACCCAAGAAGTCACAGGTGCCCTTGATGTAACTTTTCTCCTGAGGAGAGAAGACGGGCAGCCGCGAAGCTCCCAGACCCTGCTGGCCACTCTTCCTGCCTGAAGAAATTTAGTACACTTTGAAACTAAGTGAAGCTATATGCAAGGCATCGATGACAGCAGGGGTGGGGGAGCATAAGGAGCATAATATCAGACTGAAGTCATGCTAAAATTACAATGCACTAAATACTGAGTATGCTACTTCCTCTTATGCAAACAAAGAGTCATTAGAAGTGTTACATAGTGGATCTTGATTGATTCAGTATTCTGTTCAAACTAGCATGTGTACAGCTACTACACATGATGACACTGGAATATAGGAATTCATCTACCAGCGGAGGTAATAGTGCATTCACTCAGGTTAAAAGCATTCATGGTGACTTATTCTTGGCTGGTCACACAGAAAGTGAGGTGCATAGTTGTGTGACAAGCAGAGATGGGCAGTAACACGTCACTTGTAATGCGTTACTGTAATCCGATTACTTTTTTCAAGTAACGAGTAAAGTAAGGGATTACTATTGCAAAAACGGTAATTAGATTACTGTTACTTGCCGTAGGAACGCTGCGTTACTGCGTTACTAAAACCGTGATTTTTTGCGAGAATGTCTCATGACAGTGACGTAAGCGAGTGCGACGTTCGTGACAACAGCTGTGTGCAGATCAACAATGGATAATATATCGAGTGCAGAGAGAGTATGAGCGTGCAGCGTTTAAAGCGTGGAAGTACTGACCTTACTTTGAGTTTGATTCCATAAAAAGTGACAAAAACATTAGTGTCCGTTGTGCGTGGGAAGAAAACTTCTTTTTACAGAGAAAAAAAACCCTAAACTTCCGAGCAAGCACCGAGTAGCTACGACGTAATGGGAAACTCACAGAGAAACTCGCGGATTCTTCCACTGACCGCTGCACACCTGCACCAGGGTAACCCTCCGCCTACCCCACTCCTGCTTTACAGGTGAAAATAGAGCAACAGGACCGCTAGTCTTTGACTTTATTTATTTTCTGCTGTGTTTTACTTGCATCTATTTGAAAGACTGAGTGTAAACACACAAAAAATATTTTATTTTATGTGCTGGAATGTGCAGAAAATAGGTTTAAATGTTAAACTAATTTCTTCCAGTCA